>NC_092824.1:30949401-31256401 GCF_023375885.2 Dermacentor andersoni | reverse complement strand
AGGAGGAAAACGGCTAGTTCCTCGTTTTTTCGCTCCCTTTTTTAAGAGTGTAATGGAGGCATGTAAAGCGTAATAAACGAATTCACAATAGCGTCTTGATCAAAAAGCACGATGACCAGACAAATCCATGTACATCCCATCATTCCCATGGTGGCTCAACAATTGCAGCGGCCGTGTCCCCTCTAGTGTTTGAAACCCCGCAGGGGCGTCTGCGCAAGCAGGCGTTTGGTGTGTTGCGACACCACGTACCCGAGCACACGATGGTTGGACCCTCCCGCGTGTAGCCGTGCACGGCTTAGCCGTGTCCGGGGAAAGGGGGATCCTGGGGGTTGAGCCGATGCCGGGTGTTCGCACCTTTAAGGCCCCCTGGCGGAGGCAACATACCTCTTTGGCCTCTGCTTCATGTAGACGGCACCCCCGGACTGACCCACCCGGGGGAAAACGGTAGTTGCCTGTTCCTGTCTCTCGCTCTCCCTCCAACCTTCGTCTTTCTCTTACTTTCCATCTTTCCTGTCTTCTAACTTCCGCTCACTTCCAATTTTCCAGGCAGCAAGAGTTAACCTTGTGTGAATAACCAACCTAGGTTATCTCATATTTGGTTATAGTGATAACGTACAGCTGGCGTTGCAGGACCTGTTCTTACAGTCCCTGTAGCGTCCCCTTGGACTCCACGGTGGGTGGCTGGCGTTATTGCCGAAAATTCAATCCCTTTATGGCAACCTCTTTCCCTCCGCTTCCTGATCGCCCTCAGAAATGAGGGCGCACCGATTATGTATTCCAATTTATTGGTCGGCAAAAAGAATCCTTCCCTCGTTTTCACGTGATCCACTCTGAAAAACCAGCTAAACAAGTGCGAACAATCTCCCCGTTCCTGGTATCTAAGTCTCTTACCGAAGTTTTTGGTCCAGTATATCAGGTGTCGAGGATGGCTAGCGGAGACCTCCTCTTGGAGCTCCGCAATATGAAACAATTTGAGAAACTGCCTAAACTAGTATCATTTGCGGAGACCCAAGTAGTAGTAACCCCGCACCGCACGATGAATACCACCCGCGGCGTTGTCTCGGACGATGATTTGCTGGAGCTCACTGAGGCTGAGCTCTTGGAGGGCTTCAGCGAACAGAATGTCATAAATGTCAAAAGAATCAAGATGAGGCGAGACGGTAAAGAAATTGCGACCAAACACCTAATACTCACCTTCAATTCAAGTGTCCTGCCCGAGTCAATCGAGGCCGGGTACATCAAGCTTCGTGTAAGACCATATGTGCCAAATCCCTTGAGATGTTTCAAATGCCAATGTTTTGGCCGCAGCTCGCGGAGCTGCCGAGGCCGCCAGACATGTGCGAAATGCAGTGCCCTTGAACACGCCACTGAAGCATGTAAGAACTCTCTACACTGTGTAAACTGTGATGGGGATCACGCCGCGTACTCGCGGTCGTGCCCCTCCTGGAAGAAGGAAAAAGAAATTGTAACCATATAAGTTAGAGAATATATCGTTCAAAGAGGCACGAAGGCGGGTAGCATACCTGCCAAAGAAAAGCTTTGCCGAAGTGGAGCGTCAGGGGGCAGCGTCACGACGGCCTCCGGCGGGTGCCCGACCCACAAGCAGTGAGTCGGCAGTCACGCCATCTGCCCGCGCGGCGGTTGCAGCTAGCGCTGCTCCGTCAACCGAGGAGAAGGGACCATCGACCCCGCAGGTGGGCGCAGCCGAGGCTGCCTCAACCTCCCAGGTCCCTCCCAGCGTTGGCAACGGCCGGCGTAGCCAAATCCCTCGGGGAGCCCCATCGACCTCCGGGCTGGTGGGCGCAGGGGTCTTGACCTCCAAGGCAGGACTCCCCCTGAAAACTTCTCGCTCGCAAGAGCATGTGTCCGGCGCCTCACAGGAGGCAATGGACACAACACCTATCCTCAAGGCGCACCAAGCGCCTAAGGAGCGGCGAGGCTCCCTCGAACGTTCCAGAAAGGGCAAAACTCCCGTTACAGGGCCTCGAAAGGGCTCTGTAATTTAATCTCTGTAATTTCCGTAATCACTGCTTCTGTTTCTGTACACACAGCACCTATTAACTTCCAATGTGGATGCACAAATAATTCAATGGAACGACAGAGGTCTTCTCAGAAACCTTGATGATGTGCAGGAACTTATAGAAAAACACAATCCAAAAGTGCTGTGTTTACAGGAAACACGCTTAAAAAACACACACAAACTTTCTTCGACAGTATCTAACTTTTCGCAAAGATCGCGATGATGCCGTCGCATCTTCGGGCGGTGTTGCCATAGTCACTCATAGAAGTATAGCGTGTCAACATTTACAGCTACAAACGCCCCTTGAAGCAGTGGCGGTTCGAGCTGTCCTATTAAACAAACTCATCACCATTTGCTCGCTTTACATACCCCCGCATTACCAACTAAACAAACATGAATTTCAGTCCTTGATTGATCAATTGCCAGAACCTTATGTTGTTCTTGGCGATCTCAATGCGCACAGCAGCCTGTGGGGAGACTCTCGTATCGATGCGCGAGGTCGTCTCGTTGAACAGTTCCTTTTTTCGTCCGGTGCTTGTCTGCTGAATGAAAAGACACACACATATTATTCTCTCGCAAACAGAACTTTTTCTTCAATTGAACTCAGCCTAGTTTCCCTTTGTATACTGCCTGAACTCGAATGGGAAGTGACGAACAATCCTTACGGGAGCGACCACTTCACCATACTGCTCAAAACACACAAAGAAAAAGAATGTCTACCACAGGCTCCTAGGTGGAAGATCGATTCAGCCGACTGGGAGAAGTTCCGAAACTTAACTAGTATCTCATGGAATGACTTGTCTTCTTTAGGAATTGATGCTGCTGTGCAGTATCTCACAGCCTTCATTATAGATATTGCATCTAAATGCATATCAGAAGTAAATGGCTTGGCATGTAAACGGCGGGTCCCGTGGTGGAACGACGATTGTAGGATCGCTCGTAAGAAGCAAAACAAAGCGCGGGGGTTGCTACGCGCTTCTCCCACTGCAGAGAATCTAGTCAACTTTAAGCAAGTAAAATCCCAAGGCAGGATAACCCGCCGACAGGCCAGAAGAGAAAGCTGGCAGAGGTATTTATCGAGCATTAACTCGTTTACAGACGAGGCCAAAGTCTGGAACAGGGTAAATAGAGTTAGAGAGCGAAAACATGTTCACTCCCTCTGGTAAATACACAGGGCGATACACTGCACGAACAGGCAGACTCACTTGCGGAGCACTTTCAGAGCGTGTCAAGTCCAAACAATTATTCGCAATCTTTTCTCGTATATAAACAAATAGAAGAACGTAAGCCATTAACAAGAAAAAGTCGACAGAATGAGCCTTACAACCATCCTTTCAGTATTGCCGAATTGAGAGCTGCCTTGAGCGCATGCAAGAGCTCCGCACCAGGATGTGATAGAATCATGTACGAAATGCTGAAAAACTTACACAATGACACGCAAGTGACACTACTTACACTTTTCAACACTATCTGGGACGCAGGGTACCTTCCGACCGCATGGAAAGAAGCCATTGTGGTCCCTGTTTTAAAACAAGGCAAAGATCCTTCTTCAGTGGCAAGCTACCACCCGATAGCCCTCACAAGTTGCATGTGTAAGGTATTTGAAAAAATGATAAATCGGTGACTGATCCATTTCCTTGAACAGAACAAAATGCTTGATCCCTATCAGTGTGGCTTCCGCGAAGGGCGCTCCACAACCGACCATCTTGTACGTATTGAAGGTAATATCCGGGACGCACTTATACATAAACAGTTCTTCCTCTCGATATTTCTCGATATGGAAAAGGCGTATGACACGACGTGGCGATACGGGATCTTGCGAGACTTATCGGAAATGGGCATTCATGGTAACATGCTCAGCGTAATAAAAAGCTACTTGTCCAATCGTACCTTCCGGGTGAAAGTCGGCAATCTGCTGTCCCGTCCTTTTACACAAGAAACTGGTGTACCCCAGGGAGGTGTGCTCAGTTGCACACTCTTTATTGTTAAGATGACAACGCTTCGTGCTTCCTTACCACCGGCCATTTTGTATTCCGTCTATGTGGACGACATTCAAATAGGCTTCAAATCCTGTAACCTCGCAGTATGCGAGAGACAGGTACAGCATGGTTTCAACAAGGTGTCAGGGTGGGCAGAGAAAAATGGTTTTAAAACCAATCCTCAAAAGAGTTCTTGTGTGCTGTTTACAAGGAAGAGAGGCCTAGTTCCGGATCCTTGCTTACATATGTGTGAACAGATACCTGTAAACAAAGAGCACAAATTTCTAGGTGTTATACTTGACAATAGACTCACTTTCGTTCCACACATTAAACAACTCAAAGAAAAGTGTCTGAAAACAATGAACCTAATGAAACTTCTATCCCAGACTACGTGGGGTAGTGACAGGAAGTGCCTAATGAATCTGTATAAGAGCCTCATCCGGTCACGATTAGGTTATGGTGCCGTGGTATATAAATCTGCCGCCCCAAGCGCGCCAAAGATGCTAGACCCGGTTCACCATCTAGGCATCCGTTTAGCCACGGGCGCTTTCAGAACAAGCCCGATTGAAAGTTTATAAGCCGAATCAAATGAATGGTCTCTCCACCTACAGAGATCATTAAACAGCTTTACATATTTCCTTAAAGTACGCTCAAATCCTGAACATCCATGTTTTGATACCGTTACCGATATGACGTGCGCTACACTTTTGAGCAATCGCCCCTCTATAAGACAGCCTTTCTCGCTGCGTGTGAAGGAGCTTAGCAATGAAATGCATGTCGCACTCCTCGAGCATCGCTTGATGCACACAATCAAGCTCTTACCTCCTTGCGAGTGGCAGGTGATACAATGTGACATATCCTTTATAAAAGTTACAAAGCTCGCTCCTGAGGCCGAAATCAGAATGCATTTCCTATAGGGTTCAGTACGAACACTCCTGCGCAGATTTCTACACAGACGCTTCAGTCAAATGCCGGGGTATCCTATGCAGCCGTCGGCCCATCCTTCTCGGAATCCGATGTACTACATCCGGAAACAAGCATCTTTACGGCCGAGGCCTACGCATTAATCTCTGCCGTGAAGCACATAAGATCAAAACTTTCAAAAGCAGCGATCTATACAGACTCTCTAAGCGTCATGAAGGCCTTAATGTCACCCTACAAACATAAAAATCTCGTATTCAATGAACTGTATTCGGTATTATGTAAAGCGTACTCATCTAACCAGAATATCATAATATGCTGGGTCCCTGGCCATAGGGGAATCGAAGGTAACGTTCTCGCGGACGAGATGGCCACGTCTATCACATCGCAAGCTGTTAACCCTACCGCTGATGTGCCTGTCACTGACCTGAGGCCTTTCTTACGAAATAAACTGCGAAATCACTGGCAATGCACGTGGGACGCGCAAACAAATAACAAACTGCACGTTATAAAGCCCCAGTTAGGTTTTTGGCCCTCCCCAACAAAATGTCGGCGAACAGATGTCCTATTCTGTCGCCTCAGAATAGGACACACATTTAGGACCCATCATTTTCTTCTTACTGGAATTGAACCTCCAACCTGTGGTAGATGCGCTGAGCGGCTGACCGTCCTCCATGTCCTCTTGGAGTGTCGGAAAGCCGAACCTGAAACATTTTCCGCTTGCATACCGTAATTACATCCCTCTACACCCGGCTATGTTTCTAGGTAAGGAACCGCTTTTTAACACCAAGGCAGTCCTCGACTTCTTAAAGGATGTAGTTCTACACGTTATAAGCCCAATAAATTCGTAGAGCATCCTCGCTCCAGAGGATGCCGCTGCGATAATTGTTTTGAATAGCACATGCCTCCAGGCCCTTGTGCTTCAAGGGCTCTAAGGAGGTAGTAGTGCTCTAGCATTTCTTATAATCTGATATATTTTACCTGTCGCATCATTTTTTTTATATGCATCTATATGTTCATAGCACAAATCATACGTCATCGCCATAATTTTATTACACATATTTTACGCACTTTAGAGCGTATATTTTAAGGCCCCTTTACAGCCACGTCCCACCAATTTCATAGTAATCAGTTACACTGCACACCCATTACCACAGACATGGCGCTCTTTGGCCATACCTGGCCCTTGCGCCATAAAACCCCATACATCATCATCTAGTGTATGAAACTTTATGGAATAAACCCAGCTTGTTTCACTGTGCGAACGAATTCACGCATGCGCGTTTTTCAACACTTCTTCCCTCTTCAACCACAGTCGAAGCTCGTGAATCAGCATGAAGCTCAGGACATGACGATGCAGCTTCTTGCACTAGCCCTATCCGCTTCTAGTCGCTGTGTGTGTAACTTCGTGCTACAATGTAAGAATATGTTCTAGTGCAAAAGGTGGGATCCGCATCTGTATTGTTCTGGCAGGATACGAACAGACTTTTGTAGACCAAGAAAGTTTTGCAAAAAAACAGCAATTCTCTTTTCTACTGTTTTCCCGAACGGTTCACATGGGTCTAGGATGGCAGAAGCCGCGACTGCATTCACGTAACTGTGCTAGTGCGTGCATCAACCTCTCTCGCAGCAAAAGAGTGGTTACGGTCTAGCTCTAATCGCTGCCTGTCTGTGTATCTGGACCCCGTTTTCAATTTACATGTAGGAACGTTGCGGCCAGGGGGACCAGTAATTGGTATACAACCTCTGAAGAAGAGTTTGCATCAGTTCGTCTCACTTGGAAATACATTGGGTCACGTGCTTTCGCCAAGAGGACTTACGTATGCGAGCAATGGGATGCATCGACAATCATCGCACATACCGCAACAGCGTCTGACGCTTCCGAACGTTTTTTCAAAAGCTTAGAGGCTATTACCGTGCTGTGAGTCCGGCTCTTATTCGGGTTGAAAATACAGCCTGTAGACAGTCATTTCAGTTTAAAACGTCGCAACTACCTTCACTGTGCAGTTCTTGATAATCAAGCTCCGAGTGCGAATCTTTCTGAGCACAAAATACATAGGCGTTGAAGTTATGATCGATGTGTGCGGGGAATTCGCTCGTCGACTGTTCCCGCAGAACTTACGGCAACGCGAAAAAGGAATCAGAGATGTGATGGCGCGCCTGTATTTTCATGCGACGCATTCTCGGTGAGTGTAGCGAATTCTTTACACTCATGGGTCTAACTGTTTTCGTGGGCAAAACTAAGCCTACAAGATATAATTGAATATCTGCTCACCTTTAGCTCGTAATGTCCCAAGCGTGACATTTCCTAGTGCGCCGGAAGTAGACTACAAGCCGCCTTCTCGGGAACACTACCTTCTGTGGTCATCACATGTCGTACCTACGGTATACCTTTCACCGTTCCTTACGCAATAAAGACAGACATGATTGCCGAAATGAAATCATCAATAATGAAAAACTTTGTTTAGTCAGCTATTTCGGTGCATGCACTGGATGGAATTGACTAAGCATTGCCTGAGCCATAAGTGAGTTCAAACAGCGTATTGATGCTCACTATAGTGTATTTCTAATGCAGTATCATGTTGCTGCTGCGAATAGAAATGGCACGCTACAGCCGGCGCGATATAGAACAAGCTACAAGCGATCAGCGTCTCATTTCACCTTCATCTGTTCCAAGCATTAGGTCGTGTTTTATGTGGCAGCAATTTTTTTTATAGAGCCATCATGGTCAAATTGCATTGAAAGCTCACTTAAATGAAGCCTGTCCCACTCGTGGTTCAAACGACGGCAAGAAAAATGAGTTTGAATGTGCACACGGCGAGAGCACAGCGAAAACTGACTCGACTACTGACTCAGCTTCTTTCTTCTCGGCTCCGTCATGTGCCAACATATTTGCAGCGTGATAAAGCGGTCTCCCTTGGTTCGTTGTATTACATATTTGGTTAAATGTTGTGCAACACATATATATATAACGTTGAGAGTGACCAGCAGCATATTAGATTTAACAACTACAGCGCTCATCACGGTCGGCATGAAACGCAATTTACGACCGGGCCGCGAAACTCTCCAGTGCGCGAGGCCTGACTGAGCTACGGCTATGCGCGACGCATGAGCGTTCGTCACCGAAGAAGCGCGGGAACTGCGAAGCAACTACAGTTCCTTATCGCTTGATGTTGGGAAAGCTGCACTGCAATTTATGGATAACATAGAAAAATTAGCGTCCCTCGTCCGGCGATAGAACTGTCTGTTTCATTTGAACAGTCTGATATTCAGCAAAATTGTCGCATCGGGTAATAACCCGCTGCTTATGGCTAATTTAACTTATATACCTTCTGCACATTCACGAGTCCTTACACGAATAATTTATCCCCTTCAAACTGTGCACTTCACTTTCACAAGAGAAAGAGAGATGAAGAGGAAAGGCCGGGAGGTTAACCCGATAGCGGTCTCCTGTTTTCTACCCTACACTGGGGATGGAAGACAGGGATTCGAAAGAGGACAGGCATGAAAGCGTTAAAACACACGCGCGCGCGCACACGCGCACACGCGCACACGCGCACACGCGCACACGCGCACACGCACACACGCGCACACGCGCACACGCACACACACGCACACGCACACACACACACACATACACTACACAGTACTACACAAGGGCAGGCTGAAGAAAAAGCTGGGGAAAGTTTCAGAAGCAAAACTTTATCGCGATTCATACTTTCGCTGAGTCGGGCAGGTAATCGTGATGTTAACTATGGGTGCGGTACGTTTTTCTTTGACAGCCAAACATTTTTTTACGTAGGTTTGTATAAACTGTGTTCGACACGCTTAGCAAGCATCTACGTCGTGGCAAAGAAGTACAAACCCTGTAAGCATTCATTTTTCATTTAAGATATTGCATCAATTAAAGTATCTTCTAGACAGTGTCACATAGCGGCAAAGGTGTTGCATAAGTTGAGTTAGAAATTTACTTACAAGCTTTGCGTAATTACTTGAACAATTTCCAGCGATGCTTCCGCTTGATAACAATGTTCATTGACAGATTTACTTAGAAAGCGTTTAATATGCTAGGCATGAAAATAAATGCCGTTCCGTTTATCATTTAGAGCACACATTACTCTTCGAAAACCACACTGTCATGTACTTAGTTTCCGAAAGATATTGCAAACCAAACGTATACCCGTATCGGGTAGTAGCAAGAAATGAATCGATTAAGACAGAGCGCAAGAAAGCCACGTAAGACGACAGAAGTGAACGAATACAGCGCTTCCCTTCTTTTGTCCCATGGGCCTTTTCATGGACTCTCTCAAGTTTTGTGGAACCAACTAAAGCCCACCCGTCTGTTTTCTTGAAGAAACCAATTACTGGACGGGCTTGTATCACCTAATAAGCATCGGTAGGCTTTCTATGTGACATCAGTAAATGGTCAGTGTAGTCTGCTGTCCTTCTGAAAGACTGCTTCTGCCAGTGCGCTGCAATCAGGCCATTGGCGAGACTTTTTGCTCTTGTTTACGCAATAAAAACAGACAAAGTTTACATCATTAAATCGCGTTGTCTGAGCTACTAGCATGGTAAAGTCATCAGTTGATGCTCAATAAATATTATTTTCAACTGGCACAGCTACAGCAAATACAAATAACATACTGAAACCTGCATGATGTAGAACAACCTCAGCAACGAGAGACGTCTTAACTTTCTTAGATTTGTTCTCAATACATTCTTTCGTGTTTGCAGCGGCGGAAACTTTTGTACCGCAAGCACTTTCGTGAAGCACTGGAAGCACGAGTAAATGACACCTGTCCCCCTTGTAATTCAAACGACGGCGAAAACTTGAGCGTGAATCCGTTCACAGCGAGAGCACAAGGAAAAACTGACTGACTGAATGCTGACTCAGCTTGTTTGTGTTGTGGCTCCGTACTTATAATTACTGTAAAAGTTGCAAACTTTATTCCTTGTAATCCCTTTTTGGTTAAAGCTTGCGAAACAGAAATATGCGAGGGGCGGATTGGTGTGGTAACGTATGTTGTTTAACGACTGCACCGCTGGTCATGCTGGGCGTGAAACGCAATTTACGACTTTGGAGCAATCATACAAAACTGTCCCAAGTGTGCGGGGTTTGACTGGTCGACGGCTATGCACGACGCGTGCGCGTTTGTTATCGAACAAGTGCGGCAAGTGCGAAGTTGTTGCAGTTCTGTATTGCTAGAGGTTGGCAAAGACAGCACTGCAATTTGGGGGCAACAGAGCAATGCGAGCTCCAGTCGTCAGGAGAGAACTACCTGCTTCATTTCAACTGGGCCAAAGGGTGCCACAGCAGTCAGCAGAATAGCAGCATCTGGCAGTCGTACGCTAGTTCCAGATAACCTAGCTTGTAAACCTCCTACACTTCCACGAGTTCTTACACGAGCAAGAAATCCCTCTCAGCAAGATGTGCACTTCACTTTGAGAGGAGCATGAAAAAAAATGTAGTGATGTCATCCGATAAATGTTCATTTTTGTTTTTTGTTGTGAGGGTTAGTTTGGGCAGATGATTCGGTGGAAAGATAGCAAGGCTTATCGGGGCGCCTCTGCTAGCGTTCAATAATTTGCACAGGCGCGTCAAGCTAGTGGTAGACACAAATGTCTCGTTTTTTTCCGGCCGTGCGGTATCATTTTTATGTAAATGCCAAAGTGACAAAAGCTTTATTCGTTTTTGTTTTTTCTTGGCATTGAGTGCGCATGCGCGGTGATTCAACATTGCGCATTCGTGAATACACGCCACTTACACGGCATCGAAACATCAGGAATGGCTGATGAAAGAAGCTACGAATACACGCCTCCTGAGTTTATTATGACGGACGAGGCAACTGCAAGTACAAGCTGTTGCGGTACCACGGGCGCTTCATCTGCTTTGACCGCCGACGCAACGTGAGCTTTGCAACTTGTTAATTTTTCATTCAAGAACGTTAGCCTTAGACACGACCCATAGCATAGGCATGTATATCTGTACCTTTGTTCCCACCTTAAACAGGTCCTTTGGATAGGAAACTGGAGGTTTTAAATCGGAGGTTCTCTTAGATCTAGACCTGTCGATGCGCGGGTGGTACGAAAATATTACCACGTTCAACGCAAAGTCAGCTAATTAGTGCTCAGGGTCACATTTTTCAGAACATTAGGCGAACGTACTTAAAACGAAAATATGGTTTGTTTATATGTGATTATTGCACTGCACACCCGCCACAGGATGCTATAGCTTGAAGTGCCGGATTCAATCCCAGGTGCGACCGTCCAATTTCGATGAAAGGACACTGAAGAAAGTTCGGCGTTTGCATTTAATTGATTGTCACAGAAACAACGGTGGTGAAAATTTATGTTCAGTCCACTACTGTGGCATGCGTTTTATCGAGTCGTGGCTCTCGCACGAAAAACCCCGGAATTAGTTTGAACCGCAGTGAACACTTGCTGCGCCGCCGCGGAAGTGTTTTCTAGACAACACAAGGTACAGGTCTAGTTACACAACACTACTGTGATTTGTCAATTAAAAAGAAACTGTGACCAAGAAGGTACTGCCCGTTTCAAAGGTTTATTTTTTGGAAACATAAATCCTGTGAATGAAAAGCCACAAGATGGTTTAACACGATTGCTCCTCAATTCCAATGTGCTGCTTAAGGGCAACAAATGCGCATAAATTAGAAGGCACACTTTCCCTCCTTGGAGTAGTTTGGGCGATGAATGCATTTGCTTTTATTTTTAATGTTTTCACAAGTGAAGTTAGATTACTGGTCTTTAAGTCATTTTCTTTTTCAAAGAACTATAACTTGGGCGAGATTGTGCCACACCGATAACGAAGTGAAAAGTCATGGTATTCTAAGGTACCCTGTGCCATTTGTAAACAAATACAGTAGCAGGTCGCACTGCAGCTGTTTTTTTTTGCTAGACATTGTATCTTTCGTAAGATTTTTCATGCTGTTCTCACAATAAACCTTATCTTTCAAAAAATTCTGAGAAAGCTTCGGGCGAGTGACACAGACCTAAACTTAGCACAGCTTCAAAACAAATATTTTTGAACACCATTCTACTTCATCATGATTTCATTCGATCTAGTCGTTTTGTTCGTAAGTGTTCAAATTATTATTTGGCTAAGAGACAGAAATCTGTTCGCATTTTTCAGAGCAAGTCATATGAGCCCGTAGATTTATATAATACCTAACCCATAACATATTAGTAATAGCGGCCGGATCCATGGGTCATGATCGTAATTGGCGCAAAAACGCCATATTCACCACGGCGATGTCGAATCACATCAGGAAGGTGCAAATACCAATTTTTCAACTATTATGGCAAGTTTTCATCATAATTGCAGAAACCATCTGCACAGTGTCATTCTCATAATTCAACCTGATTTATTGATGCAATAAATATGTTCCATGCATCAATATTTTATTCCAAGATTATTGTTAGGATTCTCTCACTGTGGCAAGTTAAGCAGTCATCCTATACAGCAAACTACGTAGGACCCATTGTAAGTACTTTATCGATTAAACTGACAGTGTTTGTACAAGTGAAGGTGCCGTTTTGACTATAGTTGCTGAGTGCTTTGCTCCGTGTAATACCCCGGGTATTCTGTTCGTCCTATGCCAGCCAGCATAGTCAGTCTTTGATGCGAACAAAAAATTGCAATTAGCCCGTTTACGAAACTGGACTTTACTTGTTCAGGACTTTGTTTTAATAAAACATAAATTCAACCATTTTTTCGCAGCTACTAACTATCAGACCAATAATTTAATAAACGCAGCATTCCTGATGACGCGTGCAAGTACCAGTGGAACCCACAGCCCACGCCGATAACCGACGGGACTTACAACGTTGAAGGTACGTAGGTGATGGCCATTTGCCACAGGTAGAACATGCGAAGATAGTTCACAACAAACGTAGGAGATATCGTCTAGGGTTATAGCGGCAGCGGTACATTTCTTGCGTACAAGGATGCACTTTTCCAGTGCCGTCAAGACGGTTTCCGCATGAGCCAGCTTATAAGAGTCCTTGCTGAGAAATTTGTGCTTATCTGAATATATGCAAATTCATACATAACCTATGCAGTAGAAGCTGCTGAATGAATATGTTCTTCTATCGGTGAGCTGGTAAAGGACGGTCCTAAATATTGGCTGAAGCCGAGACTGCTCATTCCATGCAGTGACTAATTCACTCGTAAATGGAATCATCACTTTACCATTGGTCTACAAGTTTATTTGCCAAGCAGAATCTCAGTGCGTTTGTCCTGCTTACATCGTGATAATGTTTCCTTTAAACTGATCAAGCTGGTTGGCAAATCAAGTGCTTCGATGTGAATGCAGAGTAAGAAGTGCAATTAGGGCGGCGTTTCAGATGTCTGCACTGGAGGTTCGTAACGGTACTGTCATATTTTCGGCACAGTGGGATAATCGCTCACCCATAGCAGGTTAGGAGCAGCGGACATATCCTGCTGCGGCCCAATGCAGAAGTTACAGCATGCGAGTTGGGGCACCACAAAACAGTTTATATTTAAGATTTGGTTCTTTCATATCAGGCAAGCCAAGTCGCAGCCGCAGCATAAACAACCTTCACAATTTAATAAAATGTAATGCAAGGAGGCACAAAGTTGTTAGGTGGTTGTTCGCGGTATTATGCCGCAAATCGTTACCAAATAACTCAACTATTATTTTTGTTGACAGAGCACCAATAACAGTACCCAACAATTTCCAATGCGTGTGCTACTACCTAGAAGTTGTTATGATTTGTTAACAAGAAAATCTACGCCATGCCGAAACACCGGAATTCCAAACTGAAGGTTCTTTTTTGTAAGGTTAGTAGCTTTCCTTGGATATGTCAAGCATCATTTGTTGTTCCAGTCTCATCGCGAGCTCTTTGACCGCCTACGAACTTTGCGACTTCAACGGCGCGACTGATGAAATTCAGCATGCCAGACAATAAAAAGGAGTTCCTTAAATTACGCCTATGCAATGATACTGCAGTTGCTCCATAGTCAAAGATGATGAAACTCAAATATTTAGTTCCGGAAGGTTGAGAATCTGCGTTTACTCCTTTCTGTGACGTACGAAGGCGCAGAGTCTCAGGAATGTCGGTGTAATAATGCCATAACCATTCTTAGCCAATTCCCCCCTCCCTTACTTATTCTAATTAAAGCTTTATTCAACAATGCGGCGTTTTCCTGCTGTTTTAATGCTAACTGTAGTATCGTCGACGGTCTTCTTGAGGAAGGCTCGGCGGTAATTTCTGCCTTTTAGGTCTCTAGCGTTTTCTTCTCAATTTCACGCAATTTCTGCGCAAGTATAAGGAAGATGTGCGCCTAGGTACAATACTTGCAGGGCTATCCATTCAGTCCACAGATTTAACGCTCTTTGGCACTTTCCGTTGTACAGTTCAGTGGCATTGCCACGTGAATTAACACTTCCGCATTTCTTTCCAAGGTGATCGGCTGTCTGCAATATGGCTCTTACATATGCACATTGAACAATCTTTGATAGTTGTCCTATACTTCGTTGATGAACACGCTGGAAGATTGGTGAGTACAGCCGTTTAAGCGTTCGTAATGAGCTGCAAAACACGCACTGCTTACAGCCGGTGCTTAGAAACTTCAGCTACCGGAGTCACCAAATGGGTTTCGGATAACCAGTTTCCGAAAAGCGAGTAGGTTGTTGGATGACGCACCTATCTGTCATGGAAGGTCAATAAATCAGGGGCATACATCCAACAAAAATTTAAAATCCCTCGGTAGATATCGGACCTCTCAATTTTTCTTCGTCGTCTATGCCTGCTCCTCCTAATAGATGAACAATATGCAAGAACTTCCTGAGACGTCTATTGTGCTTATTAATGGATAACACACCGAATATATTGTATATTGGGTCAAGCTTTCCACGCACAAGAAACCGACATGTCGTTTTTCACCTCGAGCACTGTCGTGTTCGGCTCACGGTATGAGATAAAACACGATAATCTTCAGAAGAAACCAATAGTGCACAATATTGATCGTGCTTGGCTTTCTCATCGCCTCGAAATTCTTGCATGCATTCAAGAAAGTTGCAGAAAGAAAAAGAACTGCGTACGGAAGCACAACAGTAAAGTTTCCCCACCAGTAAAAGCTTCTTGTCTGGCACAATGAGTATGAAATATTAATTTCCCATGAATTGTCCTTCCAATACGGCGAATGAACACTTTACTTTTATGCCATACAGGCGTCCCTGACAATGGCATAACAAGTTACAAGCAACTGGGGTGCGTCAGCAGCATCGATCACGCAAGGCCCAGCACAAGCCGCGCTGGCATGAAGGAAGCATCAGCCAATTTTCAAGGTGGCCATCCGTAAGTTCACATTTAAAAAAGTTCCACTGCAAAGCAACTCGGAGACGACTGGGATGGCTACCCATGTAACAATCATGCCTCTACTCCGTAATTTTTCTTTGGGAGGTCTAGCTCTGATGGCTAAAACAGTACTGCATTGGCAGTTTTGAGCGTTCGGCCGGAGCAGCCTGACATAATTAAAGGTTGCAACAGTGCGACCAGACAAGCACAGAGTAAAAAGGAGGGAACACCACACAGCACTCTGCACACCCCATGCCGCAACCACGAAACTACACAAGCTCACCCGATTTTCCATCCTGTTAACACGCCGCAATGTGCGGTACACTTGCAGGTTTGTAACCTGCTTACTCACTCCCCGCTATGGAATATGTAAAGATTGTGAAGGAAAGATGCTGATCTAAGGCTCATAAAATGAAATAGGGTTATGTACAAGTTTACCGAGACAATTCAGCATGGGTGCGCCTGCAGTAAGCAGTGTGTTCGAAGTTAATCTGAAGTCCACCACTATGGCGTGCCTTATAATCACACTATGGTTTCGGTACGTAATAACCCCGAGTTTAGATTTTACATAATCACGTGTTTTCAAAGAGCACTGGCGACGGTTGATGAGGGACACTCATCCCTGAAAAACAGCGGTGGTGGGATCAGGCTATCGAGAGGGCGGTGTTATAACACGGACGTCCTTCCTGCCTCTGCTTTTGCACTGTCCCCACTACTGCAGGTGGCAATATTTTAAACATTTTTACCTCCATGAAAATGTTCAAAAGGTCACAACAAGAAAACTAATAAGTACCACTTTGTTAATCATTTGCCGAGCCGCCCGTATTTAGCCGGCCCTACATGTCGTTGAGAGGCAGGTTGCACTTCACACGATACGCAACTTTGAAACGTGGTACGCATGGCGGAGTGCGCATGCGCATTTTATACCAATAATACGGCCAGTTGAAGTGCTTGTGTAAACAAGTGGTATCATCCTGACCAGCCCGGACGACGCCACTTTGATCTCAGCCCTTCCTTTCTTTCTGTCCTGTGAGACCAAGAAATAAATGGTAAAAGTCACGTCAATGTGCCTGGCTCGGTTTCGTCAGTGCAGGAGGAAGGTAAACCTCTCAGTTCAAATCAGGACCCGCTGTATTCTCTCGAAAATAGTCTGCTTTTAATACCGTCGTCTTCCGTAGGCGAGTCGACTAGGGAATCTGTACGCTGTCCAGCAGCAAATTACCATCGTCGATCCCGTGGCGATACCATGCCTATGCTCTCCATAACCCGCAGTAACTGTGCCACTGTAGTATAGTGTCGCCCCCTGTCAGATCTCTGTGTTATCCTACATTTATGTTTCGTAGTAGTGTAGCCAGATGGCGCACCCTCCTTCTGTCATGTGACGAGCTGGGACCAATCAGGAGGTGTCATCTGGCATGTGAAGTCCTTTTTAGTATTAAACGGCCGCGAGTCGGCTGAGTCTTCGTTCCGGTTTTCATCGGGAGCAGTCAGCTCCGAGTCTCCTTCACTGCGTCGGCGCTCGCCGCGCGTTCGCTGGCCAGGGACCCCCACTTGCCTGCCGCTGCCGACACATCTTTTGGCGACGAGGATGCGATTCCCGCAGCGGTTCCGACTGAAGCCCCTGGAAACCAACGAGCTTCGTAAGTGAAGCGACCCTTCCTGTGTCTGCACGGCAGGCAAACGCCGCCGACGCACTTGGCGTAGCGAGGCTTCCGAGCCTAGGCCTTCTCGACCCCTTCGTTCTTCCTTGCCTATTCCTGCGGCGAGCTCCGGCTTGTTTTCTGCAGTCTCCTGCACGCTACCGGGCATGGCGTCTTTTACGGCGAACCTTCCCGTTTTTCT
The DNA here is from genome assembly GCF_023375885.2 of Dermacentor andersoni. NCBI lineage: Eukaryota > Metazoa > Arthropoda > Arachnida > Ixodida > Ixodidae > Dermacentor > Dermacentor andersoni. The sequence continues at coordinate 31,239,298 of NC_092824.1, read as the reverse complement.
TGAATTGCCCGGGCCACCGTTAATTCCATGGTATCGTTGGAAAAAAATTTTTCAGGCCCACCTTGAAGGGGCCGGTGGTGGCGACTGGACGGACACGCGACGAGCGTCCGCACTCGTCAGCCCTCTCGGTCGTGAAGGACAACGAAAGTACTTTGCAGACGAGGAGCAGGAAGCAGCAAGGCAGTTAACCGGCGCAGCGTCAGCGTCAAGTGAAGCAGCAAGGCAGTCGACCGGCGCAGCGTCATCGTCAAGTGATGCGGTCCCGCCAGCGTCAGAGTTCCAGAAACTCTTGCAGCGGCTTGACCGGCTGTTCTCCGCGTCAACAAATGTTCTGGCGGAGAGGCACGAATTCACCAGTCGAAGGCAGTTCGTGGGAGAAGCATTCCTGGAATTCGTGACCGCATCGAAGGAGAAGGCGGTACAGTGCAACTTCGGCACAACGTACAATGAGCGCGTCCGAGACCAAATAATACATGGCGTAGCGAACGTCAGCGTTCGCGAAAAGCTGTTAGCTCATGGCGAAACCCTGTCCCTGGACAAGGGAGAAGAAATTGGACGCTCTTTAGAAGCCCTGCAACGAGCGAACCGCGCGTTCGATTCCGAAAAAATTCAAAGAATCGAGGCAGCTCAACTTGGCGCTCCGTCAACGAGCCACGATGGCCGACTTACTCCGAGGAGCCGCCAAGATTGCCGACTTCTTCCGAGGAGCCGCCAAGATGGCCGACGTTTTCCGGGAGGCCGCCCAGACGAGCGACAGTTTCCACGAGGCCCCTCCGGGACCCGCAATGAAGCACAGCATGCGAAGAAAGACCCTAATGTCGACCGTAGTTCATGCGACCGGTGTAGCAGCACGAAGCATATTGCAACGTACCGGAATTGTCCAGCAAGGAGCCGGCGGTGCAACGCCTGCCACACGTTGGGGCATTTTGCATCAGTGTGCCGAAAAACCCGTACTGTTCAGCACGCCTCTTCCGCAGAGACGCGGTCTTCGTCAACTTCCGCAGGACAGCCGTCCGCGTCTGTCTTGACGGTGAGCACATTGGAAACTAAAAAGGATTTACAAGTCCCGGTCGTGGTTAACGGCGTCGCCATGAGGCTGCTCGTGGACACAGGAGCGTCTGTCTCATTGATGACGGCCGAAGATTTTAGAAAGCACTTTGGTCGACAGTACAGACTGTCAAAAACAGCAGTGGACTTGAGGAATTTCTCCAAGCAACGCATCGACATTCAAGACCTTTTTCAAGCCACTGCCCAGTTTTTCCATAGGTCATGCTCCGTCACGTTCCACGTAACGACTACACGAACGTCACTGTTGGGTCTTGACGCCATCCAGCGCTTGGGGATACAAATCGACGGTACGTCGCTGACATGCTGCCTGGCTTCGCTTCCTCCAGTACAGAGCCCCACAGGTGTGCCTCCGGGTTTTGATCACCTCTTCAGTGGCGAGTTGGGACTCGTCAAAAACTTCGTGCACCGAATACATCGGCGGCAAGGTATGAAACCAGTATATTCAAAGTTGCGCAGACTACCCCTGGCTCTCCGTGACCAGGTTACAAATGAACTGCTACGTCTCGAGGACTGCGACGTCATAGATCACGTCGAGGCTTCTGAGTGGGTGTCTCCACTCGTCGTGGTGCGCAAAAAGGATGGAGCCATCCGGCTCTGTGTAGACCTACGGGAACCGAATAAGGCAATCGTCATTGATGGGTATTCTCTGCCGCACGTAGAAGAGTTATTACAAATGTTTCATGGTGCCACATATTTTTCTAAGCTGGATCAAGCATCTGCTTATCAGCTGTTACTGGATGAAGATAGTAGAGATCTCACTACATTCATAACTCATGAAGGTTTATTCAGGTTCAAGCGTGTCTGCTTTGGCTTGGCATCCGCGCCAGCAGTGTTTCAGAAAATGCTGCCACAAATCTTGCAGAGTTGTAAGAATGTTGTCTGTTACCTTGATGACATTTTGGTATGGGGTCGGACAAAACCTGAGCATGATGCTAACTTAAGAGAAGTCTTGCTTTGCATTTCAAACCGTGGTATGAAACTGAATGAAAAATGTCAGTTCTCTCACAGAGAAGACATTTTTTTCTGGGCCATAAAATTTCAGCTGAGGGCATTTCGCCTACAGAGAGCAAGGTGAAGGCAATCCTGAATGCGCCTGCTCCTACAGATATTAAGTCATTGCAATCCTTCTTAGGATTAGCTGGTTACTATGCCAAGTTCATTGATCATTATGCAGAACTTCTAGAACCGCTTCGCCTAATGCTCAGGCAAGGGCAAAATTTTGCTTGGTCTGATGACGCACAACGCAGCTTCAATCAGTTGAAAGCTCGTCTTACATGTTCCCCTGTCATTAAGATTTTGAACCCTGAATTGCCTGTGGTAGTCACGACTGATGCATCTGATGTTGGTGTTGGTGCTGTGTTACAACAACCGTATGGTTCTAAGCTAGAAACTGTAGCTTTTGCATCTAGAACTTTGTCCGTAGCTGAACGAAAGTATTCTGTAGGAGAGCGTGAAGCGCTAGCATGTTTGTTCGCATGTGAAAAATGGCATGTTTACCTCTGGGGTAGACGGTTCACCCTTCGAACGTAAGCCATCCTTGGGCTCGACCTTACCTAAGCTTTTGACAGCAGTTCCCATTCAGCTATCCTTGACCAGAACTCCCACCGCCACCTTGGTAAGCGAGCCTAAAATTACTTCCGTGTCTTCCTCTGCCATTGCACGACCACCCTCTCGGCCAGGGATTTAGAATCAGACCAACTTCCCCTCAGACAAGCCGGACTGCGCTGTTCGCCGGATAAATCAGAACTTCTTCTCTGCAAGTCCATTCAGTGGGCACGCCCTCCCTAACACCAATCTGATCACTTACCCTAAGACGCAATCACCATACACCTTCAAGATCGCAGTCCTATCCCACACGTCCCTAGTATCCGGGTCCTCGGTCTCACCATCTCTACCAACCGCTCCAACGCCTTGGCTCTCAACAAGATCGGTGTCCAATCTCAAAACACACTACGCCTTACTAAACGTATCTCGAACCGACGTGGGGGACTCAAAGGAGAAAGCCTTCTCCACCTCCTGCACTCCTTTCTCATATGTCACATTTCGGGCATTGCTGCGTACCTCGACTGGTACCGGGGCTGAACAAAATATGCTCGACATCCTCATACGACGGGTCTACAAGCAAGCACTTGACCGCCCGCGTTACACCAGCACTGAACTATTCAACCAAATGGCAGTTCACAACACCCTTGCCCAGCTCACTGAAGCCAAACAGCGCTCTCAGCTTGAACGGCTCACCCTTACTGAAACGGGACGTCTTATTCTGTCCACGGTTAGCTTGACTTATCAGCAACGGGGCCCCAAACAATCAATCCCGACTGACATCCGTAGCTGGATCTACACAGACCCTATCCCTAGAAACATGCACGCTGAATATAACAGGGTCCGGGGCCAAGCTCGGACCGGACCTACCATAAAAGTCCTTGCTCACGTACCTGACGTCACACTTGTTGATGCAGCCCAATATTCCAATGGGACACGATTTGTGGCCGTCGCCAAACGCGATGGAGTCCTACACCACACCTCCAGCGGCACTACACCCCCCCCCCCCTGCCGAGACGGCTGAAAACGTGACCCTTGTTCTTGCCACTCTGAATCCCACCTGTCACACCGTCATGTTTGACGCTCGCTCAGCCGTCACTAACTTCAGCAAAGGCTGTAATTCTTCTCAAGCTCTTACCATCCTCTACCAGGCACCACACTCTAAAGACAGCATGATTTCCTTGACATGGATTCCCGCACATGCGGGCCCTATGCACCCATACCTTCCCGATCTCAACGAGGTCAACCACTCCATTGGAAGAGGCCTAGTCAACCATGCCGGAGTCGCTGGAGACGAGTGGGACACCACGGACAATCTGACCACATATAACGGTCTCGTTAAGGCATTTTACCTCAGTCGCCGAACCTTCCCCCACCTCACCCCAAGATCAGCCGGGCGCAGCCTACCATCCTGCGTCTCCTACAAACAAACGCGTAACCTTCACCCGTCGGCCTCCACCTTATATTCCCAGACGTTTACACTATCCCCAACTGCCGGTGCTGTGGCACTCACCTGGCTACGCTTCCGCACATACTGTGGGAGTGTCCAGCACAACACGCACACATTAACACCATGACCCACTCGTCTAGGTTGCGTGAAGGTCTGCAGAGCTCCGCCCTCGACGACCAAACCTGGGCGACCCAGCACGCCCGTGAGGCGGCGGTGAGGCAAGCCCTCGACGTCCCCTCATGGCAGGCTTTGGCCCGGTCATCATAAAGTCCTGGTTCTATAATAAAGGTTGATCCCCTCCTCCACGCATGCAATTAGACATAATAAAAATAGTGTGACTTACTCTATTCAACAGTCAGCAACATGCCTTTGGTCGCGTCGCATTAGAGTGCAGTGGCAAATTTTTAAACGCTGGCTAAATTTAGCTGGGATCCCCTGCATAAAAGTCTTGCGCTTGCCCCGCCGATCCAGTTTTCGACAATCGCCGACTTTGCTGACTGCTGATATTGTGCTTGAGAGTTACATGTTTTGATGGGCGGAGCTTCACCCAATAAAGACTTATATATGTAGCTCCCAGTTTTCATACATAGTCGGTCTGCAGGGTCACTACAAAGTGGCAACATTTTAAAACGAAAATACAAGCAGCGCGATGCTTGCTTTCACCACTGCCCCTTACCGCATCATGTACTTTCACTTGGTGCGGTGGTGGCAGCCACTTCCTACGTTATCTTCAGGTGGTGGACCTTTCGTCGCACGTCAAGTTTGGCGTCCCAGAAAATAAAATAGGATATAGGATGCCGTAGAGCGGCAAAACAGGCCTTGGCAGCTCCATCGGCACGCGTTGGCAAATGACGCTGCGTTGTTTCCCAGATGGGTGTGCACATCTCCGCCATGAACAATCGCTAAATAGCCAGCGTCGCTGTTTTTTGCACGAGTTTGAGATGATAGGCGGAACACGTTAAGAAGTGCCTCGACAGTTTCTGGCGAGAGATCAATGCCGCAGGCGTTGAGCACTCCCCACACTAGGCCGATCCCGCAGACACTGCAGTACCACACGACCACTGTTACATTCTGAACAGCTTGCTGCATGCCAAGCTGCCACAAGGTCAAGCTCCGACCACCTTAAATTATAGTGTAGACTTTTGCGCACGCATACACGGAATATGTATATTTTTCAAAGCGCCTGGGTAGGCGAGTCGTCCCGTAATCGCATGTTCTGTAAATCAACTCTTTTACCTCGAACAAAAATTGCAGTAGGCGTTTAAGAATGAGCGTTCTCTTTGTTGCATGTGAATACAGGAGTCATAGAGGTTCTGATTATATTAGAAGAAAACTGGCGCGGCACCGTTCCGTTGAATGCATGGGAATGCGGAGGTTTGGTGACTATGGATGAGCATCGTTCTCGCAGAGCCAGGAGACCTCGAATGATGGCCAGGCAAGCACCGCTTCGTCTTTCAAAAGGGTTCATTTGCTTAGGAAATCGGGTAACTAAATAGCAGTACAATACGAATAGAGCAGTACCTTCTTAATTACACAAATAAAATGGTATTGAAGAAAGGTGACTTGTGCCGGGAGTTATATATATATATATATATATATATGAAACGCATCGTGTGCTAGTGGGCTGGTGAAGTTGGAGAACAGAAAATATTTGCGTTAGCATTGGAATGGTTTGTCAGCGCATGCTTATGCACTGTAGGTGGGTAAAGTTTAATTAAAGGCCAAATTGGTGGTTAACACAAGCATTGTACAAATGTTTCATTTGAAGAAATCTTTATCTCTAAAGCGATTACCATGTTTCAGGCCATACCACGTTTGAGACGACACCCCGTGCACCCAGATCCCGGCATTTCAAAGGTGGCACAACGCCCGTTAGTAAACTGGCCTAGACGGCGGCACCAGATTTTCCTCGAGGCATTATTGTCACAAACTTTATCACAGCAACTTTTGAGGTCTGCTCGCATCGTCGCCAACACCGTTCTGTCCTAAGTCTCACGACACAAGTGAAGCCGAGGCAGACTCTTGGAAATCGCGTGAACATCTGCATAATGGAGGGGCTGTTGTGACGAAGAGACGGCGAGCAGAGAACTCCTCGGTAGGCACTGGCTTCCCGATGACTAAGTATTCTAGGTGGCCTGATCTGTGCTTTGTAAATCAAGGGTAAAAGGAAGCGGCATTAGGGAACCTTCGCTTTTGGACAAGCACCTGTAATTTACTGGTTTTCTTTGTAAAGCCATTGTTGTGACGGCAAGTATTCGTAGTCGCTAGGTTATTATGCGTGTCTTGGCGCACATGCCACGAAAAGTGTTTGGGTAACAAGCGAGTTAATATTGGACATTACACTGTCTATAATGCCACGAGCTCTACTTTATTTATTGATCTAATACCTTGATACACCTGTAGTAGCTTCGCATTCGTCTTGGCAAAATACTTCTTCATTTCGATCTCGAAGCTTGCTGTATATTGCCAGAGACCAATATATCTCTGTACCAGATGTTTGCATGTCTACATCGGCGTGTCTACATATATCTGTGTACCTCACAAGTTGCGTGCCCTTGCCGAAACGTTGGCTTCAACTGCAATTTTTGTTTAACCCCTGGTACCCACTTGAGGCCTACAGTTCATGTGAATATCTGTCTTGTGTTCTAGAATTTCCGAGAGTACCATGGTTCCACAAGAGAACACGCAGTGCCAACTCCCTGAAAGCACGTCCACCGTCTTCGGTAAGTCTGACAAGGTTTTTTACCTGCTGTTATACCACGTCTCGCCTTGAAGGTAATTGATGAATGTAACGTCTGCTAGGACACATGACCCATTCAAACAGCATCACCGCTGGCTCGGACCTACATGGTTGTGCACAATCTGAGCTGAATGTTCTGCATGGTTTCCTAGTCACAAAGTTCTTCTAATCACTAGAATGGTTCGTAGATTATCTGTCAGCAATTCCTGATGCACATTTAACAGACGTGTGAAAGCAATATGTGTATTTCTAAGGTAGAGAGTTGCCAAAAAAAAGCAGAATGCAACATGCACCACTAGACACCTCCTGGCCATTTGAGATGCGTTTGTCCCAGTTGCGAAGCAGGTGTTCTTAGTTTACTATACAAGATATCATGCACTCGTCGTGAAAAGAGAATTCAGCGGTAAGGCTGTTAAAACCTTGGATTAGTAGCAGTGCTTCTTCTTGGGGCTGTTTACTGAAGTGGGAAACTACATGACGAATCGAACTGGGCAGCGCGTCTAGTTACCATAGACTGCACGAAAATAGCATCCTGCTAAATAGTCGTAATCATAGGATGGAACGAAGAAAAGCAGACATGGATAAAGACGACGTAAGACAGGTTATGCACTAAGGACTTCAAATGAAACGCGAACAGCCGAACGCATAACTGAAAGCAAAGTACGCGCTATGCAGTCATCACAATTTACAGTCACGAACATCCGGTTTGACCGCCGGGAGCGATGATGCGCCACCTATACTGCAATGTTTTGTTTTCTCTTTCGGTTATCTTTTATTTAAAGGCGAGAAAAGATGACGCCGCGGTACTAATGACGGCGCAAACTATAGCACACGAACCGTTGTTCGTGTTTCATCTGACGCCGATATCGGGCGTATGGTAGAGCATACAGTATCGCCGCAGTGTGCGCTCATACGCGGTCTATACTTTCGTATTCTAGCTCTTGCTATCTTTTTTTTTTCATTTCTCGTTATCGGATATGAGAACCAGAACATAAACGACAATATCTCACTATGGGGGTAGTGTCCTCCCAGGCTGCTATCAAACAGTATGTCTGCGCCTTTCAATCGTGAAAACTGAACTGCAACACTATGCCGTTCGGGTTTCATTTAACGCCGGGAGAACTTGTCGTTCCAGGCAGGTTTTTTGTGTTCGTCTGTTTGGCGCCGCTGTAATACTGAGTTGCAGATCTTCAACAAAACCAAATCTTCTCCATAAGTGTGATATCGCCTTATTTAAATCAACGAATTATGGTAAGAGTGTACTTGTCTGGGGCTGTTTCAATAAAAGGACAATTAGTACGTCACCGAGGACCGCCTCGCAGATCTTCCATCGAGCAAAAAGCCCGGTCTCCCAATTGTCCACGATGTAAAAGAAATTAGACCGGGATCACAGGCGTGCTTCTATTGTTCTAAAGGCACCCAGATCTGTGAAACGTATGGTCTGTGGTTCGTAAAACCTGTGCGACCTTGTAGCGACTTCATGATCGGGCAAAGTTGAACAGATTCGAAAATTAAAATTTTCTTATACAAGTGGTAGCATGGTTTCAACATTAACGGCGTGATACATAGATAAAAAAACACTTTATACCGTTGTATAAGGCTAATTCTTAACGCAGATAACGTCGCCATACCGGTCTCTCTCGATGATGCCTGTTCAGCACCTCTGCTAAGCCCCATCATTGGCAGGTATAAATACATGTCAGATGGCTGCGGTATTCTTGCCGCTGTCGTCATACAATCGTACTCGACGTGGTAATCGTGCTGCCATTGTGACGCACCCAACTAATCTATTTACTCGAACACGCTGGTCCATTTTGTACGGCTTCGGGGAACCGCAAGGTATGCTCCATAGCGACAGAAAATGCTTCGCATCACCTTTATTCACACGGTGCGTTGTAATTCCACGATGTCTTTATTTCTACAAAAGAAAAAAACGTTTTACAAATCTGTATACAACCGCGGATCCATCCTTGAATTCACCATAGGCATCCGAAACTGAGACAACAGCAGGAATGTACAAAGACAACCTTTTCGGGTTTCTGGGAGTGAGAGCTTTGCGGTAGATGAAACATTTTTTTCATCATGCCTGATAAGTACGAATTTTACACGGCCAGGCGGCTGACAATTTTCTCGTCAATGAACGTTTCACCGCCTCTTGGGGTTAACTAATTTGTCTTAAGCTGAATAACGCCGTAGCAATTTCGAAGGTAAAACTTGCAGTTAAATTCAGCACTACCTTAGCAAGAGCAAATGATCTTCTGAAAAGTTTTCGCATTTATTGAGCCAAATTGTGAGAATGAGCAGCCAATACAAGCGCCAGGGTGGCATCAAGGCTCTAAAAAAAACAGGTTGCTTCCCATTCTTCTTGCTTCTCAATCAGCACCTCTGGTCTCAAGGCAAACAGACAAGACAGAAACCGGAAGCTTTGGTCTCGCACTTCCGGTCTACAGCAGCAGTGGCGGCGGCGATTACGCAGTGACCAGTACGAGCTGGACTGGCACAGATGAAACATTGGACATTTCGGGAAGTGATGCTAGGTGAGCGATTTTTTTTTAATTCTTTTATTCACGAATTCCTCCAAAAATAACGCTTGCACTGACGCACACGTACGATGAGTGGAAGTTCTTGTGACTTAACTGCCATATATCAGCTGCAGTTCAGACAATTTGGTGTCGGCGAAAACAAGCAGCTTTAGCGCAGCATCTATTGCCCAAGTACATTGAAAGGAAGGAATGAATGTGCTTGACAACACAGCGTACGAGTATTGAAGCTTGTGGCCTTTAAAAAAATGTGCTATCATAACTCAAGGATTTCCATCTTCAAGTTGGTATATACTTAAGAAAACATTAAGAAGTTCAAGAAACAAAATCTCATCTTTATAACTCAGCAACGAAAACTATGCTACGTTTCTATGCTGCACCAAATAACGCAAGTGCACAAAATTCATCTATTACACAGCACTTTGAAATTTGCTATTTTATGAGTAGATCATCGCCAATGCTCGCACAAGTTATGATTTCAAGCAAACTACAAATAGCTATTAAAAAAGTTTTCACTTGGGATTCTCCAAGAGATGCAGCTAATAGAACTGCGATATATTTTTTCCAGCAGGTAACTTTGTAGATTGTATGCTTCCACTGTTTTTCAATTTAGCGATTTCATCATTTTTTCCACTTGCATGCCTAAACACAAATTATGATGGATACATTTGCGGACTTTTAACTAGTTCAAGCAAATGAAATTTGATTGTTTGATAGTCCTTAAATCTTTAATAAATAAACTGGTCTGGATACCGGCCAAGCAGGAACGATTGGAAACGACGTGTAAGGTAGCACCACGACTTCAACCGAACCATAGCAGTGCATGAGTCTTGGGAACAACCGCAACAAGTAATAAGTAAGTAAGCAAGTAGGTAAGTATACAAGTAAATAGCATATTACCGCAACAATAGCAACCAATTTAAAAAGCGCAATATGAAAGAGAGAAGGCATATACAGTCGGCGCGCACATCTCGAGTCCTCAGCCCGTTTCTTTTTTTCTTCCCTAAACGGGAGGAAAGGTGTCGTATCAGCAATGCCTTAAGTGAACGCTTGTAGAGTTCGTTACCACATCGAGAAAAATGTTGGCCACGGAAACAATAGTGAGAGAAATACGAGGTATTTATATTGCACCAATGAAGATTGCAATCAGCATTGTAATGCATATTTGCACAAGGAGACGATAAGAAGCAAAAAAGAAAAACTACTTCAGCAGCATATTTCATGAATTGTCCATGAAAATACCGAAGTATTTGGCGTATTACTGCTGGCTGCTATTGGGGGACATATGTGCGCGGCAGCAGTTCGATGCCTTCGGCAGGTGCGGTGCGTATTTAGAAATCGAGTCGAATTTTACAAGACTTCGTACAAACACTGCAGGAAAGCGTGAATCCGGAACCTTTTCTTCGTATTCGATATGCAGGACTTGAATAAGGACGTATGATGTCCGGCAGGTAGTCAGTCCACTTATGCTTGTTAGAAATCACGCGAATAGCTCGCCTATGTACCATTTGCAATTATTAATAAGGCCAAAGCCTTAAGTGACTCGTTGCAATGGTTCATGACCGCAAGAAGCGGCAATGAGAGAGAACTTTAATTAAAAGGATGCCCCAGTGGCCTATGCATGGGTGCGGTTCAGTGGTAGCGATCGTGAAACAAAGAAATGGAAAAAGCCAAGTAATAACGAAGAACAAACATCAAAAAACAAAGAAGAAATATCATGACGAATGGCTCATACCCGTGTAAGCAAGCAAAGAAGTAATCGCCAAATATGAACAATGGAAAGAAAGAAACAAAGATAGAAAGAACGAACGAAAGAGCGAACGACGGAAAGAGAGCAAATGAAAACAAGAAGGAAAGGACCTTCAGTTATTGCATTAGGTTCTCGCATATGACTTTGAGAAGGTCGATCTACAGTGCCAAACGTTTACTTCATACTGCGGCTCATTATGTCTTGCAAAAAGTCTGACTCGTCCGATCGTGCAACATTAGTCATTAGCATGCGTGCAACAGGCTTTCGTTTTCAGGTGTTAGAAGAGTGGAGCTTGCTTCCGAACTTTTTTACTTTTCTTAGCATACAAAGCGTCCTACAGTATTCACCGACGAATACGATAGCCCATAATGCAATATTGCAGCGCAGCTTTATACGTGTTCTCATTTCGCCATATCCTGAGGCAAGTATCTTTAGAGACGTGTAGTAGAGGTCGAGCGCTATGGCTTTTATAAATGACTGGTTGAATGATCCAGTGCTATCGCTGGTCGTGCCTGGCTTCCATAAAATACTACACAATTCGCGTCGCGCACACAATCAGATTGCAAAAGAATCGCAAGCCAAGAAAACCGAACAAAGCAAACCAAACAAGCGCAAGCGAGAGTAGACGCTAATTGACGATAGTACGAAGCGAGCGTTCTGGCTGGGACCAGATGCTAGTAAAAAGGACATGTTTACCGCGCGTATTCCACTGAAGGAGCAGATCTCATTGGTCTCCACCAATGTCTTTCACGGCTCGCGTCTTTCATCTTTCGCTCTTGTGGTCGTTCGTTCTGCTACGCCGCCAACGCTCACCGCAGGAACGATATTTCAAGAGCTGCGCCGTAAAACGCAGACGTATTTTAGAAAGTCTATTTCAGTGCCGAATGTCTCACTTCAGAATGCGCATTTTTTGGACTTTTGATTGAATACTCCTTGTGAGCGTGTTGAACACGTAGATGTATTTTTAATGCTCAGGACGGCTAGCTTTTTAACCAACCATTACTGGCAGACATTTCTACTCACATGCATCTGTTTCATGTAGGCTGTACGGGATGTATTAAATAAAGGAAGGCTTCTGTGTTGCTTCCAACTGGTACGAAGATCGTTCTTATTTTCAAGTTCAGGCATCACAGCCCACCAAAAGTACCAGTGTTCCATTTCTGCCAATCTAGAGCCCAAATAGAGCGCTAAATATCAATGAAGCAACTTAGCGCTCGAGTTGAGCGAGTCGATTACCATTCACCCACGATTTAGTTTGTGAACCTCTAAATCGGCAAAAAGTGTTTTTGTCGTTCCATAACAAGATTCGGCCATCTTTAGCTGCTTTGTCCGTATACTTGCAGGAATGCTACTGGAACCGGAGGAATTGAACAGCAAGAGTCCGGCGGTGTCAGAGTATACCAGCAATCGTCTGTCAAGAAGCCGAACCACAAATGTGACAGATGTGGTAAATCTTTAACCAGGGCTTCCAATCTATCTGCACATTACCGAACGCATACCGGGGAGAAACCATACAAATGTGAAATATGTATGAAATCATTCGCGCGCAGATCGAATTTCCGTAATCATCAACGTATGCACACAGGCGTGAAACCCCATATTTGCCAAATATGTACTAAACCATTCAAAAACAAAACGGAACTTAAAAGGCATCTCAAATCACACAGTAACGACAGGCCTTTCGTTTGCGACATATGTAGTCTTTCCTATAAGTACATTTCACATCTCCGAAGACACCGCAAAAAAGTACACGAAGACAGAATGCCGTACGAGTGCAAGCAATGTGGATTTGGGTTCGGAAAGAAAAAAAACCTCGACGCACATCTTTGCCAGAATAGTACGTGCGAATTCTGTGGAGATTCGTTTAGAGATGCATCTCAACTGATTGCACATCTCGTGATGCATACGAGTGGGCAGTGATAAGAGTAGAACTAGTGCGCAAGAGAAGTAAATCGCCCACGTATTTTGCATATTAAGGTGACCATGAGGCCATGCAGGAAAGAATAACCGCTGACGTTCTCCCGCAGGAGTGATAAACTAACCGAACGCATCGTGTGGAGAGACGGGCTTCTTTTGACGTTTAAAACTGCTGAGTGAAATGTAAGGCGTAAAGGATGCCGCTTGATTTTTCTATATTACGAGACAAAACGTGGTCTCGGACAGAATTTGGAATGCTTGATTGTCGAAGTATACTGCAGGGCCCGGCTAGAGCTCACTGTTTGCAGAACTGTTTTTGGCGAACGTAGCATTAGCAAACTCATTTCTAGACAAACCTTAATGGGCTGCAAGTTTGTGTTTTGTGTCACTAGAAGGTTGAAATGTTCGTACAAGATCATTGACACATCGTTTAGTTGTTCAAGCGGTCGGACAGTGTACTAGTAAACAAGCTTTACATAACCATCCTTTTCATTATTCAGCAGTGTGAATAGAAGGGAACACCCCTCATTAGGAATCATTTAAAAAGGAGGCACTGTTTTCTTGTCAACCAAAAAAAAAATTCTGCCATTAATTGAGGTCCTTAGGCCATGCTGCCTTCCAGAGACAGCTTTTACAATATATAGACATACACATGAGGTAATTTATTTCCCTTACAAATTGTTCAATGGCCGTAATGTTTTGGTTCTCTCTTTAATTTTTGCTCTTTATCTTGCTGTGGATAACAGTGTGACTGTACTAGAATATCGAATATTTTACGAATACGAATATTTTAGGTGTTGTTGTATTGAGGAGGAACCTCGGTCAGTTTTAAAGTGCAGTTTCTTATTCACTCGGAAGTCGTCTCTTTTGACTTGCACTCCAATCTATATACAGCTGTACAATTTTTTAGCCTTATGTGACAGACGTATCTCTGCGAGTGAGATAGTTTTTAGTTATATTATTGACTCGCCCAGTTGTGTGCCCTGCTGTGAGCGCGTATCACCTGCTACCAAATCTGAGCTTACTGCTCACTGCATGGCGCAGCTGCATGCATGAGAATATTCTCCATAAATATCGTCGATTCTATCTTTTTTTTTCTTTACTGTTGTCCAACCTTTCGTTATCAAATTGGACATACTCGCAAAGCGAATATATTTGTCCATTCTGGAAGGCACGCAAGCACCAACGATTCCGGTGGAATCTTGCGCGTACCATGTGTCAATAGCCGGCGCTACTTAATCGCAAATTGTTTGTTCGACGAACGACTCATGTGCCCGGCACTATCTTTCTGCCCGAATGTAACTTGTTTTGTGGGTGCCGGTTCGCCCAACAAAGAGTGTTTCGTGAGTGACGGTTCTTGTTATTGTGTTATTCACCGCATCTACAACGTCCCATCTGGTAGAGATGATTCGTAGTGACCGAATAAACCCTACCAGCCGTGAAAATAACGTGAATGTCGTCATGGACGAGCGAACTCGCCGCTGGCTACGGCTTGCGCCCGAGTACTTGACCTCTGCCCGAGAAGACTAGGACAATCATGGCCCCCCCGCAGGGGCGTCTGCGTCAGCAGGCGTTTGGTGCGTTGCGACACCACGTACCCGAACACACGAGGGTTGGACCCTCCCGCGTGTAGCCGTGCGCAGCTTAGCCGTGTCCGGGGAAAAGGGGATCCTGGGGTTTGAGCCAATGCCGGGTGTTTGGACCTTTAAGGCCCCCCGGCGGAGGCAACACACCTCTTTGGCCTCTGCTTCATGTAGACGGCACCCCCGGACTGACCCACCCGGGGGAAATCGGCAGTCGCCTTTTCCTGTCTCTTCCTCTCGAATCTTCGTCTTTATCTCTTACTTTTGACCTTTCCTGTCTTCTCCTCTCTTCCATTTACTTCATTCTCCTCGGCGGCAAGGGTCAACCTTGTCTGGGATAGCCAACCTTGGTTATAACAGATTTGGTTATAGTAGTGTCGTACAGCTGGCGCGTGCAGGCCGTCTTTTCACGGTAATGCAGCGTCCCCCTGTTGGGCTCCATGGTGGGTGGCTGGCGGCGCTGCCGAATTTTTACACATATCTATGGCAAGTTCTTTTCCAACACTTCCTGATCGCCCTCATAAACGAGGGCGCACCGAAGAAGTTTTCAAGTTTTTTGGCCGAAATAATGACAATTTTCCAAGATTTCATGTTGTACATTCAGAGAAAAAAGAAAAGGCAGCGAGAATGATCTCACCTTTTCTTGTTGCGAAGACACTTAGTGAAGCTTTTGGCCCAGGCTATAAAGTATAAAAGTTGGCAAGTGGCGACCTCCTCTTAGAACTGCGTGATAAGACACAGTACGAGAAACTCTCTAATCTAGTATCCTTTGGGAATCTTCCAGTGACGGTCACACCGCACCGCACAATGAACACCACCCGCGGAGTCGTTTCCGATGCCGATCTCATGGAACTGACTGAAGCGGAACTACTGGAGGGCTGGAGCGATCAAAATGTGACCAATGTCAAGAGAATAAAGATCAGGCGCGATGGCAAGGAGATTGAGACAAAGCACTTAATTCTAACTTTTGCATCAAGTATGCTACCTGAGACCATTCAGGCTGGCTACATAAAGATCCGAGTCAGACCGTACATCCCCAATCCTCTCCGATGCTTTAAGTGTCAAAGATTTGGCCACAGTTCACAGAACTGCCGAGGCCGCCAGACTTGCGCAAAATGTAGTGCCCAAGAACACCCATCTGACAATTGCGAGAATGCTCCACACTGCGTGAACTGTGATGGGGAACACGCCGCGTACTCGCGGTCCTGTCCATCATGGAAGAAAGAAAAAGAAATAGTCACAATCAAAGTTAAGGAAAATATAACGTTCAAAGAGGCACGCAGGTGGGTAGCATACCTGCCAAAGAAAAGCTTTGCCGAAGTGGCGCGTCAGGGGGCAGCGTCACAACGGCCTCCGGCGGCTGTCCGACCCACACGCAGTGAGTCGGCAGTTACGCCATCTGCCCCCACGGTGGTTGCAGCTAGCGCTGCTCCACCGACCGAGCAGAAGGGACCATCGACCCTGAAGGTGGGCGCAGCCGAGGCTGCCACAACTTCCCCGGCCCCTTCCAGCGCTGGCAACAGCCGGCGCAGCCAAATCCCTCAGGGAGCCCCATCAACCTCCGGGCTGGTGGGCGCAGGGGTCTTGCCCTCCAAGGCGGGGCTCCCTCTGAAAGCGTCTCGCTCGCAAGAGCACGTGTCCGGAGCCTCACTAGAGGCAATGGACACAACACCTATCCTCAAGGCCCACCAAGCGCCTAAGGAGCAGCGAGGCTCCCTCGAACGCTCCAGAACGGGCGAAACTCCCGTTACAGGGCCTCGAAAGGGCTCTGTAATTTAATCTCTGTAATTTTCATAATCACTATTTCTGTTTCTGTACACACAGCACCTACTGACCTCCAATATGGATACACAAATAACACAATGGAACATCAGAGGTCTTCTTAGGAACCTTGATGATGTGCAAGAGCTTATCCAAAAACACAATCCAACAGTGCTCTGTCTACAGCAAACACACCTAAAACCACAACATACAATCTTTCTGCGACCGTAT
Source organism: Dermacentor andersoni (assembly GCF_023375885.2). NCBI lineage: Eukaryota > Metazoa > Arthropoda > Arachnida > Ixodida > Ixodidae > Dermacentor > Dermacentor andersoni. Next base: position 31,222,716 of record NC_092824.1, on the reverse strand, counting down.
GTCAAGTTTCGCAAAGATCGTGATGATGCAGTCGTATCATCAGGCGGTGTTGCCATTTTGGTTCATAAAAGTATTTCCTGTCAGCGTTTACAGCTACAAACGCCCCTTGAAGCAGTGGCGGTTCGAGCTGTTCTTTTAAATAAACTCGTCACCATTTGCTCGCTCTATGTACCCCCACACTTCAATTTAAACAAACATGAATTTCAGTCATTTATAGACGAATTGCCAGAACCTTATGTTGTTCTTGGCGATTTCAATGCGCACAGCTCCCTGTGGGGCGACTCTCGTACAGACGCACGAGGTCGTCTTGTTGAACAGTTCCTTTTTTCTTCAGGTGCGTGCTTGCTGAATCAGAAGGAACCCACGTATTACTCCCTAGCAAACAGAACCTTTTCTTCTATTGACCTGAGCATAGTTTCCTCGTCCATTCTGCCTGAACTCGAATGGGAAGTTATGAACAATCTTTACGGAAGCGACCACTTCCCCATACTATTAAGAACACTTAAAGAAAACGAATATCCGCCACAGGCTCCCAGGTGGAATATCGACACAGCAGACTGGGAGAGGTTCCGAAACTTAATCAGTATATCATGGGATGACATGTCTGCTTTAAAAATCGATGCTGCTGTGGAGTACTTCACAGCCTTCGTAATAGATGCCGCTTCTAAATGCATACGTGAATTAGGCGGCTCGGCATGCAAACGACATATCCCGTGGTGGAACAATGAATGCAGAATAGCACGTAGGAATCAGAACAAAGCGTGGGGGTTGCTACGCGCTTCGCCCACTGCAGAAAATCTTGTCAACCTTAAAAAAGTAAAATCCCAATGTAGGAGAACCCGCCGACAGGCCAGAAGAGAAAGCTGGCAAAAGTATCTATCGAGTATTAACTCGTTTAGGGATGAGGCCAAAGCCTGGAACAGAGTAAATAGAATTAGAGGGCGGCAAACACATTCACTGCCCCTGGTAAACACACAGGGCGATACACTGCAAGACCAGGCAGACTCACTTGGGGAATATTTTGAGAGCGTGTCAAGTCCAACACATTATACACAGTCCTTTCTCAAATACAAAGAAACAGAAGAACGTAAGCCATTAACAAGAAAAGGTCGAGAGAATGAGCCTTACAACCGTCCTTCTTGTATTGCTGAATTGAGAGCTGCCTTGAGCGTATGCAACAGCTCCGCACCAGGATCTGATAGAATCATGTATGAAATGCTGAAAAACTTACACAATGACACGCAGGTTACACTACTCACACTTTTCAACACCATTTGGGATGCAGGGTACCTTCCAACCGCATGGAAGGAAGCCATTGTGGTCCCTGTTTTTAAACAAGGCAAGGACCCTTCCTCAGTGGCAAGTTACCGCCCGATAGCCCTCACAAGTTGCATTTGTAAGGTGTTTGAAAAAATGATTAATCGGCGACTCATCCATTTCCTTGAACTGAGCAAAATCCTTGATCCCTATCAGTGCGGCTTCCGAGAAGGGCGCTCCACAACTGACCATCTTGCACGTGTAGAAGCAAATATCCGGGACGCATTTGTAAACAAACAATTCTTCTTATCCATATTCCTCGATATGGAGAAGGCGTACGATACGACGTGGTGTTACGGAATCTTAAGAGATTTGTCAGAAATGGGCATCCATGGTAATATGCTAAACCTAATAGAAAGCTATCTGTCCAGTCGTACCTTCCGGGTAAAAGTAGGAAATGCACTTTCGCGTCCTTTTACGCAAGAAACGGGTGTACCGCCAGGAGGCGTGCTCAGCTGCACACTCTTCATCGTGAAGATGAACACGCTTCGCGCTTCATTACCACCGGTAATCTTTTATTCTGTCTACGTGGACGACATACAAATAGCTTTGAAATCCTGTAACCTCGCAGTGTGCGAGAGACAGGTACAGCACGGCCTGAACAAAGTCTCAATGTGGGCAGCCAAGAATGGATTTAAGATCAATCCTAACAAAAGCTCTTGTGTTCATTGTACAAGAAAGAGAGGCCTGGTTCCGGATCCTTCCTTAGAACTGTGTGGACAACGAATGCCTATCAGCAAACAGCACAAATTCCTAGGTATCATACTTGACTACAGACTCACTTTCATCCCACACATTAAATATCTGAAAGAAAAATGTCTAAAAACAATGAACTTAATGAAACTTCTATCCCAGACTACATGGGGTAGTGATAGGAAGTGTTTAATGAACCTATACAAGAGCCTAATTCGGTCTCGATTGGATTATGGTGCTGTAGTATATAACTCTACCGCCCCGAGCGCGCTAAAGATCCTAGATCCTGTCCACCATCTAGGAATCCGACTGGCCACTGGCGCTTTCAGAACGAGTCCCATACAAAGTCTATATGTAGAATCAAATGAATGGTCTCTCCACCTACAGAGATCATACATTAGCTTTACAGATTTCCTTAAAGTACGCTCCAATCCTGAACATCCATGTTTTGATACCGTTACTGATATGACGTGCGCTACACTTTTCAGCAATCGTCCCTCCATAAGACAGCCTTTCTCGCTGCGTGTGAAGGAGCTTAGCGATGAAATGCATGTCCCACTCCTCGAGCATCGCTTAATGCACCTAACCAAGCTCTTACCTCCTTGGGAGTGGCAGGTGATACAATGTGACATATCCTTTATAAAAGTTGCAAAGCACGCTCCTGAGGCCGAAATCCGAAAGCATTTCCTAGAACTCCAGCACAAGCACTCCTGCGCAGAGTTCTACACAGACGCTTCGAAGTCAAATGCCGGGGTATCCTATGCAGCTGTCGGCCCATCGTTTTCGGAATCCGATGTACTGCATCCGGAAACAAGTATTTTTACGGCCGAGGCCTACGCATTACCCTCTGCTGTAAAGCACATAAGAAAATCGAAACTTCCAAAAGCAGCGATCTATACAGACTCTCTCAGCGTCGTGAAGGCCTTAATGTCACTCAGCAAACATAAAAATCCCGTATTTAATGAACTATATTCGGTCTTGTGCAAAGCGTACTCATCTAACCAGAATATCATATGCTGGGTCCCTGGCCATAGGGGAATCGAAGGTAACGTTCTGGCGGACGAGATGGCCACGTCAATCACATTGCAAGCTGTTAACCCTACCGCTGCGGTGCCTGTCACAGATCTGAGGCCTTTCTTGCGAAGGAGGCTGCGAGATCACTGGCAACACATGTGGGATGCGGAAACGGATAATAAGCTCCACCTGATAAAACCACAGTTAGGATTCTGGCCCTCTACTACAAAATCGCGCCGAACAGATGTCCTATTCTGTCGTCTCAGAATAGGACACACGTTTGGCACCCATAATTTTCTACTCAACGGAAGTGAGCCTCCAACCTGTGGTAGATGCGGGGAGAGGCTGACCGTACTCCACGTCCTCCTGGAGTGTCGGGAAGCCGAATCTGAGAGAAAGAGACATTTTTCCTTAGCATACCACCGACACATTCCTCTTCATCCTATAATGTTTCTCGGTCCAGAACCACTTTTTAATACAAACAGTGTCCTAGATTTCCTCAGAGATGTCGTCTTACATGTTATTAGTCCCATGAATTCGTAGCGCCTCCTCTCTCGAGAGGATGCCACTGCGATAATTGTTTTGCGTAGCACATGCCTCCAGGCCCTTGTGCTTCAAGGGCTCTAAGGAGGCAGTAGTGCTCTGGCATTTCTTATAATCGTGATATATTTTACCTATCGTATCATTCTTTTTATATGCATCTAAATTTTTATAGTACAAGTCATACGTCATCACCATAATTTTATCATACAGATTTTACGCACTTTAGAGCGTATATTTTAAGGCCTCTTTACAGCCACCTCACGCCAACTTCATAGCAATCATAATTACACCGCAAACTCATTACCACAGACATGGCGCTCTTTGGCCACACCTGGCCCTTGCGCCATAAAACTCCACACATCATCATCATCACAATCATGGCCCAGGCAACTGCCACAGTGGGAGTGCCCATGTCACCCGCGGCGACATTTGCTGCAAAAGCCAAGCAAGCCACCGATCATTCGCGGATCACCGTTTGGAGATCTGGAAACCTGGCCGGAAATTTGCGCAAGAACCGCAATGTTTCACAATTGAATCTGTGCCGAGGTGTGGTTTCGCACTTTTGCAGTGGATTTCTGCAAACATTCACGAGCGTCATGCCCAAGGAGCGGGCCGAAGTTGAATAAGACCGGGATTTTCAGGGCAGAAATTCAGCCACGTCGACCCGCACATGTCCGAGAGGAAAGCGTTCTTCCTCATTTGCGATTTGAAGCAAGTCGTTGACACCTAATTGATGGGTAAAGCAGCCACGACCATTACAAAAGTCCCAACGGAAGCCACGGGCTGGAAAAGGAGTTGGAAAAGAGCACTCAGCAACATCGTCACCTGGTGTTTTCGCAGAGGTTAAAAATTCACACTATTGGATCCGACCAAGTCCCAAAAACTACCGTAGGTTTCACGCGAACTACTAAAGATATTCTCTTCGATGAAGCCGGCCTCAAGTAGCCCTAATTGCTGACGTCTTCTGCGAAGGGATCCAGCAGCCATTCCCCGTCCCTGAATTGCTGCATCTGAAGCCTGGAGTGATGGCCTACGTCACTGTCTTCAGCCGTCAGCGTCCCCATTCTCGCCCGCACCTGACGACTACTCGCTCTGCTGTACTGAGAAGCCGGACACTTCTATTGCTTATACCCTCAGCGTAAGATGATAGGATGTTTTGCGATGAGCTGTTTGCGTTCACAGCAAGATAAATGTCCGGGTGGAATTCCTGACTGTTATGCTGCAACTGAATGCAGACGCTGACGACTGTGCCGATCGCCGTAGCCGTGGCACTGCCTCTCATTGCAGCGCCCAGAGTACAATGGGCGAATACGTGGCTGATATTTGGGTCCATATCCGGTAAACGAAACAAAGGAACCTATTGAGGTGCGGTTGCTGTTGGTTGAAGTGTCGAAGGTCCTACGCCGCCAATGCAAAGTCACTCTCAGCGACGAAGGACAGACGTGCTGCCATTTCGACGAAGCTCCGAAGAAAAAAATCCTGCTTCCTAAAGAATACCTGACGACGCCGCGAAAACGTGGGAGAGTGCGACGCAGCCATGATGCGACACTGCGAAATAACTAAGTCCATGAACCGCCAACATCGCTGCTCTCGCCGCATAGTTGCCGCTTTAGTGGGCACAGGACCTGACTCCTCCGTTATCAATGAATCCTTAACCGAACCTTCGATCAGTTATGACTCCGTGGCAATGACACCAAATCCGCGCAGCCGGAGGTGACCTGACAGGGACGACTTGAACGAGCACATACGTCGAACAGAAGACGTGTTAGGACTCCCTTGTGTCACAGAATCATCCTTGTTTCGCAGGGTCACAACTCACCCGCCTACGCATCAAGCACCAGCCAAGGACGGTCAGACAACGCTAGTCTTCGACGACGCTTCGTCGAATACTAGGTCGGGGACCATGTTTCAGTTTGCACCCCTATAAGCTGACGTGTACTGAGTGAAAAGCTGCGTTATGTCGAACTCTACACGAAAATTCAGTGACTGTGCGCGTGGCACTTTCACATAGTGCCAGGCGGCACGCAATCCAGCGTGCCGCTCATGCCCGTAAGCAGTCCATGTTGTGCACCTTAATTGGTTATACCATAGCTAACCAACTATAATATTGCTTTGCTAATATTCTTTTGTACGTGCTATTGTTGTTCTCGCCTGATACTTTTTCAACATGAGGGAATTGAGACATGTGCTTTTTACCTTCTTCCGGTGAACGCGTCTCACAGCTCAAAAAGTGTTAAGTTATCGCTCGGCGCATCACGTGCTTGCATGTATCGGAACATTCTGGGTCATCCTCACTCATTTTGTCTTCTGTGTATGTTGTAGTGGAACCTTGTGTAATCAGATTACATGCGTGACGAGAATACTGTAAAACAGTGTGTGAGGCACTTCAGCTCATGCAATTAGTCTGGATTCTTGGACTAAAAATTTATAAATAACCGACTCGCTTGAGCCGCCGATGAGTTTTCGATGGTTGAGGCATGCGCTCGCTGCTATCATTCTGCCCGAGTGTAACTTGTTTTGTGGGAGCAGTTTCGTACAATAAAGAGTTGCTTTGGTCACTTGCGGTTCTTGCTACTATGTTTTTCACCGTCACTGCAACGTGATAATATCGCCGATTAAGCTGCGTCTTGTAGGAACTCGTCGACAGTAAATGAAAATTGTGCGTGGCTCTGCTATCACAAACACCAAAAACCAGCAGAGCCGGAGGAACTTAAGGCTACAGAAAAATGCATGCAGTCTTCCTCTGTCGGAGGTTTCGGTCGGGACCGCGCGCCATTGCAGGCGCCCGCCGCAGCAGAAGCGATTTGTTGAGACGCCGTATGCGTGGATGTCGTCTGCCAGACGCTGCAAAGACGCGACATGGCGGCAACCGTAAAGCCCAGACCACACGTACGCTTGCGGACGCGCGCAAGCTCGCGTTCACGCGCCCACGCATGCGCACACGGTGCGGCATGGCTCGTACGCGTCGAAACGCGGCGTGATCTCGGGGAACAGCTCCTCTGTTATCGCGCGCTCATCGCGCGCTTGGGTTGCCTCGCGTCGGCGCGCCTGGCTACGCAGCTACGGCGCGGAGCGTTCAAATCTCAGTGAAGCAGATTTATATCATGCAAGAATGTGGTTCTTCCTTCCTTTTTGCACTGATCTAACAGCTATAAAAATATAACAATTGCGTTTATAATTATCGAAGCATCTTGAAACGCTGTCAGTAACAAAGTACGAAGCGGCGCCTGCCGAGGCGTCTGTGAGTGAGCCCAGTGAGCGCGCGCTGTCGCGCGTCTTTGTGGATGCAAACCACCATTACTCGCGAGGCGCGGCAGGCGCTAGGTGCGCGGACGCGAGCTAGCACGCGTCCGCAAGCGTACGTGTGCTCTCGGCTTAACACCTTCGCTCTGATGCATGTGTAAAAACATCTTAGCGGAACCTTATTTCGATAGTGAATGAAAAACCACTGATCAAAGTGGACGGTATCTGCTTTCATTCGCATTACTTTATTCTCAAATTTACTATTTGTGTCCAATGAAACATGAGCAGCGGGTCCCGTGACCGAAGCATAACTGAACGTAATGTGGGTGCCGTCGGCTAGTCATCGCCATTGACAGGCTTGCACACCCACACACTTGTTTTGTTTCTGTTTTCTCCATTTTAAATTAGAGCGAAACAAAACAAGAGAAAATATCGCAGTATAGGGCAAGCATCATCGATCATTGAGCTCAATCCAGACGTGACTGCCCCTCAATGCTGATGAATGGCAGAAGGAAAAGCTCTTAGCTGTTCTCGTCTCATTTGGCCCCGACAGCAGAATAACTCAGCCCATTGTGACCAGAGGCAACATGGGGGGAGGAAGACAACAAAGGAAACGAGGTGATTACGTAGGTTTTCTGCAGTTTCCTTCACTACACACGGGGATGCAGCAAGCATGTTCATTCTCGTAATAACGCAGGAAACGAGCTTTATCTCGCGTATGTGACTTTAGGTTGCTAGTTGGAGGCGTTCATACCAAGAAAAACATTTTTGAGGCTACCCTTCACGCGGAATTTCACGTTTAAAGGTTTTTCTGCGCAACACGTGCTTCCGACGCCCGCAAGTTTATGACAGCTGCCAATTGAAATGCGAATACTACTGCTGAATTATATAACGTCATTTCGAGTCCCAGGCAGAACACCATAGGTTGAAGACTGCCAAACGGAAGTGCTTCTTTCCTTGATAATTAACGTGCTCAAAAATAAGATAAACATACCATTGCTTGCCGACTGGTCCTCACTGGCTTCGATTATATTATTCAAATATATTACTAAGGAACAGTATTTGTAATGACACCCGCCGTGGTTGCTCAGTGGCTATGGTGTTAGGCTACTGAGCACAAGGTCGCGGGATGAAATCCCGCCCCCGGCGGCCGCATTTCGATGCGGGTGAAATGCGAAAACACCCGTGTACTTCGATTTAGGTGCACGTTAAAGAACCCCAGGCGGTCGAAAGGTCCGTACTCCTCCACTACGGCGTGCCTCATAATCAGAAAGTGGTTTTGGCACGTAAAACCCCATATTTTAATTTTTATTTGCAATGGCGAAGAGGCGAGCTGTGTGAAGACGACGACAACGACGATTAGAGGCTAGCGCGGGCTGTTGCCTCTTGGCCATGTGCGGCGTATTACGTTGTAAATCTACTCTTTTCGTTTGCGTCTTCCTACGTAACATATCTGGTGGAGGTGCGGGATATTGAATTACATTATTCAATTACATTAACGTGAAGTTTAATGACCGTTCTGCTACATATACACGATGGTGCAGTTTGCACACCGTTTTCTCCACAGGGGCTACCAGAAAACTACGAGAAAACTGAAAACGAAGCTAGAATACCTTCTTTTACTTATGGCAGTTATTTGACTGAGGCCCTAGACGTTGGCTATTACGTAATAACAATTGTTAGCGGAGACCACCTGCTCAAGGTTAGTTACATATAGCAGTACGAAGAGCCAATCAATGTTGCGAAATTGGGAGGTAATTCATAGGTAATTCCAATCAACGTCATACTCCACTGATGTCTGAGTAGCACGCGAGGAGTAATATCTGAGGATGATCTTATCGATAATTACCGGAACATAGCTCTTCGAGGACTGAAAACGGTAGGTGACTAATGCACAGAGCATCAGTATCGGGTGTTGAAGCTCTGCTCAACACAGCATACACATCCGATGTGTTCTGGTGGTAATAAAAATACATTCCCACTGTGCTTATCATACTCAGCTTCCAATTTAACGTTCTGCCACAAACTATAGAAGCGAGGTATACTTGGAAATTGTAAGGCCCTGCATTCCAAACACGCGACGATGTTTTCAATGTAAAACGTATGACCATGGTTCACACAGCTTCCGTGGCCAGCTCACCTGTGCGGATGGTGGTTTCCAAGCCCACCAGCTCGAGCAGTGTGCTGACACAACCCATTGCAAGAAGCAAACTGCGATGGCGACCACGCCGCATATTCACGATCATGGACCAATTGGAAATAAAAAGGAAAAAAGATGTCATCTTCTTAAGAGTCAAACCAAATATATTCAAGAAAGCACGTACAAGGAAGATGTTCAGTATTGTTCACTTGACCACGGCAAAAAGGGAAAAAATTATCGGTCACGCCTAAGGAAAGTGTACAAAAACTTTAATTTCTCCCAGGTACATGCAACGATTTCCATTTATTAGTACTACTATGTCATTACGGATAACGCATTCAAATTGAGAGGACTAATTCCAAACCTTCATGAACACACAAACAATTTTACTTCGAGCGTAAGGTGTTTCGAGCTCAAGAGAGGCATTTAAACTCTGAGTAATCAAACTTCCGCTGATATACCATCGCCTGGAAACACCGTGACGACCGTGCTCCATCATTTGATGGTCTGACATTCAATTTTTGGACAAGTCTGCCACTTAACATCTACAACTTAATATATCTCACGGGACAGTGTCCATGCGAGCAATCCATATTGATTGATTGGTTACAATTTCTTCTCTTCACATTTAACCTAATTTCATATTATTATCAATTGGATTGTACGGTTGCGTTCAGTGATCAAAAATTCGTGAGAAGGCTCTCGGAGTGATGTAACAGATCGGCTCGTTGAACATCTAGAAGCGTACGGTGAGGGGCTAGTTGGTATAGCATTACGAGATCCAAGAAAAAACTGCGCAAAAAAAGGGACAAGACAAAGAAAGAACCACACGACACGGGCGCAGACTAACAACTGGTTTAATGCACCATTGCCTCTTTCCCACCAACAACAGAACGCATGCGCACCGGCCACAAAGACAAATGCAGCTATCAAGTGGTCAAGCCTAGAAACGCCAACTCCTTGCGGTACAAATGTATGGAAGCTTCGCTAACACATTTATCAGGCCCTAATCTCGCGATTTCAAAGGCTTCGATTATTTCGCGCTCTTTCTTATCCCTTGCGCGTCCGACAATCTTAGTCCTACCGAAAAGTGGGGTACAAGCATTCCCGTCATGCCTGCAGGTCTTGCAATGCTTCGGAAGATGCTGTCCTCTAGAATCATCTAGGGAATTAGCGTGTTCTAACAATCTAATAATAATGCAGCGCCCTGTTTGCCCAACATACACGTTGCCACAACTCAGCGGAATCTCATAAATGACATTCGCTCTACAGGGCACAAACTTGTTCCTGTGGTTAGTGCAGCACTCAATTTTCTTTTTTCTATCAGGTCTAACTAAATTGCACAGACTAGACAGCTTATAAGGTGCCGAAAAGAGAACCTGAATGCCGAATTTACCCGCGACTCTCTTCAGGCCATGCGAGACCCTGTGGGCATAGGGCATAACTTCATACTTCCTCCTCTCCTGTGTGTCCACCCCACGAGGCTTTGAACTTAATCGGAAGGACTTCAACAGGGACTCGGCAACAGCCCGAAGAAGGGCCAGCGGAAAACCGGCCGACCGAAGGCGATCAGCTTGGGCATCAAAACTGGACTGAACCTTATGAGGGCAGGACTTCACCAACGGAGCCCTGAGGCACGTTGACGCAATCCCCCTCTTGACCAGCTTCGAATGGCTCGAGTTGAAGGGTAGAGGTGCTTTTTTCGACCTAGGCATGTAAGCCCAGCAGAGGTGGGCAGGGTCATTAAAAAATAATTTTAAGTCTAAGAATTGCAAGCAAGAATTTTCAGGAAGTTCAACAGTAAAATTAAAGCTGGCAAAAGCAGACTTGAAGGATGCTAAAACCTCCGATGCCACCTGTGTCAAGTCGTCGTTGTGGTCTAAATTTAAAAGAATCAAAAAATCATCAACGTACCGGCAATTCGGCATTCAGGTTCTCTTTTCGGCACCTTATAAGCTGTCTAGTCTGTGCAATTTAGTTAGACCTGATAGAAAAAAGAAAATTGAGTGCTGCACTAACCACAGGAACAAGTTTGTGCCCTGTAGAGCGAATGTCATTTATGAGATTCCGCTGAGTTGTGGCAACGTGTATGTTGGGCAAACAGGGCGCTGCATTAATATTAGATTGTTAGAACACGCTAATTCCCTAGATGATTCTAGAGGACAGCATCTTCCGAAGCATTGCAAGACCTGCAGGCATGACGGGAATGCTTGTACCCCACTTTTCGGTAGGACTAAGATTGTCGTACGCACAAGGGATAAGAAAGAGCGCGAAATAATCGAAGCCTTTGAAATCGCGAGATTAGGGCCTGATAAATGTCTTAGCGAAGCTTCCATACATTTGTACCGCAAGGAGTTGGCGTTTCTAGGCTTGACCACTTGATAGCTGCATTTGTCTTTGTGGCCGGTGCGCATGCGTTCTGTTGTTGGTGGGAAAGAGGCGATGGTGCATTAAACCAGTTGTTAGTCTGCGCCCGTGTCGTGTGGTTCTTTCTTTGTCTTGTCCCTTTTTTTGCGCAGTTTTTTCTTGGATCTCGTAATCGTTGAACATGTTCTGGTAACCTGAGGTGCGTACGTATTAGACATAAAAGTAGCCACCTATTGCGATATGTCACGTATTTCATAATCTCCCAATGATTTAGCAATTTTGAAGCAGCGCTCCTGCTCAACTTGAAATTGAACGTTATTTCATTCCTCTAGAAATGACCACTTAACAGAAGCATTTAATTGCTCTAGCAACACACCTTTTTTCCGCATATCCCTGCCTAGGAGCTAACTTCGGCCGATTGGTTGCATTTTGATGCGAAAGCATCAAATTGTCTGTCAATCAAAAATGCACATCATATGAACGCCTCGACGAAGCAGAGAAAGCAAAGGGAACACCTACTTGCCGCTGTTGCACCCCGTGTTACGTGAGGGGAGAATGCCCCGACGCGGCGCCACGTCACCGTCGCTCTCGGGTGCCTCCTTACCCCGCGCATTGCTTGTCCGCGCAAGCTCTCGCCTACGTCTTAACTATGCCTCAGTAATCGCTATAAAGAATTTAGGATTGTGTAGTACAGCGCGAAGCAGGGCCAAAGGACGCAAGAAAAATGAGGACAAGCACTTGCGTTTTCTTTCGTCCTTTGTCCCTGCTTCGCGCAGTACCACACAATCTAAAATCGAAAACCAACTAAATTACTATATTGAGAACGGAAGATAACTGAAATCAAAACTTTAGAGGTAGTGGGTTTCATGACTGCGACCCCACACTTAGAAGCAGGGTGTCTTACAAACAGGGCTAAATTAGCGCCTCGTAGATGGCAGATCTGTGCACTGAGCTTTGTGACATGTGGCTAGTTGAACCGGAATTTCCATTGACGAACGCAGTGACGTCCAAATCGTCATGTCTTGCTCAGGAGCGTCTCCATTACATTCTACGGCAGGCAAAGAGCATAGGAAGACGTCACAGGTCGAAATACACCTGCACTGTGTTAGCTCAGAAGCGTCGGGCAAGCGTCTAAACGCCCTTTCTTGCGGGAGAGCAGTTCATAACCCGAAGGCTCACTCAAAGGCGTTCAATTGGACATTAATGCTTTTGCGTTAAGAACTCGCAAAGAATGCTTAGGTGTTCTCAGATTTTTAAGGAATCGCCATAACTGACGCGATATTATATATCCGAGCTTAGTATAGGTAACGCCATACCATACTTTAGCGCTTTTATTATTGTTCCAGCAAAAACTTGCATGACGTTTAAGCTTCGCCTTTACGAGTGGAACGCAATAAAATTGAAAGATCCCTAAATGCTTCTCATGCTTCTCGGCAACTGCAGATTATATAACCGAAATTTTTACCGAGAAACTCTGGTGTCGAACACTACGAACGAAAGAGAGCATTCTGGTAGAAGTGCGACCTCCTGCGTGGGCCGATCCAGGAGATACCACAGAGCCGCGCGAAAAAAAAAAAGAAATTGCATAACTTTATGGTTTCAGTTGCTGTTTTGTACTTACATTTAATTGAAAAGATTTACCACAAAAGGCATGCGGTGCAGATGTTTTACTTCATGACCCTTGTTTGTGGGCTGGAATTCTCAAAATTGCGAGGAAATGCCTTGTGAAAAATGTGAGAGGAGGTACGATCAACTTCTGTAATAGAATGATGCTGGAATGTAGTCCGCATATGCAGCATACCAAAGAACCAGGCATGACCTATAGATATACAGTATTATATGCGTGGGAGCTTTAGCTTGAGTTGGCGCGGGTGCCGGACGCCGACACCGCATCTCGTACAACACGCGGCTCTTAACGCTATCGCATTAAAGACGTTCGTTCCACAAACGAATGGCAATACATGTAGAAAACGGGTCCCGTGGTTGAATGAGCATTGCAAAAATACGCAAACGAAACAATTCAAAGCATCGGGCATACGTCGCCGATACCCTATCACAGAAAATATCACCAAATTAGAAAGTTAAGTCACAGAATAGGCCGACAGAATGGCAGGCTGGTGCCCAAAATTGAGGAAGGTATCAAAAGCGAAGGTTAATAGCAAGTCATTTGAGTTCAGTCAAGCAGGTCATCGTAATTGCAACTTTTTGTGCGGTACATCAGTTCTTGGCAATAATTTTTTCACCTAGATTTCTATTAGGTACCTGTATTTAACACGCTTAGCAAGCATCAACTTTGTCGCAAGCAATTGGTAACACTGTAATTATTCACTTTCAAGTAACATATGGTATAAATATAAGTATTTAGAGACAGTATCACTCAACGGCAAAAGTGTTGCCTAAGTTGACTTAATTACGTGAACAATGTTCCTGTATGCTTGCATTTGATGTCAATGTTTATTGAAAAATTTTCTTAGAACGTTATGGACATACTAAGCAGGGAAATAAATGCCGGTCCGTTTTGCATTTGGAGCACATATTCCTGTAGGAATTCCAAACGCCGTTACGTATGTCATCACCGACAGGTAATGAAAACCAAAAATAAAACAAGTATATGGCACTAGCAAGAAATGAATTACTTGACTGTGCTTGTATCACCTAATGAGCATCCGTGGGCTTTCTATGTGACATCAGTGAATTTTCAGGAAAAAGCCTAATGTGCCGCAAGTTTGTCTTTTTTGTAAATAGAAGGTTGAAATGTCCGCACAATACCCTAGACTGCTCGTTTAGATGGAAAAACAATTTGTGCAAACGGTTTCACGCTCTACCAGGAACAAGCTTTATCGAAGTATTATCGCAGTGACTTTTCATTGTGAGCAAAAGATAACAACAGTCTTTCGGAAGCACTCAAAAAGGAAGGGACAGTATTATTTACTAAAAAGCTTTTCCGTCCATTCATCGAGGTCAGAAGGCCTTGTTTCCTTCGAGAGACAGGACTTGCAGACGTTTTTAAAGTATACCGCCACGTTTTACGCACTGGAAAACTTATTTCGTTTAAATTTTATACAATGCATTGGCTGTTTATTTTCCTTCTTTGGCTCCTTTATCCATACCGAATATCTTCATTCTGTACGATAACCTAAGCTGATGACAGTAATGAGAGTGTGTTAGATTCAAATGTTTGGAGATTCACTATACACTATGACATCCCTCTCAGTCAATCAGTCAAGAATTTTATTGACGTCCTAAGGAGTTTTTATGCCGTTGGAGATCCCCCGCGGACCGAAACCGTACGCGCGCCCAAGTCGGGATGGTTACGTGGTGATGCTCCGCCAGTTCTTCGGCCCTCTGGACGGCCTTGAGTTGGAGTTGGAGCTCCGGGCTTTTGAGGGCTTCTTCCCATTAGGGCCCACTGGAAAGAGGGACCTCTGGTAACGCAACACATTGCCATAGCATGTGCGAGAGTGACAAATAAATTCTGGGCAGTCACGACAATTTGCCGGGATGTCTGAATTGTAGTGACTTAGTAGGCCTCTTGGCGGATACGAGTACGTTTGTAGCATTCGTAACGCGCGTTCGATTTTGGCGTGCGGGTGCGGATATTTGATTCTGCCTTTTCGATAGTGTGATGTGATTTCTTTGTAAGTAAGTAGCGGGTTTTAAACAATGTCCAGCCCCTCGGAGGCCGTGCAACCGTCGCGGTGGGCAAGTTCTCGTGCACGGTGGTGGGCCGTTTCAATGAAGTTTGTTTTTTGCGGGTGAATGCATTTCTCCATGTGACCGGGGAACCAGGGGAGGCATCATTTGCTCTCTTTTGAGCTCGCTAGTGGTATACGCCACTTCTTTAGTTACGTTGCCGCTTCAGTAGGCCCGAAGTGCGGCACGCGGGTCCGTGAGGACAAGGGTAAATGTGGCGTCTGCCATGGCGATGGCTACGGTTATCTGTTCTGCTTTAGCGCTGGTGGTCATTTTAACTGATGCGGATGATCGCAACGTTCCGTTGCCGTCCGCGACTTCCATCGCGAAAGTAGATGTGTTGCCGTACTGGGCCACGTCCACAAATGCGGTGGCTTCACGGTCCGCGTCGGTGCGGTCGAGAATCGCGCGGGCGTGGGCCCGGCGCATACTCACAATGCTGTGGGTGGGCGTTTCTGGGAATCGGTGAGGCATTGTAGTTGTCTATAATTTCACTCGGTAGGGTAACCGCTTGCTCGAGATAAGAAGATGGGGAGACATTAGTTTCATTTAGGATCTATCTACCGGCTTTGGACGAGGATAGGCGGAGTATTCGCTCCATAGTCTCAGCCTCGACCGCTTCTTCGATGTTGTTGTGCATGCCTAGCTGATCAACCTTTTTTGTACTTGCTCTATGTGGAAGGCCCAAGACCTGTTTGATGCTCTTGCGCATGAGTGTGTTTAGCTTCGTCTTTTCTATTTTCGTCCAGTTGTGGGCAGAGGCGACGTAAATAATGTGGCTGATAGGGAACGCGTGGTATACGCGCAGAAGAATATCTTGGCAGAGAGCCTTGCTACGCCTCGAGACCCAATGGGTGAGTCTCATTAAATTTTCAGTTTTGGTGGTTAAGTGTTTGATCGTGTGTCCATGGCACCCGGTGGCTTCTATAGGAGCCCAAAAATGCATATGTGGTTGACTCGCGGAATCTGTTGTCCGTCTCTTGTGTGTAGTGCGATCGGGAATTCGTCTAGAGCAGTTAGGTAGCGGACTCCTTGGCAAAACTTGTGAAATACCAAGACTTCTGATTTCTTGGGGGATAGTTTCATTCATGTGTCTAGTAGGTACTCTTTCGTGGCATATAGGGCATGCTGTAATGCCTGATCCATGACTGTAAGGGAGCATCCCGGGCTCCAGATGGTGAAGTAATCTGCGTATTGAGCGCAGTTTACGTTCGGAGTGCTTCGTAGTTTGTCTGCGAGTTCCTTCATCAGTATGGTAAATAGTAATGGAGAGATGACTGAGTGTATGCGAAGTGAATCCCTCTAAGAAACTTTTTAGCAATTCCTGTTTTATTGTGGCGGAACATCTGTCACGTTGAAACGGAACTTTTTAGCCATTTGGATGTCGTCCGCTTTTACTTCCACTGCTCTAGTTGCACCTGTCGAATCTTTTTAGCCTGGTGTGAGAAAGGTATCGGTGCAACCAATGACATGACAATTAAGGTTTGACATGACAAGTTAGCTTCTTCGTATGTTGACGCGCGTACTTGTATATTTTTTTCCTGTGAACGCGTTTTACCGGCTAGCAAATGTTAAGTTACCGATCAGCGCATGAGGCACCGGCATTTATCAGGACATTATCGATCATTTTCGCCAATTCCATATTTTGACTATGTCGTAGCCAAGCGATTCCTATTGAAATATCACGCGTGAGGCGAAGAGAGCTGCGCATTCTGATGAAGGCGAGCACCAGCGATTGGTGCTCGTGACTCCATTGTATGACGTGAACCGGAATGACGACCACGCAGCATATTCACAATCATGTGCAAACTGAAAAAAAAAGCAAGAAGAAGTCAGCGCCCTAAGAGTAAAACAAGATATGTTGATGAAAGCCCTGATAAGGCGCTTGGTTAGGTTCACTTCACCACGGAAAAAAAAACATCGGTCAAGGTAAAGGAAAATGAAAAAACAATAGCTTGGAAAAAAATTCACGAGATTAGAGCGCGAGAACGCGGCCATGAGAGACAACATTAATAGGCTAATGTATGAGATAGCAGAGATGAAGGGCGCTAGGAACTCGCAACTCACCGCTACCATCAACGCGGAAATTCTGGAAGTTCCGACGGCCGAGGGTAGCGACGGTTCACGACCACCGAAGAAGAGGGCAATAGCTTGTGATCAGGAGAACGTGTCGCGTAAAGCTAAATCAGAGGTACGCGAGATGTTAACCGCTCTCACCGAAAGTGTGAAACAGTTAGGTGATAGGATCACTGAGATGCAAAGCAAGATGACGACCTTAGAAGCAAACACCAACCAACGGTTGGCCAAAATGGAATCCTTTCTCGAGTTTGTTGTGGGCCCGGTAACGCCACCGAACCCACCGATACGTCTTTCTGACCCAACAGCTAGCAACGTAGCCCAATTCTAGCCCAACCTAGGGTCGGCGTTCAGCTCGTAAGAGATGGCTCCGCCCCTTGAGACATTCCGAATTTGGCAATGGAACTGTAGGGGCTTCTCTAGGAAGAAGGCTCCCCTACAGCAATATCTATGCAGTTGTGAAAAGATGCCCCAGGTTATCTTATTACAGGAAACCCTCTCGCCTGGCATCTCGATGACTGGGTTTCGCTTGGTCGCCGTGCAGTCGGGGGGTAGGGGGGTATGTACTCTCGTTAGTAAGAAACTCACTCATGTGACAATAGAGCAATGAGCAATAAGCAATGAGACAAGACGTTGTTAGAATTATGGACAGCCAATTGCCTACGAGAAGACGCACCGTTTTCTAGGAGTAATAATAGATCGAAACCTCTCCTGGAGTCCTCACGTCTCTTACCTAAAAAGGAAACTAGTGATGATAACAGACGTGCTCAGATTTCTTGCAGAAAAGTCATGGGGTGCGTCTGTAAGTGCAATGCTCCAACTCTATAACGCCCTGTTCTTGGGTCTCCTACGCTACAGCTTACCTGTACTAGGTGGGACCGGTAAGACCAACCTCCGAGCCCTCCAATCTGTACAAGCTCAAGCTCTGAGAATTTGTCTTGGCCTTCCGAGGTGTGCATCAACGGCAGCAACAATAGCCATCGCGCATGACCACCCTATCAATACGTATATTCATGTCGACTCCTTACGAGTGCACATCAGGCACTTTGCCCGACTTCCATCGCATCATCTCGCCTCCCTTCCTGCCGCTCGACCTCGTTCAGCGTTTAGCAGAATTATTGCCGCCAACCACGGAAGTTTACCGTTAAACTTCATACATGCAGCATGGCCATCTCTACCACTGTGGCGCCTGCATCCACTCCAGGCCCTTCTTATTATTCCCGGCATCAAAAAGAAAACGGAAATGCCATCTATCCCCCTCAAACATACCGTCCTTTCATTCTTTCATAAAAAACACAACGAACGCACTCACGTTTACACGGACGGTTCTGTCTCCTGTAATAGTTCAGCTGGAGCAGTGGTACTTCCCGCTCAATCTGTCACTATCAAATTCAAGACGTCTCATGTTACATCATCGACGGCTGCAGAACTCGCAGCTATCCGTGCTGCTCTGGAGTTTATAAGTCCCAATTCACCACATTCATGGTCCATCTTTTGTGATTCAAAGGCAGCTCTCCAGTGTCTGCTATCCCCTTTCAACCACGGACCAAATGTACAATCAGTCGCAGACATCCGACTATTCCACCATTACGCAATCGACAAGGGACACGACATCATCTACCAGTGGATACCGGGTCACTGCGGAATTTCGGGAAATGACAGTGCGGATGACGCTGCCCGGTCGGCCCATGATGGTGCCCAGATTGTACCCATACCGCTGTCAAGAACATATGCAGCTACAAGTCTTCGCTTCCTCGCACGCGAGCTTACGCTAACTCTGTGGAAAACCAGCGAATTCACGAACACTCATCTTCACAGATTGGATCCAAGTTTGCAACTTCGTCTTCCACCAGGGTTGCCACGAGCGGAAGCAACACTTCTGCGCCGCCTATGGCTCGGCGTGGCATTCACGAACTCCTATTCCTTCCGTATTGGAATGGCCGACAACCCTGCTTGCGACACCTGCGGCTGCGAAGAGACGATCGCGCACCTCCTCTGTGGCTGTCCGAGTTACAATGTGCAAAGAAAAGTGCTCGTGACCGTGCTCGAAAAACTGGACAATCGCCCCTTCACAGAAGAGAAAGTTCTAGGACACTGGTCCAGACGGGTTTCGGCACTGAAGGCCTTAAGGGCTTTGCTCAAGTTCTTAAGGACATGTGAATTGTGCGAACGCCTTTGACTATTGTTGCGCGTAACATCGCGTTACTGTGTGCATTTTTCTTGTTTTTTTTTCTTCTCTTCCTTCTCCTTTTATTCCCTTTACCCCTTTCCCCAGCACAGGGTAGCCAGCCGGTATTTACACTGGCTAACCTTCCTGTCTTTCCTTCCCTTTTGTCTCTCTCTCTCTCACTCATGTGACACATGATCTCAAATTGGCTGGTAGTAATATTGAGTATATTAAGGTAGATATCATACCTGGTCGGGTCAACCGAGGCAGCATATATATTCTTAACATATATAGTAGTCCCAAGGAGAAAAGGCAACGATTTAAGACTCTGCTCCGCAAGGCCGTAGACATGGCAGGCTCAAGCCCTCTTATTGTCGCAGGGGATTTTAATGGCCCGCATCATGTTTGGGGTTATAAATATGATACCAATAAGGGTAAGCATCTCTGGCAGTACGCCATGGATCTGGACCTGACACTGATCACTGACCCTAACTTTCCAACCAGAATCGGGACATCCACGTGCAGAGACTCTACCACCGGTCTCATCTTCATCAAGAACGTGACTGAGGCCAAATGGAATAACTTGGCTGAGAACCTTGGTAGTGAACACTATATTTGTGAGGCCCAGCTTCCTATCGTGGGTAAAAATCAGCGCGAATTCTCGTAGACGGACTGGGATAAATTCCGCAAGCTTAGGGAGGAGAGGCCTCCCTCAGATTCCCGATCTACCATAGAGCAATGGATGGTTCAGGTCCAAGAGGATGTTCGGCGTGCAACCTCTCAGGTCTGCACCAACCTCCCTGTTGACAAAATGGATAGCAGGTTAGCCCATCTGTTAGAGGCCAAACATTCCGTTCTGAACAGATGGAAGAGTCAACGACCTAATCGTAGGCTATGCAAAAAGATATCTGAAATTACCAAACACACTGAGGAACATTGTGTAACCCTCTCTAAACAGCAGTGGGACGAGGTTTGCAATTCGATGCGCGGCCAAATGCGCAATGGTAAAACTTGGAGCTTGCTTAAACATTTGCTTAACGAGACCAATACTAAGTCTAATCAGAGGCATGTCATTGGTAGAACCATACATGAGGCCGCACGAATGACCTCTGAGGACGCATTAATCCGCACGCTTGCAACAAATATCTCCCAGTCGGCTCAGGGCGGTTTCCTGTACATCTGAATACCAGGGTCAGGCCAATTCCTACCTGGATGCAGAGTTTGGCGTTGAAATTCGTAGGGTTCTACATGGACTCAATAGTAGATCCGCACCACGGCCGGATGGAATCTCCAACAAGGCGTTGCGAAATCTGAAGGAAAAATCAATCGCATACCTCACAGAGGACATTAATTAAATTTGGGGGGATGGAATCGTCCCATTACCTTGGAAGACTGCCCTCGCAGTACTCATCCCCAAACCTGGCAAAACACCTAGCGTTGACAACTTGAGGCCCATCTAGCTTACATCCTGTGTGGGTAAGGTGGCGGAGCACGCGGTCCTAATCGACTCTCCCGGTTCCTGGAGAATAACGACATTTACCCCCATAGTATGATAGGATTCAGACCAGGCCTATCCACACAAGATGCCATGAAACTGATTAAGCATCAAATCATAGACAACGACTCTAGCGACACTCGTGCCGTTTTGGGACTTGATCTTGAGAAGGCCTTCGACAGCGTTCTACATTCCCATATCCTAGCCTCGATATCTCGGCTCAATCTGAGTGAGAGATTTTATAACTATGTTAGATCGTTCCTCTCGGATAGGAAGGCTACCCTCCGGGTGGCCGATCTCGAATCACAACTGCTGGAACTTGGTGAGAGGGGCACCCCTCAGGGGTCAGTCATTTCCCCCTGTTTATACAATATAGCCATGATTTACCTAAGCAGAAAGCTTCTCGAGATTAAAAGCATCAAACACACTATGTATGCTGACGATATACTATACGGTGCACAGGAGGCAATGACGGTCAGGTTGAGGGAGCGTTATAGGAGGCAATAGACACTATTGAAACCTATCTCGAACCCACCGGTCTCAGATGCTCCCCCTTGAATTTGGAACTTTTGCTGTATAGTCCCAAGAAACGCGGTCCAAGGCCCAAGGGATGGACATCGTTAGAAGACAGAGACATTAACTTATATACAACAAACGGTTGCCGTATACCAAGAGTCGATTCAATCAAGGTCTTGGGCATAATCGTTGAGTCAGGGGGTACAAATGGTAAGACTATACGCAAGCTAATTGCTAAAACTGAAAGTGATGCTCGTTTAGTTCGGAGGGTATCAAATCGGCATCATGGACTCAAGGAGGATAACCTCATTCGACTAATGTATGCCTTCGTTCTGTGCCACTTTAGATACGTGGCAGCCATGCATCGAGGGAAACGGGCAGAGCTGGATAAATTGAATGCACAGCTTACGAATATTACCAAGCGGGTTCTCGGGTTACCCGTATACGCTTGTACAGAGCGCTTAATCCAGCTTGGCATTCATAACACTCTTGAGGAGATTGCAGAGGCCCAGGAGCGCGCACAGCTAACTCGCCTCACAACAACGAAGGCAGGGAGATCCATCTTGCAGGAACTCGGATATCACCCCGATAGAGTAGCGGAGGAATTCTCTGACCTTCCTTCGTCGATTCGTGAGAAGATTACGGTCGCGCCAATACCTAGTAACATGCACCCCGATCATAATTGCGGTAGAAGGAGAGCAAGGGCGGCCAACCTTCTTAGGCAAATACACAATGATCAGCGACAGGTCAGCATTGTGGATGGCGCTTCTTGTAAGGGACGTCGGGCGTTCACCATCGTCACTGTTCATGGTCGGCAAGGAATCACCAATGCTGCCTCGGTTCGAACGAGGGACTCCGACATAGCTGAACAAATGGCTATTGCACTAGCCCTGCTGGATAGCTCACGGGATGTCATCTATACTGATTCAAGATCTGCAGTCAGAGCATTTGAAAAAGGCACCGTTTCTAAACAGGCCCTCAGACTTATTGGGGGCACGGCAATCACGCACCACTTCATTTATTGGTTTCCGGCACATCAGGGTCAGATAAAGGGCGCTCCTCCCAACCTCAACGAGTCGGCTCACGGGGCTGCGCGTGAACTTGCCCACCGCGCTACCCTCGACCAATCGGAAGCCAACTCCCCAGAGAACAGGGACACGCCCGCCACCTACAACGAGATTACTAAAGACTACTATCTCAGCCGTAGAACCTACTTTGTTCCTCATCCGCGCCTCCATAGACCTCAAGCACTAACGCTCCGTCCACTACAAATCCGAATCCGTCACTCTTACATAAAATATATCCGGATACTTACACCAACGCTACCTGCCACAATTGTGGAGATATAGCCACATTAGACCATATGCTCTGGCGGTGTGCCCGGTCACGCTCTATCATCGCTAACAGCTCGGCCAGATGGGAGGCGCTTCTCCGCAGCCCTCTTCTGGCTGACCAACTCTGGGCTGTCCAGCAGGCCCACGATGCGGCCGAGAGGCTCGGCCTTCTGGTTCCCACGTGGGAGCGGCCCGCTTCGCGAAGACTCACGATCTGCAGGACTTCCTTAAAGTTTCACCATACCATACCATATCTACTAAGAAAACAGCATCAAATGGATAATCTCGCTATTTTTTTCCTTTGTACAGCGCATATATTATACAGTCTGTCCAAGACGGCGGCACTAAATGCAACAGTAATGAAAAGCGGAACACTTATTACGCCCGACAAGGTCTTCATACCGTGCAAGACTGGCACAAGGCGAATCTGCACCAGCAGCTGCTTAGTGGTTAACAGCAGGTAAACTGCATAACGCCGAAGCATTGAAAGGCGTTTAACGCTTTTCATATAGACCGAAAGGTAACTTCTGCTGCTAAACTGTTTATAAAAAGGAAGAAAAAACCTTTTAACTACCGTCAAACGCAATGCCTTCAGTTTGAAGCGTGTAAAGGTGCTTCCCGGAGCGACTAATTTGGTGTTCTCTAATTTTCTCGGCTAAGTTGCGAAGCTGCGAGAGACTGAGCTTATCGCAGGTTTCATGCTCCGAAAGCGTTTGTGGTCGCATATATTTAGATAGGGTGAATCTAGATATTTTTGCTAGATATTTCTTCAAGTCTCGTGTTTTGCTTCTGGTGACTAACCAAAATTATTTAGATTGGTTGTAAGGAAGCTATAAAATACTGCTACTTTTAAACTATAGGTAAACGGCAGCGCACACATTGCTAATGCACGCCCCGCAAACGGCCTTTCTTCCGAGTACGCTAGCAGTTATTCAGCTGTATGTCTCTATTTGAAAATTCATGCTAACACAATTTCGAGATATATACGTAAAGCTTGTCACGAGAATTTCACTACACATAGGGCGCGACATTTATCGCGGCCGGATCGAATGCCATGAAATGAGATCTACCACACTGGCTCCTCAACAAACACAATCCGCTTAGTGGCCGGTCAGTATCAAGTTAAACCATGGTGTACTTCCTTTTTTGCGCACGTCAACTATGACGATGAGATCTACAAGCGTGAGCGATCGCTTGCCGTTCGACATTCCGTACTGTAGAAGTGAGAACATGAGCCTGTTATCAAATCATAAAAACGACAAACCGATATTATGCCCGAGTCGCCTGCGCTATATGCAGCCGGTTCGTGCTACGAAATTCGCTTACCTAATCATAATCTATTGACGCAAAACATCTTTGCTAAAGCTTACCGTTCAGTGTATTTGTCGTGTGATGCCACAAAGAAGGCACGCATACACAGACACCAACGTTCAGGCAGACACCGCACACCACTACAAGCGTTTACGTGCCTGGCGGACTCGTTGAGAATTCAAATTGACGCGGAAAGATGGCGCTCATTGCGCAGGCGCTTGAGCTCCGCGCGCCAGGGCGGGCGTGCTCCGAGAAGTCTGTGTGCCTTTTTTTTTCTCTTTCTCTCTCTCTCAGCGCCCCATGCGTGCAGGGCCGGGTTGCTTTTCTTTTGCACTTTTCATCCTTTTTTCATGAACGAAGGAAATGCGCTGACAGGTTGTATTACAAATGCTGTTGGCTATCGTATAATACTGGAACGCACACATGAATGAATGCGCTGTTTGTAAAAGCCGTAACAGGAACCTTCAGACGCTTGCATTACCGCCAGCGACGATGAGCAATACAGCGCATTTGTAGCACATCTTCCAGGGTCCCCCCAAATGTGATGCCCGCACGTTTGTTAGTGCAAATTTTCCGTTCCAATGATAGGTCAAAGCAATCAGTACAGCAATCAGGTACTCATATGCGTGGTCACGCAGGCATACCGCCTGCGAAATACTGGGTGGGCTCAGAGAATTCGGCGCATATTTTAAGTGAATGAGACACATTGATGAGATTGTAGTGCAGGATATCAGTCAACGAAAAACCACCCGATGTTAGTGATGCAGGCGAGATATGAAGACAATGTGAAAAGTATTTGACAACCGGACGACACACAACGCACACACCACATGCGCGACATCGTTTCATCGCACACTCAGAAAGTCCGCGTGGTCAGCTACAAACATTACGAGTCTTTGTGCTGTTAGCTTGATGCCTGATTGGAATCAACTTGTAGCTAAAGTTGGCGTTCATAACATCTATTATCACAATTGGATTTGCGCTTTGCTTTCTTTATTCTACGGCCGCAAAAGACATGCTATGACAACTGCGAAGACTGTCTTGGGATTGCCGAGAGCGGCTACGTAGATCATATCATGTGGTCAACAAATGCGTAGGTATACACTATGCGTATACTAAAGTCTACAAATAGGCTCTACAGCAATCGCAGCAGTATACAACTTCAGTGGCTTATCTCAAAGGCAGCTCTGTATTATCCACCGGTACCTGTGCTTGATTGCAGCGTACAGCGCAGATTAACGATTTTTGTTTATTGCCAATCTATAGACGGCATGTACACCTGAAGCAATAAGAATTTTGTAGTATCGGCAGTTTTCTACTTCGTCTCACGCACTGCCACAATCTGCATACGGGCTCTTCGCACAAGTTAACATGACCTTTTGTGACGTCCCACCCTATGGCCTTCACCGGCGGTGATATAGCAAACCGTAGAAAATAATTCGGATTGCAAAGAAGTATACGGGGTGTTTCACTTATTTGTGCCAGACTTGAAAATATACATATACCAGAGAACAAAGGCAATGTCGTTTGATATCGCTTGAAGATGCTCAGATCTTTGTTTGCATTCCCCTGATTCGATAATTAGTGTTTATTTATTTCTCAATAATTGCAATCAGACCAGAATTCTCCATGATAAAATTGTCGAGCAATAGTAGAAACTCCCGATACAGCTTTCTGTTGCTCAACACGTGCTCCATAGAAGTGTTTTTCCGAGCGTGAACAAGCCCACGATTACACGCAATGTGACCCGAGCGGCCGGTCGCGCGGATATATATATATATATATATATATATATATATATATATATATATATATATATATATATATATATATATATATATATATATATATATATATGTGTGTGTGTGTGTGTGTGTGTGTGTAAACGTGCGTGAATGTGTGCATGTGCGTGTTTGTGAAGAACAACGTAGAGTGGGAATTGACAAGAAGAAATATACACTTTATCAACTCTCGTCTAAAGACGAAGAATGAATAACAATAAATAGAGACTGTATCGACTTTTGTCCATAGGTAGTCTATAGAGGGGAAGTGGACAAAAAAGAAACAAACACCTCATCGACTTTTTTCTAAAGACTGCGAACTAGACAAAAAGAAATAGAAATCTTATCGACTTTCGTCTATAGAAAGTATATACACAAATAATAGAGAAAAATAAATAGAGGCTGTACCGAATTTTGTCTATAGGTAGACTATAGAGGGGAAGTAGACAAAAAAGAAATGAACACCTTATCGACTTTTTTCTATAGACAGTCTATACACTGCGAATAGACAAAAAGAAATTGAAACTTTATCGACTTTCGTCTATAGACAGTCTATAGACTTTGTATCAACAAAAGTCCTAATCTATAGAAAGGCAAGGTCGTCTATAAAAAGTCTATAGACTTTCTATAGACAAGTCTAAAGTCATTTTTGTAAGGGATGTACCCAAGATTCCTTTTTCTTGTCTCGATCGAATAACCTAAGGCAACGAATGATCAATATCAACGTTACTAGAAGCGATCAGTTGACTCGCTCGGACAGATGGCTACAACCTGTCGCCCATCCGAGGGTGTCGCTACCAACGACAGGCGACGAGGTGACGTGGCGTCGTCCTTGCAGCAGACGACGAAGCGTGGTTACCGTGCGCCGTCAGACATGCTCTTTCGGGAGCAAATAAAGACATCTGCTCTTTGTAAGCGAACAATTCTGCATTGGAGAAGAACTTGAAGAAAAGCCGTGGTGCGATGCTTCCAAATGCGTTCAACCCTTTCACACCCAACAGAGGTTGAGAAGATGACTTTTTGGTGCGGTTTTGCTATTTTCATCAGACACAGACGATGAGCGAGTGCGAGTGGATATCTCTGCTCGTGGCTCACTTTGAGCAAAAAGCTGCAATGTTGAAGTACACCGGGCCAGGCGGGGGGCAGCGTTATCTTTATAAAAAACTTTTTGTGAAAAGTCCAGTATATTCGCGTTTCATTCGTACACAATCGTACGTACCTTCCATATTTTTCAGCTTTTTCCTAATATTGCTCCCTCATGCTGTATTTCTCAAAGTCCCTTAAAGCTAGCTTTCACAAACAGAATGTTCACAGCTAATGAATACACGACAAAAATACGACACCGTGCGGGCCCGGGAGTTTTGAAACTGCAGGTGGCGAAACGCTTATGTTGGTTTCATCATGTCAGCACTAAACTAGCGGCGTCACTTGTAATCCTCTTAAATTTACAAATTGTGTTCGTGTCAGACGCGCAATTTATTTATTGTTTAAAATCAAAAGTGGCACAGGCGATCAAGCAATCTTCATAGTAATATAAGAAGTTCAATAGAAAATTTACAAATTGTGCGTTCACGAGCACATATTAAACATAAACACCATACCTAATCAGCACTCGCTCAGAACATTGTGTTAGTCACATCCTACACGTCGAGAGCTCCTCTTGCCCTAAATCAGCTCAGATGTCTTGCGCTTGAGCTAGAAAGTTAGTTTGCGCGTGACAAGGTGACACATTCATCTCTCAATAAGGCCCGCTACTCAAACTCGGAGAGCTGGAGGAGTTCCGTGAAGGCTGCGGCGGTTATCGCGAGTTGAATGCAGCCGACTGCAGACCGGCAGACGACACGTTTAGTCCCAGTCATGTCAACAGGGCACATCTCGATCACAGCGCCGCCACTATTTGTGAGAGAGCCAGGGGCAACCTCTCTACTATAGCGAGACCGCGAAGTTCTTTGACTGACCTAATCTTGAAATCTTGGTCAATATTCAGATGGAGGAGGAAAATCCTGAGATGAAAAATCAATAAGAATATGCTCTACTTTTATGAAAACAGTACAGGCAACCCCCCCCCCCCCCACCCCCCAACACTTGTTTGAGTAGGCCCATGCATGTTGTTTTTAATTATTCGATAACGGGTTGTCTCCTTCTTCGCGAATATTCAACAGGCAATGTAGTGGGTGCACCTCAAACAGGAGGCGCAAGCCTCCAGACAGCACGAGCAGTAATGACGATGAAGAAGAAGCAAGTGTTATGGCGACCGTAGCAGAAATTTTGGTCTCTGCTCTCAAAACTCGCGGAGTGAAACAGCATCACTGCTTTCCGCTGTTTGTGGCGGCCTCAATCTGCGCGCTCCTGGTCGTTGCAGGACTTCGTGTATGGTTACTTGCTACAGCGGTGCGGCGAAAGCAGCCGACACCTTGGCCAGTGCAGAAGTCCATGAATTGCCTCACGGGGGCCTTGAGGGAGCTGGCCAATTACATCGACACCGAAAGCAACCCGTGCACCGACTTCCGCGAGTATGTCTGCCACAAGAGCGGCAACCCCGACGCCCGAAGTGCCGTCCTCCAGCAGTTCTCAGAGGAAGTCATCAGTCCCATCTTGCAGGTACTCTCGAAGGACGTTAGCCCAGGATAAGATTAGATAGTTTGCTAAGCTTAGAAAGTTAGACAGGATTAGGAACATCCAGTTTAACATGCACGCGTTCTAGCGTCATTTATTTGCAAGAATATTCATTCTTCCACAAACAATATATTGTTGGAAAAGGATAGCCAATACATGTTAGATTTAACGGACCTCGAATAGGCACGTCTGAGAAATTCCCAAAAGCAATCGCATAGCAATCCAACCTGGCAGGTCACAATTTTCTAGCACTTCATACCTGCAGTCACACTTTCGTTCGCCAAGGAACAGTAGATACTAAAAATCATATCTCATTCACAAGTTCAATACATTGCCATTTACTGGATAAATTGTTCTAAAATGAGCTCTCGAATATATTTGTTGCACCAGCGGCATGCATGTAACCAGGACCTCCTAATTATGTGCATTCTTACGCTTGATCAAACCACAGCTGACGAATCCCCATTCCCAATTTATTACGTAAATTGCTTATTTTCGTACAACTTATCTTCTAGAAGCCGTCTTGAAAATCTATTATGTCCCCCTGATGAAGTTTATAGTTTCATTAATACAATATTATTGGACTATAACAACTAAACTCTCCCCCCTCGTTCCCCTAGTTTTTCTTTTCTCCTTTCTGGCCTTTCTTGAACAACTTGACTTACACTTACTAGGCGCACCGGCCTATTATCCTCCTTCTTCCCCATTAAAGGTGGAGGAGAGACAGCTACACGTACATAAAAACCCTACAAAGTATTTGCTGCATTGACGAAGACAACTCCTCTTGTTGAAACGTTTGCTTGAGTTACATTCCTAAACGAAAGACTGCCCAGTCGTTATACTGACGAAAAAAGAAACGAAGTCATTTATTGATTATTAAGCTACTTGCATCGCTTAAGTTCACAATTACAAAAGTTACGTCTAACGACTTGTAACACGAATAATCGCTTAAGCAGAAAGGATGGAACGTGGCGCTAATCGCGCGGCATGGCGCAGCTTTATATATGTCACCGTTCTCCATCACACAGGCGTTAAACAACGGGTTACGCTTCCGGTTTCCAGGGCCATATTCATACTAACGTACGATTAGTTTGCAAGTAGTATGAGAACTCCAGGCACACTTGTCGTAGCTGTCGGCGTCAGCGTCACCGTGAGGTTTCGTATGTAGTGCGAGGGTACTAAGATCCGAATGCACCCCGCGCGTCGTATTCAGAGGGTGTGAGAGAAGGCTTGCGAGAGTGTGCAGAGAAGCACGGTGGCTTGATGCCGGCCTAACGCTGTAGGTCGCGTGATAAAGCACGTGCCATGCGACGAGAGGGGGTGGAGTTGATTGTACAGTACTATGAGCAAGCAAGCTCCACGGGCTGCAGAAGAGCACTCGTCAGTTTCTTTGGTTCCGCCGGGGCTGCATATGTCTATCCGCTCTCTATCTTGAATGTCATCTGCGACAGCTGCAATGTTTGGTCGAGCTGCGATGGCTGTTGCACGAGAGCCTATTTCTCGCGTTTGCCCGACATTTGGGCGCTGCATGAGTCTGCATGAGTTGCGAGAAAGGAATGTATGAACTTTTGTGTCTGATGATCTGCCGTGACCTAGGTACTGCGGAGGAGCACGCGTTTTATCCGTTTTTTTATATAAATGGCGAAGCAGCAGATATTTGTCCTAACGGTGCCAATCTCCCTGGAGCGGGCATAACATAGCATTTGGCTCTTCGGGTTGCACCTCAGGTTATTTTACTATGTAGACAGAGCCCCACTACTAATGTCATGGTCGTAGCCTGCGCTTTTGAAAACATAATTACGCCGCCATCCACCTAAAGAGGTACAAACAGAGGCAAAATTAGAATGTTGTAATATCTACAAGAACAAAATTCACTGACTATTACCGCACTCCCTAATGCGAAATTTGAGCGCAGCTCTATATATGTTTTCATTTCGCCATATATTGGCTGGCCCAGACAGCCTGTCGCGTGCGGCACGTTGCAAACGGGGCGAAGCATTGACAACCAGTAAAAATCAAGCCCAATAATAGCGGCGAGAAGACTGAGCGATCATCGAAAATCTGATCTGTAGGTCAAGTGTGTGGGCTTTTATACATGGCTCCTTGAAAGTTTGTGTAATCGCTTGTACCTGCGTGGCGTCCAGAAAGTTCTACACAACTCGCGTCGCACATACAATGTGATTAGGACTGGTATGGCGCGATCTCGTAGTCTCGTGCGGTACTCTGCTTTCCTTCTCACTCTTTCGTCATACTCTCCTCTTCCGCTTTTCGTACTATGCCTTCACTTTAGGCTCCTCCTCCACTTTCATCATCGCTCCCTCTTCTTTCATCTTCCACTGCGCTCCACGTTCGCTTTCATCGTTCGCTGTATTCGTTGACTTGGTTATGAGGGTCACCCCGACTGTCGGCGCTGCAACGAGCGCGGAAGAGCGGCACTCTAATAATGAATGCCTGTTCAACACGTTAGCTTAACCGAGGGCAATGCTATTGCGATACGGCACGAGCCACGTACGGAGAAGTCCATTATCCAATGTTGCCTAGTGCGTTGACCCACTTTCCATTGCAGCGTTCCGCGCATTGCAGTCATCGTCATCTGAAGAGGCTTTCTATGATGCTATGATTATCATCATTTTATTGCCGCGCAAGCTGTGCTCGGCACCATTTCAAACATAGGGACAAACGGGACAAAGCGTATCCTACTGCGTACAATACCTTAGCAAACATATATTTCGAGAAGCAAGAGTTCATACATTTCTCTCTCACACCTCACGCATGGGCCCAAGAATCACGCAACTGTGGGATACAGGTTCTCGTGCTGGTGACTGCACGTGTACTGTCTTCCAGCGCGAATCATTCTGAATGTCACGTTATTTGATGTTTCGGAGACGTCTTGAAACAACTGGCAGCAGGAGCGTTCGCTCCCCTTAACGTGCCTCTTCACGCGTATGCCGGAGTGGATGAAGAAGACGTTTATGCATATGTGGACCTCGCGCCTGCCAAACCAATATCAACACCTGCGTTCTTCTTTACAAGACACCTTAGACCAATCGTAGAATGCTTCGTCAGGGTCGTGCAGACAAAAATACAAGCGAACTTGACTGCCACAAGCTTGCGTAAGTTTGACTACATCGCGGCGAACGACAAGCTCCTCCAGCTCTACGCACTCCCGCAATAACGATTCGTAGCATTGGCCCACCTGGCGCTTTTGAGGAGATTAACCTGGAGGCAAAAAAAGAATGCAGCGGAGTACGCTACCATGTGCCAGAGGAACACTCTCCACTAACGATTCCTGTGGGCCAGTGTTGCAGTCGACAAGCTTCTGCAACCGCAGCACGACGCCCTCATAGCGGGCCTCTACAAGATCGTCATCGCTTCCGCGTTCACAGAGATGGAGGATATCTTCGAGGAAGTATATTCCCGAAACCTGACTACACTCGATTTCAACGGTAACATCTCCAGTTTCTAACTTGTGCTGCCAGGTGACTTGACAAGCGCGCATCCGGAGCAGCTGCCCCGTCTCACCAGGAACTACTGGAGCAATGCGTTCCTGATGAGGCAACTGCAGTGAAAGGCCTAACTGGTAGACAACGTACGCGGGTTCTCCGTGCTGAATGTTTCCGCTGGGACGCGTACACGGGACCTGGTTATAATCCACGGAAGCAACGTCGTCTTTTTGCTCACTTTCTACTCGTTGCTCAACAGCCAGTGCCAAGACGAGAAAGAGCGGAGGATACTTGACGCGTTGACCACGGGCTGGACCATAGCTGACCACTCTTTCGAGTGGCTGGACTACTTGGTCTGTCGCATGAATGACCGAGGTAACTGACTCCTAAAGAACTTGTTGCTGTGCCATCTTCGATCCGTCGATTCAGCGCATTCACAAGTTCGCATGATCAGTTACCCGTCGCTTTCGGTGCGCGTAGTGCAGCGGGTGGCCGAACTCGATTGATGCAACGGCGTCGTGATGCACTGGAGTACGTGGACAGTGCGGCCTGCGCAGATATTCTACGACCTCTTTTACTCGCGGAACATGTGCGGCCGCATGGCTTCCACCGATGTGTTGAACACGACCTCCATGATGATGCACGCGCTTCCCGGTTTCAGCGCCGCATTTCAGTGTCCAGGGTTGCCCACAATGCCACGTGACCTATGTCTCGTAACCGCCACTGTGACCAGGAACTAGAGGTTTCTAAGCAATTCGCACGCAGAAATTTCTGAACTCAATCTATGGGGCCGCCAGGTATGCTGGCCACGTTGCGGTGGTCATCTATTTGTTCAATGTTTCCGGGCACGAAATAGCAAAAAATGACTCGATCTTATAGAATACTTCCACGCCTGTTACTAATATGTTCAATGTTATTGCTTATCTTTCATTGCGCTAGTAAAACCATCTATTCACATTGCCTCCCTGCGTAGTATTGTCTATTCATTCATTTCTCATTCTCATTTCGACGAGTGAGTTATACAAAGTTACAAAAACTACAGTTCACGAAAAATATTCGTGAGATAATATATTTTATTCCACTATCTATGACTGCGCAACGTTAAAGGTACTCATATATAGCGTGAATAATATCATCGACATCATTCCGCAAGATGACAGGGATTGTGACAGAACACCCGCAATCCTGCTTAACTTCGAGTCCAAATAAGATGGTGTTTATGGGAGATATAGGCAGGCAAGAGTTTGATTTGCAGGTATCATTGTAGTAGAAAACTTATTTCTAAAGATGAGGCTGCTCGTTTCAACACTTTCGGCGCCTCAGAAACATAAATAATAAAGGCTTATTATTTTTTACGGTGTTGAAACGAGTGCTATACCATTACACCAGAATCACATTTCTTGAAAGCCAGTCTTTCTCGGCGAATTACCACTACATTTCCGTATAATGTATGTTTCTTGCCTCTTATCATGGTATTATCCTGCAGAATGTAAAGCCTAAATATCGGAACTCATATGTGATACTGGGACCACTATAACCACCGTGATGTTCTGAGTATACAGGGTTTCCCAACCATCATGCACCAAAATTTAGATATACGCAAATGCCACGTGGCTGCACAAAAGGAAGGTGGTATTGTTTACCGTCACCTGCAGATGCTCGGATTATTTTTTTGCATTCCGCCACATCGCATTAATAATCCTAATTAATCCATTTCTCATTTCTGTTTTTCTATGAATAGCGTCAAGGAGAAAATTGTAGAGCGACATGAAAGACTTCCTATGCAGCTTTCCGTTGCTCAACGCGCGCTGCACATAAGTATTTTTGCGCGCATGAGCGGAGCCGGCTAATGCACACACAGTTTCTGGAGCGGCGAGTCGTATGGCAAATTATGCGTGCGTTCGCGGGCTACTTTCACGCTCAGAAAAAAAAAATATGTAGAAAGTACTGAGCAACACAATACTCTAACCGGAGTTTTTCATTTTGCTCTCCAATTTTTTCATTGACACTTTTCCTCTGGTTATATTATTTGAAAAGTTGATGCATTAATTCATTGGGATTATTTACATAGTTGGGCGGAATGCAAAAAGTAATCTCAGTATCTCCAAGCGACGGCAAAAAACATCACCTCATTCTGTCCATCTAATTGACATTTGCATATCTTATTATGTTTGTGCATGATAGTTGGGACAACCTGTATATATAGAGAGATATATAATAAGCAAAGGAAATTGTCCGATGGCTGCAGGATTTGAACAGAAGAATCCTAGGCACACAAGCCTGCTGCCCTAGCTATTACACGATGGGCGCTTGCCCCAACCGGTGTAATCGAATGTCGTTAAGAATTTCGCACGGGCAAGCCGGCGCATTAAGGTGCTATAGGCGCATTCTACTGCAATGTCAATTATGTGAACACTGCATGCCATCTTTCGCAGTCCTCGATGATTACACATAAAATTACACATTTTTTAGCATTAGAATGGCCGTGTATCACTTCTTATCGAAGTCGAGAAATGAATTTTAAGGTAAAATAGACTCATAAATACTCTGCCGCAAAACGTACTTAAATTCGTTCATCACAGCGGGAGTTATTAGCAATCACACATCCCTGCACGCGGAGGGATGTGTGACTATAATAACACCACGCGGCAGCCCTCCTGAACTTTTAAGTAGGTCCTCTCAAAACGAGGAATGTTTTTGACTGTAGAAATAATAGTCTTGTGCAATCTGAACGAACAGACTCGTTTACAGACGCTATCTCTTCACCGAATACGTACAGTGAACACCACTTCCCGCGGTCGCCGCGATGCAGTCTCCCGAACCGGCTTCCTGCTTTAAAGGTAGGCAAATACTGAGAGTAAACTGTGTGAAATATGTTTTTATAGCGGGCTGTCTCTATAACCAAATGGGGCATAACGGAATGAAGTCTCAGTGCAGCGATCGCACGGGGTCTCAGCGACCGACTGCGCGTCTGCATGCATGTCCGCCCACAATGTTTTGCTTTTGCTGTGAGCGCGTTCTCGCACCGTGCCGTGAGCTTTAGGCAGCAGCATATGAACATTTGACTGTACACTAGCAACTATTGTTGCGTGGACGCTATCGGAACTGTTCAAAAATATTTTCGTTATAGAGACTTCGACGCCTACGGCGACTGTGATTTGGTGTCACGACGATTCAAACATTTTTGTCGTTTAAATTCTTGAACATTTCAATATTATTTGTCAAGTAGCGTCGCACTGTATCTTTATCAGCCTTCTCAGCGTGCGATTTCCCTCTGGTTCTTCTTTAAAAAAAGCTTTACTGGCTGCGAGCATGCGATTTCGCAGTGGTGGTGCTCCAAGGAGGCACATGACGTCACAACGCGCAACTCACCGCGCATATTTCTTTCTCTCTCACTCCCTAGTCACTACTGCGCATGCGCCATTAGTGGCACTTATGATGTGACTGATGTGACCGCCATTTGATGTGACTTAGAATAGAATAGACTACAATAGAATAGAATAGAATAGAATAGCTTTATTTCCATCTACTTGATGGAGGAGGCTGCAAGTAAAAGCTGCTCCAGTAGAGGCAGCTGGACGAGGCCCGCAGCCCCCTCTACAGAATATTCGGCAACAGCATACATACAAACACATATGCATTATACATATATATATATATATATATATATATATATATATATATACATATACACTCTAACGAACCCACATACTCGCATATACACATGCACACCCATATCCATACAGACATCCTCCATATCCATACTGCACAGCGCGTTCCTCGTCGTTACGCTCGCCTCCGCTCGTTTCGCCAGCTGCGTCGCATGGCTGATAACATGTAGGAGTATTGAAAAGGAGAGCTCGCCTGCGCCGCAGCCACAGTTGAGGCGGCAGTATGGATGGTGACAATTCTGATAAGCAGGAGGAGGCTTGGGATCGACATCGGAACAAGATGAAAAGGGAACGAATCGCCCAGGAAACAGACGAACAGTGCGCCGAACGACTGGCTAAACGCCGCAACATAGCTAGACAAGCAGACCAACCTAAACTTCCAATCAAGCTTAACCAAGGCTAACCATGCTATGCCTAAGCTTTTGCTACGTATATCCTGGCATAGCCGAGCTAAGCCACTGCGAATTTTCATATACCAGTGCATTAATTCATAACACAAACATGACCATATGCTATGCCATTTATTTAATGTGTGTCTTACCGCTCCATTTCCGTTCCAGTGAACTTGCTAGTATCTAGCATCAACAAGTTCATAGACCAAACCATCATGACATTAGCCCGGTAGCCAGGCGCAGGCGAGAGTCTCAGTGCGCGTTTTCTGCTTACAGAAATCTTGCGTGTTTTGCGCGTTTTGTGCTTACAAGCACAAATCTTCCTCGCGGCTGTGCTTGCTGCATACCCGAGTTGTAGCCGATGGCTCTCTGCGGATTCTAAGTTTCGCCAGCCAAGCTTCACGCAGCTCCTTTCCCTGCGGCTACGTGTGAATAAGGCTGACACCGGGCTCCGTGACGTACGTCCGGCACTGCGGTAGCGAGCAGTAGCCTACCATGCTGCACGCCTCCAAAGGCAGCAACTACCTATTATAGTACTTTCAAATGTTGTCAAGCAGCCACCGAAGGCGGTAAAGCCTCACCACTCAATCAGAACCGCGGCGCAGGTGGGACTTTAAACGTTCGTTTACAACTCGATTCGACGCTTCCGAAGCAGCCGACGCGGCCGCTGTGTCCACGTTATCCCTCATGCCACGTCACGCCTATAGTGGCGCCAGCTTCTGCAGTGGTAGGGTTCGCCCACAATACTGCAGGCTGGCTATGGTACATCTGGTGGACTGGCTTTATCCTGCACCAGCTTGACCCGCGGATAGTAGCCACATCTAGGAGAGGCCAGGAGCGAGCGCGCGCCGACAAGCGTGCGTGTGGTCGCACCTTACGTTTCACGTGGTTCAAGGATAGTGTAGCGTCAAAAACTAATTGAAGTTAGCAAGATTCGATGGCTACGACATCGGTAAGCAGTGGGGGGCCAACGTTTAATTTCTACGCGAGCGGACGCGGCCGTGTATGAGCAGACAATAATCGGCTTCTTCTGTAATTACGTAACTATTATCTAAATTCGAAAACAGATTTTCGCCTAATTCAGCTTGTTTATTACACTGGGTCAGCAGCAAGAAGCGCACTAATAAAAACACCCTTCTTGATTGATGTCAGCTATTCGCCCAATAGCGACTGAGCATGGGAATCTGCTATATGAAGAAATCAACCGTACAGAAATCAATGCGAAGCAGGATTCTGTTGAAAACAGAGCGTTTGAGAAATATATAAATTCGCACTTCATTTGCGAGCTCCACGCCTCTCGCACGACTGCAAAATTTTTCCAAATTGTTCACAGCGGCCTATACTATCCGCGAACTGTGCTACTTCACTAAGTTTGAGGGGTGGTTTAGCACTAATCTTGAAGACCTGAATTTTCTGAAGACCATTACTCGCATTAACTGTACGCTCTCCCTTTGAGTCGAAGTTTGAACGCAAGGTGGTGCACTATACAATCGCACAGACTGGTGCACAGAAGTGGCTGTACTCTAAGACCTCAGGCAGGATGGCGTTGCTTGCGGGAACGAACTGTAGTACAGCCATGCAGACGCTCTAGTTCGTGCCGTCATTTCCCGCACGCACACTCTAAAAATGTTTACACCCTTTGGGGTGTATATCAGCCACACAACAATAACCGTCGTCTGCCAGGCTTGCGTTTACTTTCTTGAAAACGCGCCACCCGCCACTTTCTTGTGGGCAATGATATGTCATGCTGATAACGCGCATGCCGTTGGCTACTGGAAAGTACCGGGCTCGCAGCGTTAAAGAAAGGAAATGCGGAAAAGACAGATGATGTTTATTGTTGTCTGGCAAGAAGCGACTCAAAGGATGTAAACTTTTCTTAAAGTGTAGTAGCAATGCACTCTAAAAACAGTTGCACCCTTTGGGGTGTATATTTGCCGCACAACTATAATCGTATCTGTGTGTTAAATTGCGGCAAAAACATGTCTTTTAATAATCGTCATCTGCCTTGCCCGCATTTCCTTTCGTTAACGCTGCGAGCCCGGTACTTCCAAGTCACAAACGGCATGCGCGTTATCAGCGAGACAGAGCATTCTCGACAGCAAAGTAACAAGCGCAGCGTTTTTAAGAAAGGAAATGCTGGAGAGACACATGACAATTATTGTTGTGTGGCAAATATACACCCCAAAGGGTGTAAACGTTTCTTACAGTGTAGTAGCACCAGTCGGTAGGGTATTTCTGCAGGGAAGCACCACGTCTCTCACATCGCGCAAACATACCCCCACGTGTTAATAGTCAAAAGGCCAGCCGAGAAGCTCCTGTGAAACGCTAATCCGTCTGCAGCACGGAGTGCCGGCATACGTGCCAAGAACGCCCTACATGTCGTTCGCATGCAGGAACAACATGCTTCTGCATGTGCGGTGCTTGCTGGAGCTCAACGCTGGAAGCCCCAGGACGTGACGCTACCGAAACCTGAGGCCAACGCTGCCCAAAAAACACTGTCTTTCAAAAGCGCGAAAAGGGCATCATGCCTGCCGTGCGCATGCCGCTTTACAGGATGACGAGGCTGACGAAAGGCTACAACGCCAACAAGACCCCCTATATCTAGCTGATGTGACTCGCGCTTATCGAGCTCTTTCTGTTAATGTGCGTCTGCGCACTTCACCTCATACGTGTTTACTTCCCGAGCATCTGTTTACTGCAACACATACTGCAACAAAAGTTGCAAACCTTGCTTCGTGTAATATCCTAACGTGTTTCTATTGCATTCTTACAGGTTTTTTTTTTTATGCATTGGATATAAGTATCGAAACGGCTGAGCTCGGCCACGCATGACTGAACAAATCACTTTCGTTTCTCACGGCTTTCGAACCAATCAGTAGTTCATGGTGGTTTTTAATTAGGTCAAATGCGAAAATGTAGTATTTAGACCTTTACAAAGCTCTGACAATTGTAATCACCGTCTTAACAGCATGCGGCCAAGCGCATTACACTGTATCTAAGGGTTAATATGCAAACTAATGACATTTTTATGCTAGGAAACGTATGTCAATTGTGTCCTTTTGAATCGTGCTGTAGTTGTAAATTTCGAATCTGATGGCAAAGAAAAATTTAAGCTGTCATAATAGGTTATCTAAAGAGTAGAGCTACGTCACTGAATAGCGATTTCTTCGTATACGAAAAGTAATTATGAAATAAAGAACCGGAGAGACAAACGCAGACATATATATCTACACCAGGAACATTTATTTCGGTATAATTACGAAAACGCTTGTACTGAATACCGAGTTAACTATCACGGAGAACTGGGATAGTTTTAAATGCAACATTACTACAACAGTCATAAAAAGAACACAATGAATATAGTCACTTAACTCCTTCAGAGCCTGGGGGCATAGAGGCTTTCCAAGTACGAGGATGTTGTATTAGCAACCTTTACGAAACGCAAGATTAATATGTGTTTGCATATCTGCGTGTATTAGAAGTTTCTGGAATGTTCTGGATAGTTCTGTCCACTGGCTGTTGTCACGCGGGTATCAGCTATTACTCTGGAACCTTCGACGAGTCGTGTAGAAAAGCTTAGGCGCTTAACCCGCAGATAAAATTTCGATGATCGCCGACTCGGCTCGCCGCTGTCCTTTTGCTTGGGTGTTACTTGTTTTGCAACGCGTCGTCCCGTTTGTAAGGTGCCACGCAAGACAGATTGTCCGCGCCAGCCAATAGATCGTGAAAGCACGTCTAGAGCAGCGCTTAAATTTCACACTAGGGTGCATCGTATTCGTCGGTAATTTTTCTTTCTTCCTCAGAGGTAAAAAGGAATCGCCACACTCTATAGTCACGCTCACGTTCGCTTAACACTGTATATTCGACCGAACACATTTGCACGTCAAGGAAAACTATAACGACTTGGGGCGCGATCGGAGATGTTTTGTTCGATACGCGTCCTGTTCAGTTTTTGCAACGTCACAAAGTTGCAGTATGCAAAATTTGTGACAGCGGGGCAGAGAGAGCAGCCAATCAGGAAGCGGTGACCTCCCCGGAAGTTTACTTCCGTCGTTTGTCGTCTGCTTGCAGACAGTATACTACAAAACGAAATGTTTCTCGTGTTCCAAATGAATAAAATCTTTATCTAAAAAGTGTATTTTTTCTTCTCAAGCCCAAACACGTTTTCAAATAGTAGTACATGTGACTACTGCAATTTATAACGATTAGTTTCTTTGCGTCGTCCATAGGTGGTGTCGCGCGCAGCGAGAAGAAAAAAGAAA
This sequence comes from Dermacentor andersoni, assembly GCF_023375885.2. NCBI lineage: Eukaryota > Metazoa > Arthropoda > Arachnida > Ixodida > Ixodidae > Dermacentor > Dermacentor andersoni. The sequence goes on along the minus strand of NC_092824.1, from coordinate 31,182,642 downwards.
AAAGAACGACGGGAAGAGTGGCGCACTTTTCAAGAGGCAGCGACAACATTCCAGTGTCTCGCTGGCACCGATGATGGGGTCGATTCCTCTGTACAACCGAAGAATTATTTGTTTCGAGAAACAACACCGACACCGGAATTCACTTTCTGCCATTTCTTCAAACGCGTTTCGCACCGCCACCCGCTCTCCTCGTTCCTCTAGAAACGCCAGCGCAACACGCTAAGTTCCCAACGGAAGCGCCATTTTCTCGAATTAAACTATGGATTGGATCCAAACGTGGCCTGCCACAGCCGCCGGTTGGATCCAATCCAATCCACCAGATGCGCAATGCGAAGCCGTATGATCGCTCCAAACTTCCCAGCTCCCGCCGGGTTCAGCGCCTAGCAGACGAAATGCTCGGTGGGAGGATGATTGACAGGAGAGTGTCGTCATTTCGACGTCACCAAAAACGTGGCCGCGCCCCGCGGCTGGCGACGTCGGCGCGGAGTAGGCCAATCACGCGCGCTGGTAACCTAACGAACGCGACGAACAACCATCTCCGATCGCAGCTTTGTTCACCTTTATTTGCGGTCCTACAGAGTAAATTCCCACTTAACAAACTAATGAAATGGTATTTTAGTTCATCTTCATTAGCATAGTAATGAGTCATTTCGTAATTGGCTTACTGAAGTGTCTGTCAATCAAAACACGCTGAAGGTTCTAAAAAGTGCTACTGTAGGCCACGCGGTAAGTTTCCCGCTTTCAATTGATAAGTTTTTGTTGTAGACTATACATATCTTGTTTTTATAAAATGCCGGTGGATTTAACGAACGTGGCCTTTTTGCAAAGGAGTTTCAGAATTAAAAAGTTATTTGGTGTTTTATTAGAATCGTACTTCCTTACCAACTATGGTGTTAGGCTTTGAGCATGAGGTCGCGCTATCGAATCCCAGTCACGGCAGCTGCATTTCGATGGGACGAATTTCGAAAACACAGGTCTACTTAGATTTTGGTGGACGTTAAAGAACCCCATGTGGTAAAAATTTGTGGGCTCCCCCACTGCAGGATTCCTCATAATCAGACCTTGGTTATGGCACGTAAAACCCCATAATTTAAGATGGAGTAAATCCCGTTTTATTTCACCCTCATTTTCTATTTAAGATGTTAAAAAATATTGCACCTAATCAGGCAATATTTAAACAGACCACTCCCCTCTTTACGCCACACGGAAACGCTTCGTGACGGGGTATATGACGAAGTTTGAATGATAACGTGTTGCGTCAGATGTTTGCTTGAGAAAACTTGTATCAGTTAAAATTATTAAATAGTGGACTTCTACGTGCCCAAGCTGCAATCTGATTATGAGGCAGACCGTAGTGGGGGATTCCGTAAATTTTGACCACCTGGGGTTCTTTAACGTGCACCTAAATCTAAGTACACGAGTGTTTTCTCATTTAGCCCCATTTGAAAGTCGGCCGCCATTGGCCAGGATTTGGTCCTGCGACCTCGTGCTTAGCAGCCCAACACCATAGCCATTAAGCAACCACGGCGGGTTGCCGTATCAGCATCTGCCACGACTCGCATCAACTTTCAGTTTCTGACTTCGTCGTGCGTTTCGTAACCTGGCATCTCCGTCTGGTTCGATGCTAAGGGTGCCTTTCATGCGCCCCCGGCGCGCTAGGTTTCGATGACTGAGAGTTGAACTTCTGTGATAGATATATTGAATTTGGTTCGATTTGCAAGTTTAAAAAACGCATTTGCACTTAAGTGGGATTCCCTCTTGTTTGTCATATGAAGAACTGCCCCAAAGATCAAATGTCATGGTAAATAGTTTCATTATTTAGCCTTTGGTCACATTATTAGCGGCAAATATGTGCATCTCAGCTAGGAACTCCGATGAAAGAAACGCTGAGGGCGCTACACTGATATTGATAAAAAATACTGCATAGATCAAAAAATGAGAGAGAAGATTCTTTATCCGCACCTGAGGTCGGTGTTCGCCTGGACGCCGAGTTCAGAGCTGCTCACTTGGGGGCCGTACTTCGGGCGGTTTAGGATGGTGTGCACTGTGGACTCTCGCAGCTGCAAGTTGCCGAACAGCGGCTGCGACTTCTTGGACTTTCTGAGCGCCGAGTCAGCGAAGTCAGAGTTTAGGTTCTGCTCGTTGTGGAGAAAGAAATTTCGCCAATTAAATTGAGAATTCTGTCATATAATTGTTATCACTAGCCTGACACTCTGCAGATATGAAAACATAGAGGTAGGGGTGTAGGAGCTGTACTTCAAAGTGAAGTCTACGATTCAGTACACCGAGTGTATCGGATGACCACCGAGTCACCCGCCACGGCGACCCAATGGTCAGAGCCTTGTTGCAGATCGCGAGGTCGTGGTTAAGATTAGCCGCTGCGGTGGGCATCTTTGGAAGGGAAATAGAGAAATGTGCTCGTGCACTGAGTTTTCAGTGCAATGTTGAATAGCCAAGGGTTGTCGGAGTTAGCCGGGAGCTCTTGTCACTAAGGCACCTATCATAGCCATGTTGTCCCTTCCGGCTGTTAGACCCATTCAGTAAGTCAGTCAATCAATGAACCAATGAATCAATCAAGCAATCGATCAATCAATGAATTCTTACTGACAAAATTATTTAGTCATGATTTAGAACGACATAGGTCGCGACCAAATTACGCTCAACAAGCGCGAATTTGACTTTCTAAGTCACCTTCGTGCATTTAAACAATCTTTCCGGAAAAATTTTCTGAGTTGTTTGTTTAGTTCGTCACTCACTTAATGAATAATACTGCGAAGGCCTTGCTCAGGTCTCGGGAAATGGTTAAGTCCGGGGCCTTCCATACGAAAAAGTAAATAATTCAATCAAATCAAATCATTCAACAAACAAGAAAATCGACCAGATCAAATCAGCGAATAACTCAACCAGCCTGGCATATCGTTTCCTTCCTATCAAATGTGCGTTTGGAGATATTGGCGCCTCGTATAGTCGATACCTATGAATGAGTAGTAAAAGCTGAATAAGTTATTATCTTTACATCACAAATATGTTCCACATCAAAAAATTACGTCGCTTGTCGCGCCAGTAAAATCGAACAAGCCCCTAGTGCCACTTACGTGTCGTATCGCACCAAACTTCCCTAGGAATTACCCTGAGTCACCCTTAACCATGCGACAAAAAGCCTGTGACAAGTTTTGCATGAGAAAGTGGAACACCTTTATAGTTCCTGACAGATTAAGAGGACCAATACAACGGAATTGCTGCTCGTCTCTAAATTCCAACTAAGGGCACGGCCAATGACCCTGACCATACAAACTTTTTCAAACGAGGGACGAGTCAACGTGCGAATATATAGGAACTAATTACTACATATTTGATATTTCTCTAGTAAATCAAAAAAAAACAAATAGTACATTTCGGCAAGAACATATAGTATCTCCATAGCATTGTTTCGGAAAATTTTAGTTCTTTCTGCTTGAACCACGTGGAATATGGACCGGCAATGGTCATGATTTAAATGCGTTAGGTGACAACAGTGTTATGTCCTCACTTGATTCATTTACGCCAGAAACAGTATGTTGATCTCCTTGTAAATTTGAGCAACCGTGTTTCTGTGCCCCCCCCCCCCCTCTCCGCGCTTCTCAGAGAATAGACCTCGTCATTTCCATAAGAATACTATTTGCTAAATATTGTCATTAGATGACACAAATATGTATTAGTTTCTCTAAATTTCAGTGGATGAACATACTTTCATGTGTTTACGCAAGCTTTTCTTTTATTCAATAAGTGTCGGAAAAAATAATGTGCCTTGCGCTGCGGAGTTTTTGCTTCAAGACAAGAAAACTAGAAATCAGGCCGAGTTCAGTGTCAAGAGATAGCCATCGCACAACTATTTGACGTCCCATTCTTTTATGGATAGATTCGCTTTTGTAAGTGAAAGTCCGCACCATTGATAAAGATGTGTTTATGAGGGCAGGCGAAAGAAACATTGTACAGAGGAACAATGGGGTGTCAATGGAGACAACGTTTCAAAGAAAACTCCATTCTTGCTATGTTTCAAAACCTGCGAAGCTGGATTGGGATTTTTACATCACTGTCTCTTAATTTCCCAACAGGTTCTAGGTATATGCAAACAGCGCTCCGATATTACTTATGTAAAACATCCTCTGCTCATGTCTTGATTCCGTCATGCTTCATTTTGCCACTGAAAATTGCCACTCTTCTTGTTTATGCCTGCAAAATATATTTTCTTATCCACTACATAGCTTGAGAGAACAATAACACAGGACGTAGTAATGGATTTTACCGCTAAACGCATTAGAGAAAAAGCAGGGTTAAAAAAGCAGCAACTGCAAAGGTGGCGGCGTTTCCTACGGCTATGTTTTGTAAGGCTTTAAAAGACTTGAAATACTAATCAAAAACAATCATATACAGGTAGTACGTACTTGCTGAAAACGTTTAAAAATGTCCGGCGATTTTTCGGAGAGATCGGATGGTCACTCATTAATTTCTCAGTAGTATTTAACATTCATTGAGTGAGTTAGTGATTGAATAGGGATAACCTGTGGCCTAACATGCGGGTAAATGATCACGTGAAACGAAGGACGCCTGCTTCTTTTGCGAAGGACAGCAAAGCCTTAATTCTTCTGGTGGCGCCTCCTTGCGGTGCGAGTCACTCCGCGTACAACGTTTCCCTTAGAGGTGTGGTGTGCTAGTCTCTGAGGCTGGCTGTGGCAGGACAGGACGAGTTCAGATGTTTCAGATCGATGTTGATCGCAGGGCAGTTTGGGGCCTCTACTGGCTAAGAACAATTGGTGTAATGGATGCTTAAGCTCTTGCCTTCAAGAGAGTAGCCTGGGCTGCTCTAGGAAGGCGACGGCAAATGAGAGGAAGGATGCTAGAAATGGACTGCCGCACTTTACTCTCGTGCTGAAGTTGGGTAATCTGGTTGTCTGGCACACGTATGCATGTAGGGGAGCTATAGGTGTGGTCCAGCAATGGTGTGCTCACTTCAAGACTGTCGTGGCAGTCCTCGCTAATTTCCTCGCCTGCAGCCTCATAGGCATACCAGTTTCGCTCTCCCCTCGTGCTGCAACAAGGTTTTCAGTGCACGAGAATGCGCAAACGTCTATCATCCCGCAAGCGTCGGCAGGCTGGCTTTATGCGGTGCGCTGTGGCAGTCGTGCAGAATCTGGAGTTCATCTGCCAGAGGGCCTCTTGAGTGTCTGTGCAGGTGTGAACAGTGTCTTCTCTGTGTCCATCATGGAGTATGATGGCTTTGTCGATGGTTTGTAGTTCAAGCTCGCTTGCTGTCAAGTGAGCATAGCCGCTGCGGGTCATGGAAGTGCTTGCCATTTTTTTGTGTGTAAAAAGGCATAGCGTTATACATTTTGCCGGATGCTTTATCGTATTGTAAAGCATCGTTAGTTTATAATATTCTTACTTGGTGATTTTTTTTTGCCCATGTAATGCTCTTTGTTGTAGATGTGCCATGCCTTCGACTTTGGTTTTCGTGGGTATTGGTCTGGGTTTCGTAACACTTAATGCATCCCTGGGTGGGAGGAGGGAGTCTACCTCTCGCAGGTGAAGCCTCATGCCATGCAATCTTGGTAGCAGACGCTCACCATTCCACTGCATAGCTAGCGTTGATTCAGTTACAGTGCGTTACATGATGTGTTCCTAGACGGTTGGATTAGATAGCGCCATTTTACTGCGGGAGGCTCATTATTGCGTTGATTGCGCGTCACAGCTGAATTACGTCTCGTCGTCTGCGCATGTGTTCCTGCGCAGAGTAGCAGCATGGCGGCACCTTTCCACTGCACGATTTCATTGCATGGGCGCTCTAGAGTTATAATTGAATTCATTATTCGACATAATTTTATGAAGCCTCCGCTGGAGTCTGTTATTGAATTCATTATTCTAAATAAATTTATTAAGCATGCTGAACTCCTCTGGAGTTGAGTAACGACATCGATGGTCCAAATAAAAGGTTTTCTCTCTGTCTCTGTCTCTTGTGGATTTGAATATGTTCACTCTATCCCTCAACGTTTCAAGCTTCCTGGTGTTATACCCGCCTTGGTTTCTTAGTGGCTAAGGCGTTGCACTTCTGAGATCAAAATCACCCATTTAATAGCAGCCACTGCTACCAAATTTCGGAAATTGCACAGTGCCAAAAAAGAGAAAGAAACACTGGAGTATCTATTTGAATTCACGTTGAACAACCCTAAATTGTTAATGTTACTCCATAATTTCCAGTTATGGCGTGGCTAACAATGAAGTCGGTATGTCTGCACGTAAACTTCAAAATTCAATTTCAACCGTGAGGCCCTAGCAAAGTTTCCAGTTCATGTTCATGTTCAAGCTAATTCACATTTTTTTCTGTGCTTGACCACATCTATAGTGACGTTACTACATTCCGTGATGCAGTAATTATGAAACTGTCATATGAATCATTTAATACTTTACCTATCAGTTAAAGAGTGAAGCCTGATATATGAGGAATGCATAAGTCATGAATTATAACAGAAAAGCTAGGCGGAACGGCACAGTGCAAGAGCAAAAGGAAATAAATGAAATGAAATCACTACATAAATTTATCAAAATATACAACATCAGAGAAAGCTAGAAAACATATGCGAATGAAAAATAGCGCAGCTTTTATAAAATCGTTTAGAATAATGAATTCAATAACAGCGAAGAATAAAACCACAGCCCAAAGCAGTGCTACAATAAACGAAAGCAACATTAGTGCTTCCAGGAACAGTAGAAACAAATACAAGACACTTTATATGATTTACACATGGAGAGTACTGAAAGAGGAAAAAAATTAGCTAAGCAACAAGCGCTATAAACAACACAAGAATGTCAGAATTAATAATTATAGCGCCATTGATCATATAACTTGACTAGTAGACGTTTCTAGTGGAGGCGTAGACGCATATGAACCAATGATCATGATTTATTTCAGTATGGTACCAAATTCTAAAATTTGTTCCGGGACAGCAGTTAATTTTCCGCAGTTTCTTCAAACGCGGGGGAAAAGCAAATGATTATTTACAGAAAAGCTGGTAAATTTAGTATTTTAGAGAAACTAAGAGAACGTAAGTTGCATTTATTGCAAATATTGCGTGATGAAGTTATGGAACTAGTTTTACGGTATTTTTCACCAACTTTCACAGTATCTTGAGGAATTTCTATGTCACTCCACGTTGACATATCGCAAAAATGGGCTAGATGTGATTTTGGTTGCAATGTCAAAATTTAAATTCGCAGCTCTTTGTAGACTTGCACAGAAAATTCGGCCCACATATTATCTCTCTTTTCATTCTTTATGCACTGTTTGCACAAATAAACAATTCTTTTTTAACAACTGAGCATGCCCTTAGAAAAAAATTGCTTCAAAATAAGAGCTTATGTGTTAATTGCGCAAACCACGGTAAAATTGTAGAACTTAACTACAGCCTCTATAGCAAATTAGTTATTACAGCGCCGCAAGAGTGTTTTGAATGTATTTCGCAAACGTTGAATGGATAATTTAATGCGATCTCCTGGAAGAAGTATTATAGCCACCGAAACAAATTCCCGGCCATCTCTGCTCGCCTACTATATGCACTCGCCACAGATTACCACCAAGATATGGAGCAAGTCCAGAGTATGCGCGCAAGCTCGCGGAGCATAAAACTTAAAAAATTATGAACCCACTGGAACAAAAAAAAGAAAGTAGCAGAATCCTTGGACACTACAGCGGTCAACCAGGTGTTACACAATACCTTTAATTCAAACTAACACAGTGACGCTCAGTTAGACAGGAGAAGTCTGATAGTGCCAGTATATGTGTCCGTGGTGGTATTTCGAACGTTACAAGTTGATCTAGCATCTCAGATATACAGAATTTTTGCTACGACTTATATAAGACAGTCACATCTCATTTATTCGTTGAAAAGATTGCTTCCTGTAATTTGTCAGAATTTATAGTTTTTGATTATATACAAAGCGCCATTCAAAGCTTAGTCAAATTCTTTATTGCTTCAAAATTTTTATATTTTGTACGATCTCACACCTCCCGTCAATCAAACTCTCTAACTACTAGCTCCTTGTTGAGTTCTTCGTAGTAGGTGAACGTATTACTGGAGCACACAGCAGGCAAACATAATGAAATGGCGTCGGGAGAAAGGTGCTGTCGGAATACATGAGTTTATATGAAAGCAATAGCATTTTTTTGCCAAACAGTGCGAACTGTGGTGACCGAAATAGAGCTATGCGCGAAAAGTCCTTGTACTCCCTCTCCCTCCCTTGATATGAATAACTCCAACAACGCCCTCCATTTGGAACTCCATACGAAAACTCTCGTCCACATACTGCGTACTTCTTACATGCGGTTCTAGCAAGACAAGCACGTTTTTCTTCTGAAATGTCCTTTTGAGCCACAGGACACCTATTACTATCAGTCAAAAAATAAGCAGACACCACGCATTGTGTAAGCAAAGCTTTCTCTTTTATTTGCGCTCATTGACGATATTCGGCGTTGATGTTGATGGCCGTCATGACGTGATATTAAATGTTAACACACAGCGAGACGTGGTTGTTAGAGTTAGGCGTCGTTGTGAGCTATTATTTGTAGCTTTCGAGAGGTTAACACTCATTCCCTCACATGGACGCATCGCATTGCGATTGAAGTGTTGATTTGCTGAACGGCTGATTGCATGTAGTCGTCTTGGCGCTGCGGTGCTTTGCCGCTACACGGCTTGCGTAAGTTGTCTACAAGCTTTTACGTGTTTATTTTTCACAAATACAGGTAACGTGCCGTATCATACCAGAAATTGAAATTAATACTGTCTTTCTGCAACCGTTGCCATGTCTATTAGTAGTGTTCCTCTTACTGAAGAAACCCTAAACGAAGCAGAATTTCTGACCGCACCCATCCCTGCTCCGGCGATCACCCCATGTATACAAGCGGCCACGAGCGAAGAGCGGGTTATTGCTCATCCATTTCTTATGGGCGTTGGGTTTACGCATTCTCTTGCCTCCACTCATTATCATCCTACCTCCCCTCTAGTACAAAAGTACAAAAGTAAGCGCTGCTGCTTCTGCAATGCTTTTGCGAGAGGCTAACGCTTAATTATAGTCGTCCAGAGGGAATTGTGCCGATGGCCAGCAAGTTTCATTGAGCATTGCGCTAACTAGCAAAGAGCTCCAGTGAGCATTGTAGCGACGACCAGGAACTTCTGGTTAAAAGGGTTCGCACAAGCCTCCCCCCGCGTCCTTACTATGTACATTACATACGTTCACGAACACACATCCCACGCGGCTTGCAAGGCAGCGACAGCTGTGCAGCAGCAGCAACAGTGGAAAATTCGAGAGTAAAGGAAATCTGTTTTAAAATCGGGCAGAACGGCGCTGTGCGTACTCTAATGTGTCATGCAGAGCTATAATGTTTCCACAGAGTTGAATTTCACTCTACAAAGTATTACTTTGCCGTACACAGCATGCGCGCCTGTTACGCTCGTCTCGCAAGAGAAGAGGTGCGAGTCTAGCGCAGGTCTGCGTATGCCACACATCGCGAACGTACTTGGCCGGCGGGAAATTGCGCTTACACTTTCAAGATACCCCGACACTGGCCCATGAACAAAGATCGGGCCTGCAAATGCCCCACACGTTTCGGGAACCTCATTCTATCTACAATGATTGGCTCAATGTGCCATTGATGCACGCATTCCTTACTGTATCCAAATCGGCAGGGGAAATGTTTGAATAAATAGCGCTACTAGTCGGTATTGTAAATACTTCATATAAGGCTAACTTTTACGCTGGTTTTCGTCGCTTTCTTACATTCTTCTTCATTTATATCTGCGCACTTTTTTTTTCACACAGATAACCTAATAGTTGCTTTATGTAGAATCAGCTTCGTAAATTGACGCGGACGCGAAATCACGAGAGTTTTGCACTGCTCTTTCTGTAGATGCCGTTTCAGCAAAGAATTCTGGTGCGGGAGAAGGCTCAAGCTGGCCAATGAAGTTACCTTGTTTATAATTGGGATAGACGTAGAAGAGATTGGGGTTATTGCCTCGATGATAGAATGTCGGTCAAGGTTAGGGCTTCCCGAGGTGGGGTATCATTTGCACATTTTGGCGGTAATATTGAATGGTTCGTCGCGCCCCTTTCTACCAGTTCTGTTATGCTTGAGAGAAAGCTGGAAGAGCGCAAACCACAAACATCTCTCCTCCCATTTGTCAAATCCAGCAGCAATTAGCGCAGTAGTTGCGCATGTATGATCACAATGGACGCAACAATCAAACGTTAAAGGGAAGCTTTCACGAGCCACGCGATAAAAATGAGCAGAAACTCCGGTCTGGGGAATTGTGATGTGGTGCATAACATTCTTCGGAGCCACTATTTATGAATCCTGTACCAGAGCGAAAAGTATTGACAGACCCTGCTCACACGCCAGTCCTGATAGAATAACTCCCGTATTTTATGAGGTAAGTAACATATGTCCTATATGAATATCTATTTCAGCCGTCTGGAAACACATCATTTAACGCACCGCAACTAAATTGAGGCTGGCTATGGGGTGGAATGGTGAGCGACTGCTACGAAGATTGCATGGCATGAGTCTTCACCTGCAAGAGGTAGACCACCTCCTTCCGCCCTGGGATGTAATAGGTGTTACGAAACCCAGACCAATCCCCACGAAACCTAAAGTCGAAGGCAGTGCACATGGGCAAGAAAGAGGATTACACGCGCAAAAAGATCACCAAGTAAGAATAATAAAAACAAGCGCTGCATTACAATACGATAAAGCTTTCGGCAAAAATGTATAACGCTACGCCTTATTGCACAGAAAAATGGCAAGCACATGCCATGAGCCACAGCGGCAATGCCCACTTGACAGCAAGCGAGATTGAACTACAACCAAATCGAAGAAGTCATCACACGCCGTGATGGGCACCGAGAAGACACTGTTCACACCTGCGCAGACACTCAAGTGGCCCTCTAGCAGATGAACTCCAGACCCCGCATGACTGCCACAGCGCACCGCATAAAACCAGCCTGCCGACACCTGCGGAATGATAGACGTGGGCGCATTCTCGTGCACTGGAAACCTTGCCGCAGCACGAGGGGAGAGGCAAACTGGTATGCCTATGAGGCTGCATTCGAGGAAATTAGCGAGGACCACCACGACAGCCTTGAAGTGAGCCCGCCATGGCTGGACCACTCCTATAGCTCCCCAAGATTATGCGTGTGGCAGACAACCAGATTACCCAACTGTAGCACGAGAGTAAAATGCGGCAGTCCATTTCTAGCATCTTTCATCTCATTTGCGGTCGCCTTTCTAGAGCAGCCCAGGCTACCCTCCTGAAGGCAAGAGCTAAAGCATCCATTACACCAATTTTTCTTTGCCAGTAAGTGCCCCAAACTACTCTGCGGTCAACAGAGATGTGAAACATCTGAACTCGTCCTGTCCTGCCACAGCCAGCCTCAGAGACTAGCACACCGCACCTCTAAGGGAAGCGTTGTACGCGGAGTGACTCGCACCGCAAGGAGGCGCCACCAGAAGAAGTAAGGCTTTGCTGTCCTGCGCAAAGTAGGCTGGCGTCCTTCCGTTCACCTGATCTCTTACCCACATCTTAAGCCACAGGTTATCCTTTCTAAAAAGGTTTCAATCACTAACTCAGTCAATCAATGTTAAAGACTACAGAGAAATTTATGAATGGACCCTCCGATCTCTCCGAAAAATCGCCGGACATATTTAAACGTTTTCCGCAAGTACGTACTACCTGTATATCATTGTTTTTGAATAATATTTCGAATCTTTAAAGCCTTACAAAACATAGGCGTAGGAAATGCCGCCACCTTTGCAGGTGCTGCTCTTTTAACCGAGCCTTTTCTCTAATGCGTTTAGAGGTAAAATCCATTGCAATGTCCGGTGTTATTGTTCTCTCAAGCTACGTAGTGGTTGAGGAAATATATTTTGCAGGCATAAACAAGAAGATCAGCACTTCTCATTGGAAAAATGGAGTATGAGGGAATAAAGACATGACTAAAGGATATTTTACGCTAGTAACATCCAATCGGCGTTTGCACATATCTACGACCTTTCGGGAAATTAAGAGAAAGTGATGTAGCTGTCCCAATCCAGCTTCGTAGGCTTTGAAACATAGCATGAGGGGAGTTTGCATTGAAAAGCTGGCTCCATCGACAGTGGTTGTCCTGCCGGTCGGGGACGGAACATACAAAAGCGAATCTATCCATAAATGAATAGGACGTCAAATATATGTGCTATGGGTGTCTCTTAACACTGAACTAGGCCTGGCTGCTAGTTTGTTTTGAAGCAAAACTCTCCAGCGCAAGGCACATTATTTTTTCCAGCACTTTAGTGAATAAAAGGAAAGCTTGCGCAAACACGTGAATGTATGTACATCGACTGCAATTTACATAAAGTAATACATGCTTCAGTTATATAATGACAATATTTCGTAAATACTATTCTAGCGGAAATTATGTGGTCTATTCTTTGACATTCGCAGAGCAACACGGTTTCGCAAATGTACAAAGTGATCAATATACTGTTTCTGTTATAAATGAACAAAGTAAGCACATAACACTGGTATTATCCGGTGCCTTTAAATCTGAACCATCTGTTTATATTCCACATGGTTCAAGCAGGAAGAACGAAAGTTTTCCGAAACAATGTCATGGAGATAAAAATTTTTTTTCTTGCCAAAATGTAATATTAGCTTTTTTTCTGATTAACTAGAGAAATAACAAATATTTTGTAATTTGTTCACATATACGCACATTGGCTCGTCCCTCATTTCAAAAAATTTGTATGTTCAGCGTCAGAGCCGGTGGCCTTAGGATGAATTGTGAGATGAGCATAGCTTCTCCTGGAGACGTCCTCAAAATCTGTCAGAAACTGCAAAAGCGGTCCACTTTCTCGTGCATTACTCGTCGCAGGTTTCTTGGGGCATGGTTAACGGCAACTCAGGGTAATTCCTAGGGAAGTTTGGTGCGAGGCGACACGTGGGTGGCGCTAGGGGCTGTTTCAATTTCACTGTCGCGACAAGCGACATAGTAGTTTGATGAAGAACGTATTTAACATATAAAGATAGTAAATTATTCAACTTTTACCACTCATTTATATATATCGACTATACGAGGCGCAATTACCTTTCGTACATTTGATAGGAAAGAAACAATATGCCAGGGCTATTGCTTTATTCGCTGATTTGATTCGATCATATAACTTATTTGTTGATTGATTCAATAAATTTATTTACTCTTTCGTATGGAAGGCCCCAGACTAAACTATTTCCCTGGACCAGAGCAAGGCCTTCGCTGTATTATTCATTAGGTGAGTGACGAACTAAACAAACTGCTCACATAATTGTTTCGGAAAGGTGATATAAAGGCATGAAACTGACTTAGATGTGAAATTACCATTTGCTGACCGTAGCTAGTTCGCGACCTTTGTCTTTTTACGTCATGAATAAATAATTTTTTCAGTAAGAATTTATTGATTGATCGTTTGATTTATTCATTGATTGGTTCATAGATTGACTGAATTTTTTTATTGGGCCTACCAGCCCGAAGCGGCAACGTGGCTACGATAGGTGCCGAAGTGCCGACAGCTGCCGACTAATTCTGACAACCTTGTGCTATTCAACATTGCACATAAGTTTAAGTGCACTAGTACATTTCTCTGTTCCACTTCAGAATATACCCACCACACCGGCTAATCTGAACCACACCCTCGCGATCTGCAACAGGGCTCTCACCATTCGGCCACTTTGGCGTGTGACTCGGAGGTCATACGATAGAATCGGTGGATTGAATCGTAGACTTCACTTCGAAGTACACCTCATACACCCCTACGTCCACATTTCCATCGCTGCAGAGTGTCAGGCTAGATATAATACTTATATCACGCCATTCTCAATTTACTTGGAGAAATTTATTTCCCACAACGAGCAGAGCCAGAACTATGACTTCACCAATTGGACGATGAGGACGTCTGGGAAGCCCCGGCCGCATTTCGGCAACTTGCAGCTGCGCGAGTCCGCGGTGCGCACCGTACTAATCCGTCCGAAGTACGGCCCCAAACGAGCGCTGCTCTAAGCTCGGCGTCAACTTCAACACAAACCTCTGGCACGCGTAAAGAAACTTCTGTGTCCTTTTTTTTTTTTGCTGTGGACATAGTTTATAAAAAGGTGATCAGTGTAGTACACGCAGTGTTTCTTGCAGCGGTGTTCCTAGGTGAGGTGCACATATTTGAGACTAATAACGTGAAACCAAAGGATAATTAAGAAACATAATTTAACTTGTGGTTGGAGCTTAGGGGCCAGTTGTACATATGAAAATTTAAGAGGTAGCCGCATTTAGATGCAAACATCTTTTGTCAAGCTTGAAAATTGAGCCTCATTCGATATATCCATCATAGAATTGCAACTCTCAGTCACCGAAACGGAGTGCACCAGGAGCCCCTGAAAGACCCTCTTAACATCACACCAGATGGAAACGGCTGGTTGCGAAACGCGCGACGAATGTGGAAACAACGTCGCGGCCTGTTACTGACAGATACTGATACGGTGAGTTTTCTCTAGGAAGCGTCTGACGCGACACGACTTCATTCAAACTTCGTCACAGACCTCGTCACGTGGAGCTTCTGTGTGACGTAACAGAGGGGAGCGGTCTGATTTTGTGTTGCCAAATTTGTCGCGATTTTTTGACGATTTAAAGAGGAAATAATGGTATGACCCAACGTGATTGGCTCCATAATAAATTATGGGGTTTTACGTGCCGAAACCACGATGTGATAATGAGGCATGCCGATGCGGGGGACTCCGAAAATTTGGACCAGATGGGGTTCTTTAACGTCCACCTAAATGGAAGTGCACCAGTGTTTTCGCAATTCCTACTATCTTAATGCCATCGCCGTGACCGGGATTCGATCCCATGACCTCGTCCTCTCAGGCTAACACGATAGCCACTAAGTAACCACGGTTTTCCTAGGAAACCACTTAACAGCTTTTTTATTTCGGAATCTCCTCTGCAAAAACGCCACGTTCGTTACACCGACCGGCATATTGTAAAAACAAGATCTGTAAAATTTATCAAGGAAACTTGTAATTTGATAGCGGAAAGCTTACCGCGTGGCCTACAGTAGGGCTTTTCATAGCTTTCAGCTAGTTTTTATTGACAGATACTCGAGTAACCCAATTGCCAGATGCCTAATTACTATGCTAATGAAGTTGAACTGAAATCCCATTTCATTAGTTCATCTTATAAGTTTACTTTGTATGGCCGCGACTGAAAGTAAACAAGTTGTTACAACTTTCCTTTTCATCGACCTGTCTTCGGCATATTATGCAGTGTTATCTGAACGTGGGTGTGACTATAGAATGCAGCGATTTCTTTTCACCTCTGTAACAGAAAAAAAATTCACTGGCGATTACGATACTCCGTAGTGTGAAATTTGAGGGCAGCTCTATACTTGTTTTCATAATTCCTTGGCTGGCGCGGACAATCTCTCTCGTGCCGCCCCTTAAAAACGGAGGGAAGCGGTGCAAAACAAGTAACACTCTAGGAAAAGTATAGCGGAGAGCCGAGTCGGTGATCATCGAAAATATGATCTGCGGGTCAAGCCCGTCGTCTTTTCTGCACGACTCGTCGAAGGTTCCAGAGTAATAGCTGGTACACGGGTGACAAAGGCCAGCGGATAGAACTATTGATAACATTCGTGAACTCCTAATACATGCAAATGTGTAAAAAAATAATAATTTTGCGTTTTTGGAAAGTTTGTAATAGAACATCCTGTCATTCTTGGAAAGCTTCTTTGCCCTCAGGCTCATAAGGTGTGAAGCGGCTATATTGGTGGAGTTCTTTTCATGACGGTTCTAGTGATTTTACATTTAAAACGATCCTAGTTGTCCGTGAAAGTTACATCTTTATAAAGTACATGCGCGTTCCTAAATATACCAAAAAAATATTCCTGCTGTAAATATCTTCCTTGGTCTTCCTTGGCAGTGCGCCATTATGACGGGACCTGCCCCGAGCTCCCCACCTCTTTTATCTCTGCCGTTAGAATTTCGATGGCCTTATGGTCCAGGTTGCGGAGGAGCTTGTTGGTGACCCCGTCTGGCCCCGGTTCCGATCTTCCATTTAGGTTGAAGAGTACGCGTCTGATTTCTGAAATCGTAAAAGTTTCGTCTAATTATGGATTGTCTAGCCCCGTGTAAACCGCTCTCGCGCTTATGCCTTTCGAATCTCCTTCCTTGACGGGTAGGTAAGTTCACGCCAGGTCGTTGACAATTACATCGTTTGTGAGGCCCGAGGGGACCTGCTTATGTGTGAGCCTACGACAGCGAGATTTAGCGCAATGCGGGACTGTTTGTCGTTTAGGAGGCTTTTGAGCAGATTCCACTTACTACCTCTTCTCATGCGACCGTCCGTTTCGTTGCACCTTGGTGCTCATCCCCAAACCGGGGCAACCTCCGCACCTAAATAACCTGCGTCCCAACCCTCTAACATCGTGCATTTGCAAAGTGGCAGAACATGCAGTACACAATCGAATCGTCGAACACGTAGAAAACCACGAACTATTTAGGCATAATCTAATAGGTTTTAGAAAGGGACTCTCCACACAGTACGCAATGCTCCTTCTGAAAATATCTATATTCGATAACGAGACGTGGGACGTACGAGGTATCACTGCACTCGACCTCGCTAAGGCCTTTGATAAGGTGGCTCACGAACACATCTTGAACGAAATTTCCCATCTCAACCAAGGGCGGAAATTCTTTAATTTCCCTCTCTCGATCCTATCGGAAAGGAAAGCGTTCCTTCGACTTGGCACAAACTAGGGCGCTCCTTACGAACTGGGCAACTGCGGTACCCCTCAGGGCTCGGTCTTATCCCCACTATTCTTAAATATCGCCATGCATAAACTCTCCGAAAGGCCGGCCGCACTCGCAAAAATAGGCCCCGCAATCTACGCAGACGATATCACAATCTGGTCCACGGGGGGATCTCTGACCGATCTACAGCAATCTCTCCAGGCAGCCATAGATGTAATGGAAGAATTTCTTACATGCACGGGTCTCAAGCTGTCACCGACCAAATCTGAACTCCTCCCCTACAGACATTAGAGGCAGGGCGTTAGGATCCTCGAGCCTCTGGAAACGCCTCCAGTCGAAATTACAACACGAGAAGGGCACCCCATTCTGAGGGTGAACTCCATCAAAATTTTAGGACTTTTAATCAGCGCCAAAGGCTGTAATGCAGAAGCGCTAAACAAGCTGGGTACGCAGGCGAAAAATATACTAAGACTCATAACTAGAATCGCAAGCAAAAGGGGGGGACACAAGGAGGACAACCGACTCAGCGTCTTCCAAGCTTTCTTTATCAGTCACATTACTTACACGGTATCATACCTCAAATGGAGCAAAATTGAAAAGAACAAACTCGACACGCTCTTCAGGTCCGGCGTCAAAACAATACTCGGGATCCCACAATCCGCTAGTACAGTAAAACTACTTGAACTCGGCATTCACAACACCATAGATGAATTAATTGAAGCACAGTTTATTTCACAGGTCTCCAGGCTTTCGTCAACTAAGCCAGCAATCAAAATTCTTGATAAAGCTGGTCAACTCCCTATACAGGCACCGCTCGACAGAGACCCCCTGTCTAAATTAGCCCGTGAAAGTATAAAGGTTGAGTCCGTACCGAGGAACATCCACCTAATATAAAACGAAGATCGCTGAAGAGCGCGGGCTAGAACCATCCTTCGACGAATCGATCCTTACGGGGCAGATGCATTCTTCGTCGACGCCGCCAAATATTACAGCGAAAACAGCTTTGCAATCACAGTCGTTGGCGCGCGCGGAACACTTATCAGCGCCGCATCAATTTACGCTTAACACGTGAACGAGGCGGAGGAAACCATGAAAGCCTTGGCTCTTGCAGCCGCAAAAAGCCCGGCCACCGTTTTCTCCGACGCGCACATGGTGGTCAGGGCTTCCTCGTCCGCTCTAGTTTGTAAACACGCAGCCAACATCGTCAACATATCCGTTCGTATTGCTACCCTAGAAGACACTAGAGGTCTTACCATAGCATGGTTCCTGGCTCACGTGAGCGACGTAATTAACCAAGCGGGTTGCACCCCTAACCAGCGGGCCAACTGCCTGGCGCGTGAATTCACAAACCGCGCCCGAGCTAACGGTCCGGCTCTCCCGCATGATTGCCCCTTCAAAGATAATCTTACGACCCTGCACGAAATTACGACACATTACAGGCACAGCAGAAGGAAATTCCCTGCCCCCTGCCCGAAACTGAACAGGGCTCAGGCTGTTACTTTCAGGCTTTTACAGACGAGATCCTACCTCACCCCAAGAGCTCTTCGTTGGATAGACCCGAACTTAGCGCTATCGTGCTCCGAATGCGGTCACGCGTGCTGCTCCTTCGACCACATGCTCTGGCTGTGCCCGAACAACGCGAGCTCCGACTTTCATAACAAGTCCAAGTGGGACGCCTTGCTGAAGAGCTCGGATTTCACAAACCAAGTACAGGCCATCCAGAGGGCCCGCGACGTCGCGGAGAGTCATCACTTCCCTGTCCCATCGTGGGCGCAGCCACCAACTTGATTGCGGAGCCTTCGGTTCCCCCCAGTCGAGTTCCTCAGGACATTATAATAAAGTTCTTGTCACTGTCACTGTAAATAAACATGTCTCCGTATTTCTATTCCATTTGATATTTCATAATTGCTATTCGTATTCTATATTCGATGGCCTACCTCTACTATTTGGGCAAACTATTATGACAGCTTAAAGTTTTCGTTACCGTCAGATTGGAAATTTACAAATACAGCACGATTTCAAAAGACACAAATAACGTAGTTTTCCAGCACAATAATGCTCTCAGTCTACATATAAACCCTAAATTATGGGGAATGCGCTTGGCCGCATGCTAGTAAGATGGTGATGAGAATTACCGGAGCTTTGCACATGTCTAAAACCTATAGTTTCGCCTTTAATCTACTTGAAAGACACCATTAACTATGGATTGTTTCGAAAGCCGTGAGAAACGAAAGCGATTTGTTCAGTCGTGCGTGCCCGAGCTCCGTCGTATCAAAACCTACGTTTCTTTTTAGGTAGTCGATATGTCTTAATTACGTGGTGCGTTGTAAATTTGAACACAAAATTTATTCAAGTTGGCTTTCGTAATTTATCTCCCTCACCGGCTTGCGCAGGTCTACCAATAGAACGGATTAAGTGACACCGCTCAATCCGCATTGTTTAAACGCATTCAAACAGATTTTGTAAATGATAAAGAAAATTTTATTTTGTGAACACCATGTGAAGGTTATAATAACCGCTTTGTTACGAAACACGTTTAAAATGTCATGGCTACCAATGAGAAGGCAACCATCTGTTCATGAACTTCCCGCAGTTTATGCGTCTTAAAACAATTTTCTGCTCACTATAAGTAGCTTGTGAACAACATATTGCGTTCTCGAAGACCATTTTTCCACCAACCTTTCTAACTTATAGGTCATTAGAATATCGTCAGTCGTTCATTTAGGTCAATAAAGATATCGCTGCATGCTCAACACTAACTCTGCCTGAGAGTAAAAGGTTACTAAATCTAGTGACAAGATCTGGAATATACCAACACTGAATAAATACAAATGCTATCGCTATCATCTAAACTCATGCATTCCGACAGCACTATTCTCCTGACGCCATTTCATTTTTGTTTGCCTGCTGTGTGCTTCAGTAATACTTTCACCTACTGCGGTGAACTCAAGAGGGGCTAGTAGTTAGAGAGTTTGATTGACGGGAGGTGTGAGGTCGTACAAAATACAAAAATTTTGAAGTAATTATGAATTTAATAGGCTTTGAACGGCGCTTTGTGTATAAGGGAAAACTATAAATTCTGACAAATTATAGAAAGCCATCTCTTCAACGAATAAATGGGATATGACTGTCTTGCATAAGTCATAGCCAAAATCCTGTATATCGGAGATCGTAGGTCAACTTGTAACGTTCGAAATACCACCACGGACACAAATACTGGAACTCTCTGACTTCTCCGTTCTAACTGAGCGACATTGAGTTAACTTGGATTTAAAATATTATGTAACACCTGCTTCACCGCTGTAGAGTCCAGGGATTCTGCTACTTTATTTTTTTTTTTTGTTCCAGTGGGTACATCATTTTTTAAGTTTAATGCTCCGCGAGCTTGAGCGCATACTCTGGACTTGCTCTATATCTTGGAGGTAATCTGTGGCGGGAGCATATAGTAGGCGACCAGAGATGGCTGATCCCATTATGTGCACTGTCTCCTTGGGCGCCTACTCTTGCTGATTGCGTAATTCCACGTGTACGAGAGGATTTCAAACAAGAGGCAGCTGCGACGTTCTTTTGGTAATATCGACGTTCTTTATCATGCCAGCGCTGTTCACGTTTGCGTTGGTGGGCGTAACACTGTGCTTGACAATTTATTTACTCAGCGAATGATTAGTGCGATATGCAGCTGATATAACTTTGAGCTATACTTTATGTAATTGTTTATTACCTAGCTGACTCAATGAAGTGTATCGACTTATAGACGAAACTGTGACTTTATTTCACAAATGCTGCTAGTTAAGCACGGACCCTTAATTCTCGCACACTTTCCCCCTCTTTTTAACTGAATGTGTTTCGGTGGCATTAATATTTATTCCAGGAGATCCTACTAAATTATCCAGCCCCGTTTGCGAAACACATTCAAAACACATTTTTGCAGTGCTGTATTACATATTTTCTATAGATGCTGTAGTTAAGTTCGACAATTTTGCCGTTGTTCGAGCAATTAACGCAATGAGATCTTATGTTGAAGCAATGCTTCCTAAAGGCCATGCTCAGTTGTTCAAAAAAAATTTGTAATTGTACAAACAGTGCATAAAAAATGAAAAGAGGGATAATACGTGGGCCGACTTTTCTATGCAAGTCTAACAAGAGCTACGAAATTAAATTTTCACATTGCGACCGAAATACCATCAAGCCCATTTTCGCGATATGTAAATTTGGAGTGACATAGAGATTTCTCAAGATGCTGGGAAAGAGGCTGAAAAATGCCGCAGAACGAGTTCGAGTACTTCATCACGCAGTATTTGCAAAGAATGCAACTTACGTTCTCTTAGTTTTTCAAAAATACTAAGATTACCAGCTTTTCTGCAAATAATAATTTACTTTTTCCCCGCGTTCGAACAAACGGCGGAAAATAAACTGCTATTCCGGAACCAATTTTAGAATTCAGTACTATACTAAATTAAATCATGATCATCGGTTCATATGTTTCTACGCCTCCACTAGAAACGTCTACTAGAAAAGTTATATCGTGAATGGCACTATAATTATTATTTCTGCCATCCTTATGTTGGTATAGTGCTTGTTGCTTACGTTATTCTTTCATCTTTCACTAATCTCCATGTGTAAATCATGTAAAGTGTATTGTACTTCTTTCTACTGTTCCTGGAAGCACCAATGTTACTTTCGTTTATTGCGGCACTGCTTTGTGCAGTGGCTTTATTCTTCGCTGTTATTGAATTCATTATTCTAAACAATTATATAAAAGATGCGCTATTCTTCAGTCGCATATGTTTTCTAGCTTACTCTGATGTTGTATATTGTGATAAATTTATATAATGATTTCATTTCATTTATTTCCTTTTGCTCTTGTACTATGCCGTTCCGCCTAGTTTTTCTGTTATATTTCATGACTTATGCATTCCTCTTAAAGCAGGCTTCACCCTTTAACTGATAGGTATAGTATTAGATGATTCATCTGACAGTTTGATAATTACTGAAACCGAATGTAATAACGTCATTATAGATGTGGTCAGGCACGGAAAAAATGTGAATAAGCTTGAACATGAACTTGAACTTCAAAATTTGCTAACGCCTCACGGTTGCAAATGAATTTTGAAGTATACGTGCAGACATCCCAACTTCATTGCTAGGCACGCTATAATTGGAAATTATGGAGTAACATTAACAATTTAGGGTTGTTGGACGTGAATCCAAATAGATACTCAAGTGTTTTTTTTTTGTTGTTTTTTGGCAATGTGTTGTTACCGAAATTTGGTAGCAGTGGCTGCAATTAAATGGGTGATTTTGATCTCAGAAGTGCAACGCCTTAGCCACTAAGAAACCATGGCGGGTCTGACACCAGGAAGTTTGAAACATTTAGGGATAGAGTGAATATATTCAAACCCACAGGAGACAGAGGCAGAGAGAAAACCTTTTATTTGGACCATCGAGGTCATTGAGCAGGCTTCATAAATTTATTTAGAATATTGAATTCAATAACAGACTACAGCGCAGGCTTCATAAAATTATTTCATATAACGAATTGAATTATAACTCCAGAGCGCCCATGCAATGGAATCGGCAACTGCAAACCTGCCGCCATGCTGCTACTCTGCGCAGGCACACATGCGCAGGTGACGAAATGTCATTCAGCTGAGAGGCGCAATCAACGCAATAATGAGCCTCCCTCAGTAAAACGGCGCTGTCTAATCTAGCCGTCTGGGAACACATCTTGTAACGCACTGTAACTGAATCGAGGCTGGCTATGCGGTGGAATGGTGAGCGACTGCTACCAAGATTACATGGCATGAGACTTCACCTGCGTGAGGTAGCCCCCCTCCTTCCGCCCAAGCCGATCCCCACGAAAACCAAAGTGGAAGGAAGGGCACATCGACAACAAAGAGCATTACACGCGCAAAAAAGAAAATCGCCAAGTAAGAATAATATAAACTACTGCTGCCTTACAATACCATAAAGCTTCGGGCAAAATGTATAACGCTACGCCTTACTACACAGAAAAATGGCTAGCACATGCCATGATCCACAGCGGCTATGCTCACCTCACAGCAAGCGAGCTTGAAATACAAACCAACGGTGAAGTCATTGCACGCCGTGATGGGCACCGAGAAGACACTGTTCCCATCTCCACAGTCACTCAAGAGGTCCTCTAGCAGATGAACTCCTGATCCTTCACGACTGCCACAGCGCACCGCATAAAGCCAGCCTGCCGACACTTGCGGGATGATAGACGTGTGCGCATTCTCGTGCACTGGAAACCTTGCCGCAACACGAGGGGAGAGGGCAACTGGTATGCCTATGAGGTTGCTTTCGAGGAAATCAGCGAGAACCTCCACGACAGCCGTGAAGTGAGCCCACCATGGCTGGACCACACATATAGCTCCCCTACATTCATACGTGTACCAGACAACCAGATTACCCAACTGTAGCACGAGAGTAAAGTGCGGCAATACATTTCTAGCATCCTTCCTCTCATTTGCCATTGCCTTCCTAGAGCAGCCCAGGCTACCCTCCTGAAGAAGAGCTAAAGCATCCATTGCACCAATCGTTCTTAGCCAGTAGATGCCCCAAACTGCCCTGCGAACAACATCGATCTGAGACATCTGAACTCTTCCTGTCCTGTCACAGCCAGCCTCAGAGGCTAGCACACCGCACCTCTAAGGGAAGTGTTGTACGCGGAGTGACTCGCACCGCAAGGAGACCCCACCAGAAGAATTAAGGCTTTGCTGCCCTTCGCAAAAGAAGCAGGCGTCCTTCCTTTCACGCGATGATTTACCCGCGTGTTGGGCCACAGGCTATCCTTTCTGAAAAGGTTTCAATCACTTCTCAGAATTTTATAAATGACCATCCCATCTCTTCGAATAATCACCGGACATTTTTAAACGTTTTCCGCAAGTACGTACTACCTATATATGATTGTTTTTAATAATATTTCGAATGTTTTAAAGCCTTACAAAACAGTCGTAGGAAATGCCGCCACCTTTGCTGTTGCGGCTTTTAACACAGCTTATTCTCTAATGCGTTTAGCGGTAAAATCCATTACTATGTCCTATGTTATTGTTCTCTCAATTACGTAGCGGTTAAAGAAATATATTTTGCAGGTATAAACAAGAAGTGTGGCACTTTTCAGTGGCAGAAGGGAGCATGACGGAATAAAGAAATGCGCAGAGGATGTTTTGGATACGCACCATCTCAGCACCGTTTGCATATGCCTAGAAACTGTTGGGACATTAAGAGACAGTTTTGTAAAAATTGCAATCCATCTTCGGAGGTATTAAAACATAGCAAGAGTGGAGTCTTCATTGAAATATTGGCTCCATTCGCAATACAGAGGTCACTTTCACAACGTATCTTTTACCTGCCCTCATATACAGAACTTTATCAACGGTGCGGACTTTCGCTTACAAAAGCGAATCTATTCATAAAAAAATAGGACGTAAGATATATGCGGTGTGGGTATCTCTTAACACTGAACTCGGCCTGCTTTGTAGTTTGTTTCTTTTGTTTCTGGAGAGCAAAAACTCTCCAGCGCAAGGCACATTGTTTTTTCCAACACTTCGTGAATAAAAGAAAAGCTTGCACAAACACGTGAATGCATGTACATCCACTGAAACTTGCACAAACTAATACGTATTTCAGTTATTTAATGACATATTTAACACAAAGTTTACTAACGGAAATTATGAGGTCTATTCTCTGACAAGCGGGGAGGGGGGGGGGGAATGAAACACGGTTGCTCAAATATACAAAGATCAATATACTGTTTCTGCCGTAAATGAGCAAAGTGAGGACGTAAAATTGGTGTTCTCTGACGCCTTTAAGTGTGGACCATCGCCTGTCCATATTTCACACGGTTCAAGCAGAAAGAAGTAAAATTTTCCGAAACAATGCCATGGAGATATTATCTGTTCTTGCCGAATTGTACTATTAGTTTTTTTCTGAGTGACTAGAGAAATCTCAAACATGAGTTAAATTATTCCTATATATTCGCACGTTGTCTCGTCCCTCATTTGAAAATAATTGTAGGGTCAGCGTCAACGACGGTGCCCTTAGTAGTAATTGGGAGATGGGCACCCCTTCTGTTGTATTCGTCCTCAAAATCTGTGAAAAAGTACAAAGGTGTTCCACTTTCTCATGCGTTACTTGTCACAGGCTTCTTGTCGCGTGGTTAAGGGCCACTCAGGGTAATTCCTAGGGAAGTTTGGTGCGAGGCGACACGTAAGTAGCGCCAGGGGATGGTTCGAATTCACTGTCATGCGACATGAATTTTTTGATGTGGAACGTTTGCGATGTAAAAGATAACATCTTATCCAGCTTTTACAACTCATATATATATATATATATATATATATATATATATATATATATATATATATATATATATATATATATATATATTTATATATATATATATATATATATACATACACGTATATATACATATATATGTATATATATCGACTGTAGGAGGCGCCAATACCTTTTTATGCACATTTGATAGGAAGGAAATGACATGCCAGGCTGATTGACTTATTCGCTGATTTGATCTGGTAGATTTTTTTGTTTGTTGAATGATTTGATTTGATTGAATTATTTACTTTGTCGTATGGAAGGCCCTGAGGAAGGCCTTCGCAGTATTATTCATTAAGTGAGTCACGAACTAAACAAACAACTGACAAAAGATTTTGGGAAAAATTGTATAAAGGTACGAAAGTGACTTAGCAGGTCAAATTAGCGCTTGTTGGGCGTAATTAGCTCGCAACCTTTGTCGTTCTACGTCATGACTAAATATTTTTGTCAGTAAGAATTCACTGATTGATCGATTTCTTGATTGATTCATTGGTTTATTGATTGACTGACTTACTGAATGGGTCTAACAGCCGGAAGGGACAACATGGCTATGATAGGTGCCTTAGTGACAAGAGCTCCCAGCTAACTCCGACAACCCTTGGCAATTCAACATTGCACTGAAAACTCAGTGCACGAGCACATTTCTCTATTTCCCTTCCAAAGATGCCCACCGCAGCGGCTAATCTGAACCACGACCTTGAGATCTGCGACAAGGCTCTGACCAAGGGTCACCGTGGCGGGTGACGCGGTGGTCATACGATACACTCGGTGTACTGAATCGTAGACTTCACTTCGAAGTACACCTGATACACCCCTACCGCCACGTTTCCATCTCTGCAGAGTGTCAGGCTAGTGATAACACTTATATCACGCCATTCTCAATTTAATAGGCGAAATTTATTTCCCGACAACGAGCAGAACCTAAAGTGTCACTTCACCGACTCGGCGCTCGGGACGTCCGAGAAGTCGCCGCCGCTGTTCGGCAACTTGCAGCTGCGCGAGTCCACGGTGCACATCATCCTAAACGGCCCCAAGTAGGATCCCAAAAGAGCGCAGCTCTGAGCTCGGCGTCAACGCGAACACCTACCTTAGGTGCGGATACAGAGTCTTCTCTCTCCTTTCTTTAAGCTACGCAGATTTTTTATCAATATCAATGCAGCGCACTCTGCGTTTTTTTCATCACATTTCCTAGGTGAGGCGGACATACTTGCTACTAATAATGTGACCGAAGGCTAATTAACGAAAATTCTCGAACTTGTCATTTAAGGTTTGGGACCAGTTAATTTAATTATGGGGTTTTACGTGCCGAAACCACTTTCTGATTATGAGGCTCGCCGTAGTGGAGGACTCCGGAAATTTCGACCACCTGGGGTTCTTTAACGTGCACCTAAATCGAAGTACACGGGTGTTTTCGCATTTCGTCCCCATCTAAACGCGGCCGCCGTGGCGACCTTGTGCTCAGCAGCCTAACACCATAGCCACTGAGCAACCGCGGCGGGTATGGGACCAGTTGTTTCTGTGAAAAATTTAAGAGGGAAAAACAGTTAAATGCAAACACATTTTTTTAAAACTAGAAAATCGGACCTCTTTCGATATATCTATCATAGAATTGCAGTTCTGAGTCATCGAAAGGCCCTCTTAGCATCAAAGGCCCTCTAAGCATCACACCAGACGGAAACCCCAATTCACGAGATTACGAAGCGTGGGACGAATTTTGAAACTGAACGTCGTGGCGCGTCGTGACAGATACTGATACGGCAAGTTTTCTCGAGAAAACGCGCCACGCTATCATTGAAAGTTCGTCACACTACTCGTCACGAGGTGCTCCCGTGTGGCGTAACGGAGGAGAGCGGTCTGTTTCAATAATACCCAATTTGGCGAGAGTTCCCCAGGATTTTATTAAAAAAGATGAGGGTGCAGTAAAACCGTGATTGATTCAACATTAAATTATGGGCTTTTACGTGTCAGAACCACGGTCCAATTATGAGGCATGCCGCAGCGGGGGACTACGGAAATTTGACACGGCGACAAGGCGAGTTTTCTCTAGCAAGCATCTGACGTCAACACGCTCTCCTTCAACTTCGTGACACACCTCGTCACGAGCAGTATCCGTGAGGCGTAGCAGAGGGGAGCGTTGTGTTTCGATATTGCCCAAGTTGTAGCCAATTTTTTGTGAAATATTAAATATAATATGAGGGTACACCAAAACGTCTTTGACTCCGCAATAAATACGGGGTTTTAGGTGCCGAAACTACCATCTGATTATGAGACATACCGCAGTGGGAGATTCAGGAAATTAGGACCAGATGGGGTTCTTTAACATCCACCTAAGCCTAAGTACACCGGTGTTTTCGCAATTCGACTCATCGAAACAGCCGCCGTGATCGGAATTCAATCCCTCGACCTCGTGCTCACAGCCTAGAGCCATAGTCCCTAAGTAACTACGATTCTAATTAAAAACCAAATACCAACTTTTTAAATTGCGAAACTCCTTTGCAAAAAGGCCATGTTCGTTCCATTCACTGGCATTTTATAAAAGCAAGATACGTGTAGTCTATAATGGAACCTTATAATTTGAAAGCGGGAAATTTACCGCGTGCCCTACAGTAGTGCTTTTCATAACCTTCAGCGTGTTTTCATTGAGAGACACTGGAGCAAGCCAATTACGAAATGACAAATATGCTAATGAACCTGAATTGAAATACCATTTCATTAGGTTTTTAAGTACAAATGTACTCTGTACGACCGCAACTGAAGGTGAACAAGTTGTTATAATTTTCCTTGACGGGCAAATGTGTTCGGCCGATTATACATTGTTAAGCCAACGCGAGCGTGACTATAGTGTGTGGCGATTCCTGAGTTCAGCTCTTTATGTGTTTTCACGATTTATTGGCTGGCGCGGACAATATGTCTCGCGCGGCGCCTTACAAACGGAAGGAATCGTTGCGAAACAAGTAACACTCAAGGAAAAGGAAAGCGGCGAGCCGAGTCCGCGATCATCGAAAATACGATATGCGGGTCAAGTGCTTGGGCATTTCTACACGACTCGTCGAAGGTTCTAGAGTAATAGCTGGTACCCGTCTGACAACAGCCAGCAGCTAGAACTATCGATAAGATTCGAGAACCTTCTTGTAAATGCAAATATGCAAACGAATATTATTTTGCGTTTTGAGAAGGTTGGTAATACAACATCCTGCCGTTCTTGGAAAGCTTCCTCACCTCAGGCTCTGAGGTTGGGAAGCGGCGATATTCGCGTTCTTTTCATGACGGTTGTAGTGATGTGGCATTTAAAACGATCCCAGTTGTCCGTGACAGTTAACTCGGTAATAAGTGCAAGCGTCTTTCTAATTATACCGAATAAATATTGCTACTGTAGATATATAAGTCTGCGTTTATCTCTTCGGTTCCATATTCTATAATTACGTTTCGTGTAAGAAGAAATCCATATTCGATAGCGTACTTCTAATATTTAGATAGCATATTATGGCAGCGTGAATTTTTTGTTACCGTCAGATTCGAAATTTACAACTACAGCACGATTCCAAAGGACACAATTGACGTACCTTTCCTAGCATTAGAATGTCCTTAGTCTACTATTAACCCTTAGATTCAGTGTAATGCGCTTGGCCGCATGCTGTTAAGACGGCGATTACAATTGCCAGAACATTGTACAGGTATAAATACTACATTTTCGCCTTTGATCTAATTGAAAGCCAACATTAACTACTGATTGGTTCAAAAGCCGTGAGAAACGAAAGCGATTTGTTCAGTCATGCGTGGCCGAGCTCAGCCGTTTCGATACTTATATCGACTGCGTAAAAAAAGCCGTAAGAAAGCGATAGCAACATGTTAGGATATTACACGAAGCAAGGTTTGCAACTTTAATTGCACTATGTGTTGCAGTAAACATATGCTCGGAAAGTACACGCGTATGACGCGAAGTGCGCAGACGCACATGAACAGAAACAACTCGATAAACGCGAGCCACATCGGCTAGAAGTAGAGGGTCTTGTCGCCGTTTAAGCCTTTCGTCAGCCTCGTGTTCCTGTACAGCGGCATGCTCAGGCAGGCATGAAGTCCTTTTTGCGCTCTTGAAACACAATGTTTTTTCTGCAGCCTTGTCCTCATGTTTCCGCAGCATCACGTCGTGGGTCTTCCGGAGTTGAGCTCCACCAAGCATCGTACATGCAGCAGCATGTCGTTCCTGCGTGAGAACGACATGCAGGGAGTTGTTGGCACATATGCGGGCACTCCGTGCTACAGACCGACCAGCGTTTCACAGGAGCTTCTCGGCTGGCGTTTGGACTATTAACACGTCGGGGTATGTTTGCGCGATGTGAGAAACACGGTGGTTCCTTGCAGAAACATCTCGCCGACTGGTGCTGCTACACCCTAAGAAAACTTTACACCCTTTGTGGTGTATATTTGCCACACAATCACAATCGTCATCTGTCTTGCCCGCATTTCCTTTCTCGAAAACGCTCCGCTAGTTACTTTCCTGTCGAGAATGCTCTGTCACGCTGATAACGCGCATGCCATTCGTGACTTGGAAGTACCGGGCTCGAAGCGTTAAACAAAGAAATGCTGGCAATGCAGACGACGATTATTGTTGTGTGCCAAAAATACACCCCCAGACTGCAACTGCTTTTACAGTGTATTGTTACTGCACTCTAACAAACGTTTACACCCTTTGAGTCGTATCTTGCCAGACAACAATAAATATCATCTGTCTTGTCCGCATTTCCATTCTTCAACGCTGCGAGCTCTGTACTTTCCAGTGGCGAACGGCATGAGCGTTTTCAGCATGACATAGCATTGCTGCCAGGAAAGTAGCTGGCGTGGCGTTTTCAAGAAAGGAAACGCAAGCAAGGGAGATGACGATGATGGTTGTGTGAGAGATAAACACCCCAAAGGGTGTAAACGTTTTTTTACAGTGTACGTATAGGAAAACGATGGCACAAGCTCTGGGCGTCTCCACGGCTGTGCTGCACTTCGCTCCAGCAAGCAGCGCCGTCCTGCCTGAGGTCGTGGAGCACAGCTACTTCTGTTTACCAGTCTATGCGATTGGATCGTGTACCACTTGGCGTTAAAACTCGGACTCAAAAGGAAAGCGTACACCTAATGTGAGTAATGGTATTAGGAAATTCAGCTTCTCAAGGGTAGTGCTAAACCACACCTCAAACTTGGCGAAAAAGCACAGTCCGCGGATATGATGCACCGCTGTGCATATTTCGGCCAAACGTTGCGGTCGCGCTAGAGGCGTGGAGCTCGGAAGTGAAGTGCGAAGTTACATATTTCTCAAACGCTCTCTTTTCAACAGAAGCCTGCTCCTCATTCATTTTCGTACGCTTTATTTCTTGACATAGAAGATTCTCATACTCGGTTGCTATTGGCCAATAGCTGACCTCAGTCAAGAAGGGCGTTTGGATCAGTGCGCTTCTTCCTGCTGTTAGACTGCATATTTATTGACGCAGTTTATGTTACGCACTTACGAAGGAGCCGACTATCGTCTGCTCACGCACGGCCGTGGCCGCTCCCGTAGGAATTAAACGTTGGCCCCCCGCTTACCTGAGTCGTAGCCATCGGATCGTGCTAATTTTGATTAGTTTTGAACACACCACTAGCCTCGAACTACGCGAAACTTAAGGCGCGACCACGCGCACGCTTGCCAGCGCGCGCTCGCTCTTGGCCTCTCTTAAATGTGACTACTAACCGCGGGTCAAGCTGGTGCAGGATAAAGCCAGTCCGCCCTACCTACCATGGCCTGCACACTCAGGCCTTGTCGTGCGCAAAGCAAATGCTGCGCTTACGCAATAGAATTGCATTTAGCTATTGTCTCCTGCGTTGAGGAGATACCACGACTACCGCGACGGGTCCGCCGGCTAAGCGCACTGAGGCTCGCTGAGGAGAACTGCGTCTCGCAGACGGTAGGCGCCAAAACGAGTAGTGGT
Organism: Dermacentor andersoni; assembly: GCF_023375885.2. Taxonomy (NCBI): domain Eukaryota; kingdom Metazoa; phylum Arthropoda; class Arachnida; order Ixodida; family Ixodidae; genus Dermacentor; species Dermacentor andersoni. The sequence continues at coordinate 31,151,492 of NC_092824.1, read as the reverse complement.
GTCAACGCGGACATCCAAAATCAAATTGAACTGTGCGCCACGGTGGCGTTCAGTGTGCGGAGCGCTGTGGGCAGGCCCCGATACGTCGTAGCCTTCGCAATGCGTCGTCGAGTGAGCGGAAGCGCCGTGCAGGGATGTTTGAGAGCTAATAACTCCCGTTATGCTGAACGCGTTGAAGCACGTTTCGCGGCAGAGTATTAATGGAATGCCCTATTCGAACACGACCTTTCTAACGCAAAAAAAATCTGTAATTTATGTGTACTCATCGATGATGGCGAAAGATAGCATGCAGTGTTCATAAAATTGATATTGCAGTAAAATGCGCCTAGCACCTCAACGCGCTGTCTTACACGTGCGAAACACTTACCGATATTCTATTACACCCATTGCGGCATGCGCCCGTCGTGTAATAGCTAGAACGTGTGTGCCTAGGGGTCTTCTGTTCGAATACAACAGCGATCGGACAGTGTCCATTGCTTATTACATAGCTATCCATATGTACATAAATATATATATATATATATATATATATATATATATATATATATATATATATATATATATATACAGGGTTTAGCGACTATCATGCACAAACACTTGAAGATATGCAAATGCCCCGCAGAAGGAGAGCATGCGGCAATGTTTTTTTGCCGCTGCTTGGAGATACTCAGACTATTTTTTGCATTCCGCCTAACTATATAAATGTTCCCAATTCATTAATCAACCTTTCAAATATTTTAACCAGATGAAAGGAGTCAATGAGAAAATTGTAGAGCAACATGAAACACTCCAGGATAAAGTATTGTGTTGCTCAATACTTAGTACAATAGTAGCCTGCGAACACGCAAAATTTGCCGCGCGACTCGCCCCTCGAGGATCTGTGTGTGCATCCGCGGGCTCCTCTCATGCGCGCAAGAAGACTTATGTGTAGCGCCTGATGAGCAACACAAAGCTGCATAGCAAGTGTTTCGTGTAGCTTTACACTTTTCTCATTCACACTTTTCATCAAATTATAGAAAAGAGAAATTGATTAAGTAAGATTATAATGTGATTAGGCGGAATGCAAAACATAATCCGAGCATCTCCTAGCGACGGTAAATAATACTACCTTGATTTTGATCAGCCACGCCGCATTTGCGTATCTTTAAATCTTGGTGCATGATGATTGGGACACGCTGTATATTAAGAACATCATGGTGGCTATAGTGGTCCCAGTAGCACATATGAGTTCCGATGTTTAGGCGGTACACTCTCCAGCATAATACCAAGAGGCAAAAAACATACATTGTACAGAAAAGTAGTGGTAATTCGTTGAGAAAGACTTCGTCGTTAAAGAAATGTCATTCTGATGTAACGGTACAGCACCCGCTTCAAAGCCGTGGTACTCTCCTTTTGAAAACAATTATATTCCTGCGCCTTTATTATTTTCGTTTCTGAGGCGCCGAAAGTGATGAAACCAGGAGCCTTATTTTTAGAAATAAGCATTATACTACAAGGATACTTGCATATCAAGCTCTTGCCTCCCTATAGCTCCCATATCCACCATGGTGTTTGGATTCGAAGTTAAGCAGGATGGATACGTTGGAATTGCGGGTGTTCCGTCACAATCCCTGTCATCTTGCGGTGTGATGTCGATGATATTCATCACGCTATATATGACTATTTTAACGTTGAGCAGTCATAGATAGTACAATAAAATATATTATCTCAAGGATATATATCTTAAACTGTAGTTTTTGTAACTTTGTATAGCTGACTCTTCGAAATGAGAATGACAAATGGATGAATAGACAATACTACGCAGGGTCGCATAGTTAATGAATGGCTTTACCAGCACAATGAAAGATAAGCTAGAAAATTGATTATATTAGTAACCGCGCTGGAATTATTCTCTAATATGGAACCATTTTCTGCTATTTCGTGGCCGGAAGCATTGAACAAATAGATGAGCACCGGCAAGGTGGCCAGTATACCTGGCGGGCCAATGATTGACTTCAGAAATTTCTGCGTACAAATTGCCTCTAGTTGCTAGTCACAGTGGCGGTTACGAGACATAAATCAAGTGGCAGTGTGGGCAACCCCGGACACTGAAATGCGGCGCTGAAGCCGGGAAGGGCGTGCATCATTACGGAGGTCGTGTTCCACGCATCGGTGGAAGCCACGCGGCCGCACATGTAGCTCGAGTAAAAGAGGGCGTAGAATATCTGCGCGGGCCGCACTGTCCACGTACTCCAGTGCATGACGACGCCGTCCCACCAATCGAGTTCGGCCACCCGCTGCACAACGCGCAAAGAAAGCCACGGGTAACGGATCATCCGACCTTGTGAATGCTCTGACTGGCGGGATTGACGATGGTAGTGCAACCAGTTCTTTACCAGTAGGTTACCTCGGTCATTTTCGCTCCAGAAGAAGTAGTACAGCCACTCGAACAATTGGTTGGCTATGGCCACGCCCATGGTCAACGCGTCAAGTAGCCTCCGCTCCTTCTCGTCCTGGCACTGGCTGTTGAGCAACGAGTAGAAAGTGGGCAGAAACACGACGTTGCTTCCGTAGAATATAACTGGGTCCGTGTAAGCGTCCCGGCGGATGGCACTGAGTCCGGAGAACCCGCGTACGTTGTCCACTAGTTGGGCCTTCCACTGCAGTCGCCTCATCAGGAACGCATTGCTCCAGTAGTCCCTCGTGAGACGGGGCTGCTTCGCTGGATACGCGCGTGTTAAGTCAGCCGGCAACACAAGCTGGAAGCTGGAGATGATGCCCTTGAAGTCGAGTGTACTCAGGTTTCGTGAATATACATTCACGAAGATATCCTCCATCTCTGTGGACCCGGCACCGATGACGATCTTGTAGAGGCCCGCTATGAGGGCGTCGTGCTGCGGCTGTCGAAGCTTGTCCATTGCAACACTGGCCCACAGGAATCGGTAGTGGAGAATGTTCCTCTGGCACATGGGAGCGTACTCTGCTGCACTCTTCTTCGCCTCCATGTTAATCTCCTCGTTAAAGGACCTATAGACGCTCAAAAGCGCCCGGTCGGACAATGCTGCGAAGCGTTGTTGCGGGAGTGCGTAGAGCTGGAGGAGCTCGTCTATCTTCGCTGGGTGCTTTATAATGACGCGTAGGTCCTCACTAGCACCCTAGATTTTTCCAGCCCATGAAACGAAAATTTCGAGCAGGAAGGCGTTCCATTGGTCAAAACTTACATTGGGGCTGAGTGCATCCAAAACTGACAAGTTTCCCTTCACGGAGCCCTCGCTGTCGCCATTTACCACGTTCCTCGCGAGGTAGTCAAACTTACGCAAGCTTTCGGCAGTGAAGTTCGCTTCTATTTTTGTCTGCACAACCCTGACGAAGCGTTGTACAATTGGTCTAAAACGTCTTGCGAATAAGAACTCAGTTGTTGACAGTGGTTTGGCAGGCGTGAGGCCCACATGTGCATAACCATCTTTTTCATCCACTCCGGCATACACGTAAAGAGGCATGTTGAGTCGGAGCTGAATACAAAGCATACCGATCAGCCTTATGACGTCACTCTCAGTATTTAGTTTGTATTCTGAGTGAAACACTTTAAACATATTCTGAGTGACTTCCTCGAAGTTCAGTTTGCCAGCAGCAGCTTTATCTATGCAACTCGAGTAGTACGCACTGAGAAGCTGACTCCTTTCATCCTTAAGGTGACCCTGAAAATAAAGCGTTGGCGGTAATTTTTAAGTTGCACTTAGTCTTCAGTAGAACAAGGATCTCAACTAATGCATGAGCATAATTCTGTGAGGGGTTTAGATTTGGCATGGAGGTCAATTTGGCACTGCAGTGGATGTGTAAATTATGTATATATGTATGAGTTGAAGCTGCGAATATATATTAAGTAAAATGGAGTTACAAGAATGCTTTGGAATATTTTGTATTTTGTTTCCTATCTTTCTCCGGAATCAACCGAGTCGTGTCATTACTGCGCAGCTGTGAAAACACGTAGCGTTAGAGCCTACACTTGCTCGAAGATAAAAAGATCACGAAGCGTAGATGGTCACTTCTGCCTCTGGTGTGCATCCTACAAGAAAAATGAATAAACATATACACATACGTAAACAACATATATACATATACACAAAACATATACATATACACAAAAACATATACATATACACAAAACACAAATATTTTTCTCAGCCTACAAAATATGCTCGAGTTGCACCACCGTAGACGAATAAGCTGCGCATGCGAGCATCATTTGGCAAAGTGGTGATTCATTAGTAAGAAACTAATTGTATACATCGATTCTACCGTGGTTGCGATATTTACGGCACATGTTTATGCTGCAAAGTTCAAAGAAATCGTCATGAAATCTAAGTGCTGTGTTGCTTCATTTGAACACGGCCAGACAAAGCAAGAAAGGTCGCAATTTCAACCGAAACGCGAATCATTGATAGCGATAGGAAAGTATTCAACAGATATGCGAAATAAGGTCGGCGGGTTTTATCGGCTGCATATATCGCAGTAAGTACTTGCTTAGTTATTCATCAAACACGCGTGGTGTTACGCGCGCACAAATAGAAACCTCGCTCGATGAGCGTAACCATAGCTGCCACGACGCTGGCGCGAGGAAGAGCGCAAATTAAGGGGAGCGAACGCTGCTGCTGCCTGCTGCTTGAGGACATCTCCAAAACATCAAACAACGTGACATTCAGCAGGAGGTGCGCTGGAAGATAGAACACGTGCAGTCACCAGCATGAGAACCCGTATCCCGCAGTTACATGATTCTTGTGCCCATGCGTGAAGTGTGAGAGAGAAATGTGCGGACTATTGCTTCTCCAAATGAACCTTAGCCTAGGTATCATACGCAGTAGCATACGCTTTGTCCCGTTTGTCCCTATGTTTGAAATGGTGCCGAGCACAGCATGCGCGGCAATAGAATGATGATAATCATAGCATCATAGAAAGCATCTTCAGATGTCGACGATTGCAATGCGCGGAGCGCTGCAATGGAAAGTGGTTCTGCGCACTAGGCGACATGGGATAGTGAAATTCTCCGCACGAGTCTCGTGCCGCATTGCAATAGTATTGCCCTCGGTTAAGCTAACGTGTTGAACAGGCTTTCTTTTTTAGAGCGCAGCTATTCCGCGCTCGTTGCTGCGCCGACAGTTGGCGTTGTCCCCCATAACCAAGTGAACGAACAAAATGAACGATGAAAGCGAATGTGGAGCGCAGTGGGAGATGAAAGAACATGGAGCGAGGATGAAAGTGGAGGAGGAGCCTACAGTGAAGGCATAAGACGGAAAGCGCAGCACGAAAGTACGCCGAAAGAGTGAGAAGGAATGCAGAGTACCGCACGAGACTAAAAGATGGCGCCATAGCAGTTGTAATCTGATTGTATGTGCGACGCGAGTTGCGTAGAACTTTCTGGACGCCACGCACGCATCAGCGATTACACTGAAAATTTAAACGAACCATGTCTAAAAGCCGACACATTTGACCTACAGATCAGATTTTCTATGATCGCTGACTCTTATCGTCGCTATCATTGTGCTTGATTTTTAGTTGTTTCGCAATGATTCGCTCCGCTTGCACCGTGCCGCACGCGACAGGCTGTCCGGGCCAGCCGATATATGGCTAAATGAAAACACATATAGAACTGCGCTCAAATTTCACATTAGGGAATGCGGTAATTGTCACTGAATTTTGTTCTTATACATACTACAACATTCTAATTTTGCCTCTGTTTGCATCTTTTTAGGTCGATGGCGGCGTAATTAAATTTTCAAAACTGTAGGTGACGACCACCCTGACATTGGCAGTCCATGCGGCTCTGTCTACATAGTAAAGAAACTGAGATGCACCCCGAAGAGCCAAATCTTAGGTTATGTCAGCTCCAGCTCCAGTATGATTGGCGCCGTTGCGACAAATATCTGCTGCTTCGCCATTTAGAAAAACAGATAGATAAAAGCGCGTGCTCCTCCGCTGTACCTAGGTCAGGGCAGATCATAAAAGCAAAAGTTCCTACATTTCTCTTTCGCAACTCTTACAGACTCATGCAGCGCGCAAGAGTCGGGCAAACGCGACAAATAAGCACTCGTGCCAGCAGCCATCCCAGCTCGCCCAAACTTTGCAGCGTCCCCAGATGACATTCAAGATAGGGAACGGGCAGACATGTGCAGTACCGGCTGAAGCAGCGGAACTGACGAGCGCTCTTCTGCAGCCCGTGGCACTTGCTTGCTCATAGTACTGCACAATCACCTCCACACCCTCCCGTCGCTTGGCCCGTGCTTTGTCACGCGATCTACAACGCTGGGCTGGCATCAAGCCACCGTGCTTCTCAGCACACTCTCGCTAGCTTTCTCTCACACCCGCAGAATACGACGCGTGGGGTGCATTCGGATCTTGGTACCCTTGCACTACAACCGAAACCTCACGGCGACGCTGACGCCGACGGCTATAAACAAGTTAACCTGGAGTTCTCATACTACTTCCAAATTATTTGTACATTAGTATGAATACGGCCGTAGAAACGCGAAGCGTAACGCGTGCTTTAACACCTTTGTGATGAAGAGCGGTGCGACGTATGAAGCTGCGCCATGCCGCGCAATTAGTCTCACGCTCCATCCTTTCTTCTTAAGCAACTATTCGACTTCGCAGTTATTAGACGTAAGTTTTGTAATTGTGAACTTAAATGATGCAAGTAGCTTATTAATCAATAAAGGACTTTGTTTTTTTCTTTTGTCAATATAACGATTGGACAGACATTCGTTCAGGAATGTCACTGAAGCAAACGTTTCAACAAGAGGAGTTGTCTTGGTCAACACGCATTTACTTAGTAGGGTTTTTCGGTACGTGTAGCTGTCTCTCCCCCACCCTTAATGAGGAAAAAGGAAGATAATAGGCCGGTGCGCCTGGTAAGCGTAAGTCAGTTTGTTCAAAAAAAGGCCAGCGAGGAGAAAAGAAAAACAAGGGGAAAGAGGGAGGGCCTAATTGTTATAGCACGGCAATATTGCATAAATGAAAATATAAACTGAAACGGGGTTACACAATAGATTTCCAAGACACGGCTTCCAGAAGATAAGTTGTACGAAAATAATCAACTTACGTAATAAATTGGGAATGGGAAATCGCCAGCTGTGGTCTGATAAAGCGTAAGAACGTAAATAATTAGAAGGCCCTAGTTATATGTATGCCGTTGGTGCAACAAATAGATTCTAGAGCTCATTTTCAAACATTTTAGCCAGTTGAGGGCAGTGTATTGAACTTCTGAACAAGCTATGATTTTCTGTATTTTGTGTTCCCTGGGCGAACGAAAGTGTGACTGTAGGTAGGAAGTTCATCGAAATTGTGACCTGCCAAGTTAAAATGCCATGCGATTGCTTTTGGGAGTTTATCAGACGTGTCGATTCTAGGTACGCGAAATCTAACTTTCATTGTCTATCCTATTTCAACAATGTATTGTATGTGGCAGAATGAATATCCTTACAAATAAATGACGCTAGAACGCGTGCATGTAAAACTGGATGTCCCTAATTCCATCTAACTCTCTAAGCTTAGCTAAAGCTATCTAATCTTAACCCAGGCTAACGTCCTTCGAGAGTACCTGCAAGATAGGACTGATGACGTCCTTTGAGTACTTCTGGCGGCCGGCACTGCGGGCGTCGGGGTAGCCACTCTTGTTGCAGACACACTCGTGGAAGTCGGTGCACAGGTTGCTGTCGGTGTCGATGTAGTTGGCCAGCTCCCTCAAGGCGCCCGTGACGCAATTCATGGACTTCTGCGCTGGCCCAGGTGTCGGCTGCTGTTTCGACGCAGCGCTGTAGCAAGTAACCATGCACCAATTCCTGCAACGACGAACAGCGCGCAGATTGAGTCCGCCACAAACAGCGGGAAGCAGTGATGGTGCTTCACTCCGCAAGTTTTGGGAGCAGAGACCGACATTTTTGCTACGGTTGCCATAACACTTACTTCTTCATCGTCACTAATGCTCGTGTCGTCTGGAGTATGGCGCCTCCTGCTTGAGGTGCACCCACTACATTGCCTCGAGAATATTCGCGAAGAAGGAGACAACACGTTATCAAATAATAAAAAAAGATGAATCGGCGTACTCAAAGAAGTATTTGCGGAGGGGGGGGGGGGGGTCCCTCTACTGTTGTAATAAAAGTAGCGCATATTGTTATTGATTTTTGATCACAGTATATTCCTCCAACCTCTCAATATGGTTTAACGTTACTTGATAAGGTCGGCTCTCTCACAAATAGTGGCGGCGCTGTGATCGAGATGTGCCCTGTTGACGTGACTGGCAATAAACGTGTCGTCTGCTTGCCTGCAGTTGCCAGCATTCAACTCGCGTTAACCGCCACAGCCTCTTCAGAACTCCACCAGCTCTCCGAATTTGATTAGCGGGCCTTATTGTGAGAGGAATGTGTCACCTTGTCACCCGCACAGTAACTTTCTAACTCAAGTATTAACGTCTGAGCTGATCTAGGGCAGGAGGAGCTCTCGACTTGCGGACTGTGGCTATTACAAAGTTTTGCGCGATTCCAGTGCTGCTTAGGTGCGGTGTTTATACTGAATAAGTCCTTGTGAACGCACAAATTTATAAATTTTCTATTGAATTTCTTATGTTACTATTAAAATTGCTTGGTCGCATGCTCCACTTTTACGATTAAACACTAAATAAATTGTGCGTTTAACACGAACCCAATTTGTAAATGTAAGAGCATTACAAGTGCCGCAACCAGTTTAGTGCTGACATAACAGCACCATCGTTAAAGTTTCGCCATCTGTTGTTTTCAAACGCCCGGTCCCGCGCGGTATCGTATTTTTGTTGTGTATTAATTAACTGTAAACATTCTGTTTGCGAAAACAAGCCTTAAGGAACCTTGAGAAATATAGCATGAGTGAGCCATACTAAGGAAGAAAAATATGGAAGGTACGCAAGATTGTGTTCCAATGAAACGGGAATGTATTCGCCTTCTCACAAAAGCTTTTTTTTTTTATGACGCGGCCACCCAACTGGCCCGGTGCACCTCACCACTACAGCTTTTCGCTCAAAGTGAGCCACGAGCAGCCATATCCACTCGCATTTGCTCATCGTCTGCGTCTGATCAAAAGAGCAAAACCGCACCAAGAAGTCATCTTCTCAACCTCTGTCGGGTGTGAAAGGGTTGAGCGCGTTTGGTAGGATCGCACCACGGCTTTTCTTCAAATTCTTCTTCAATGCAGAATTGTTCACTTACAAAAAGCAGAGGCCTTTATTTGCCTCCGAAAGAGCTTGTCTGAAGGCGCACGGTAACCACGCTTCGTCGTCTGCTGCACGGATGATGCCACGTGACCTGGTCGCCTGTCGATGGCAGCGACACCCTCGGATGAGTGACCGGTTGTACCCATCTCTCTGAGCGAGTCAACTGATCGCATCTAGTAACGTTGATATTTATCATTCATTGCCCTAGATTATACGATCGAGTCAAGAAAAAGAAAACTTGAGTGTATGGCCGTAAGTACATCTTACGAAACACAACACGAAATGAAACAATTACCGAAAGGCACTCTACCGTCACTTAGTTTTTGGCCGTTCTCAGATCATACCCTTCATCGATAAGGACAAGCAAGCCGGTGACTTAAAATTCCATTGGTTGTCGTCATGAGGCTCTACCACATCAGCGACATACTTAAGGTTCGTGCGGATGCAGAGGACTACTTTGGAGCGCACCGCGTGTGGACGAGACGAATGATTCGTAATCAGACAGTCTGAGTGGACTTGATGTATTTGGTTCGCGGCCGGATCGGTAAGAGTTAAATGCAATTATGCACGTGTGCCGTGCGTTAGGTGCAAAGAAATCCTGTGACCAAAATTAATCCGGAGTTCCCCACTACGGTGTGCCTCATAATCAGAGACTGATTTGGACACGCAAAACACCAGGATCAAAATTCCTAATAGCTCGAACGCTCAATTGATGTTTGCTGTCGAGCGAATACGATGTCGCGTGTGACCTGCTGTCGTTTGCCATTATCAGATCTAAATGGCGAGAATATTTTCACCACGTGTAAGAGACTGCTGAAAAGAAGATTGAGGGTAAAAAGAAAAAGAAATTCACCTGAGGAAAAAGTGTCCGACAACCACTATATTCGCTTTAAGTACATTCTCCCGAATGCTTAAACCCGCTTCTAAACGCCTCTTTCGTTTGAATAGAACATATGCACGTATAATAAGCAGCTCTGTGTGTATTTCAAACAATGTATTCTGAAGGTAACGAGAAGGAGCTAACTCGATCCGCAAATGTGCGATTCATTGAAATTCAAGTATTTAAAGTGTTTCTGAATCAGGCGCTGAAGCTGAAAATTCTCGGCGAGAAATGTTCACCATCCGTTCGTTTGAGAGGGGCTTTTTTATTACCATAGCAATTATGTAGAAACCGCAGGCGCATTTTGATGTTGCCGTCGTCGTGATGTTCCGTATAAAGTTCAAGGACGATAATACGTGTCGCCGCGCGTCGTATGCTGTATGCATGCGACACTTCCCTCGAATACACTTGTGAGCTGTATACGAGGGATGTTGACGCTCGCGGCTCGATCTGGCGAGCGCGAAGCATGAATGCGGCGAAAGGCCGTGGGGAGAGAGCAATAGCGCATTTCGCGACCCAAAAGCGGTGAGGCAGCGCGGGAGGGTGGCTTTGACTTATCCAACATGTGCGCCCTTGCACGTCGGCGCGCGGTCGCGCGTGCCGCATCTGGAAAAGGATCTGCAGACGGCTCACGCTTTTGTAGGCGCTGTGTGCTCGCCGTTCTTGCGTTGAAGCGATGTACAGTACGAAGGTCATTTCGCTTTCTGCTGCCGCCGCGCTTGTTCACACCAGCGTTTTGACACCGAGTGTCCGCGTCTATTGCGTGTGATGTGTTCATATTTGCTTGTGCGCGCTGACGCCAAGCTTGTTAATTCAGTTAGTAAGTGAATGTATGCAAGTTTCTTACGGCCCACAAAACTACTATTCTTACTTCGTATAGCTGTCTACTAAGTTGCTGTCGTAATCGATGCTTCGCCTTTCGGGCGAAACTGCGACTTCTTTAAGTATTCCGCTTTTGCATCTGATTGCTCTGCTTGCGCAAACGCCGAGGCGATCGGTGACAGCCCCGGATTATTCCATATCATCATACCACCACAAAAAGAGGTTGCCAGTAATATTTACAATGTATTACACGTTACTCACAACAGTTGTTTATCGAGCGGGTCCCTTTGCACAGACGTCTTCAGAATGCAAAAGCGAACCACGAGCAGAAACCTGGTTGCTTCTGTGTTCACGTTTGTGTACGGGCGCTCCGTTCCATCTCTGTGTGTGTAGGTTATCCGAGATGCATCAAGCTTTTGTGCCGCCGCAGCTGAGATGTTTGGTTTTCTGTGTGCTGTCTTTCAGGAGAGCCCGAGAAAGACAGCCTGAGTCCCTCCGTGAGTGGAAGATCGAAGCAGACTGCAGCGGGAGAAGAAGGAATGCATTGATTTTGGTGTGATCAGTCGGAACACAACCAGAGCTCAAAGCATCCTTTCTACTTCACGTGCGCGGGTCAGAAAACCAGTATGGCTGCTCATACATGCTTTCAGTCACTCGCTAATGCTTCTTCAAGAGGTACCGACAGGTCGCTTTGGTGCATGTGCTAAAAGAGGTGACGGATGCGTTTAAAGCGCTTCCGTCGAAGTGCATAATGTGCTTATGTGCCTGTAGTGAGGAGCTTGTTGACCGTGTGGACGTTGCTTATCCCTCACCCTCTCGTGGGCAATCTATTACTGGACAGTTCTCCAGAGAGGCTTTCTTGTTTCGTCCGAGACAGCGTACGCAAAAGATGCATAGAGCCGCTAAAACGCTTCATCAAGGTTTGTCTTTGTGTCGGAACTCCATACTTGTGTTTGGTAGGTGCTTTACGTGATCTAACTAAGCACCTGTCTTTAATAATGTTCACAGGAAGAAGTTAACTTGAGAAAGTACATCTTGCCAAATGCAGCAGTCCTAAGTATCCCAGCTAGAGACTTTCACACGAGAGCAGGTTGTGACAGGAGGTTTCCTACGCTCATGAGAGCATTCTGGCATTCTGGTAATCGATAGCGATGCATTCGGAATACATCAGCCTCCATGCCGGGGCCTCTGAATTTAAGGGTTGCGCGCAGAGGATGGAGACACTGCTTTTCGGGGCGGGAACCAAGGCCCATATTCACAAAACGTTCTTACGCTAAAAGTGTTCATGCCAGCCAGTAGTCATGTACGACGTATATTATCGATCAGCCATATGAAAAGCAGCACTTACGAAGAAAAAGCTTTCTGAATTCTGAATCGGTCTCAAATGTTTAGCATTAAGGGAGCGCAGCTGCCAACAATACCAAGCTTCTGCCTGGCTTATTCAGATGGTCAGTTGAATGCGCTGACAAAAAATGGGGGTATTCGAATTTCGAATAGCGGGGAAGGGCTAGTTATTCTGTATAGATTTTATCGATTATACGTCGATGATTTTCTCCGAGAAAAGTTTTAAGTTCGGCGTTTGTAAACTCGTGGAAAATTACAAGGGTCCTGCGACGCACTCGTCATCAATACAAAGTTTCTGAAAAGCCTGTTCGATTACCTTGCCTATAATTACGGTGCCGTTGCTACTGTCTTGTACAGCGCATAGCCAGCATATATTTACAGATGACGGCTGCTAAATAAAAATGTTCAGACAAACTAAAACAATTGCCAGCAACACCACGGATTTGAAGAACCTTTTCTTTGCTTAAACTATGGTCAATAATTAGCAGTAGCATTGCTCTTGAAGGAAAAAGTCACAGTGTCGCCGCAAGGGAGATTCACTGAATGTGATAGCAACACATCGTAATCTTCTACGAAGTAAGGCTAGCAGCTTTAAGACCGACATAAATTGTAGAAACCATGGGCTCGCAATGTAAGCAGGTGTGCCTCGGCGTAGCCACACCGATATGAACAGAGACTGGGTGACCACGGCAGGGCGTGTGTGAAATGGCGGCGTTGGGAAGCCGCTCACGTGGGCAGCGCATGCAGGTGCGAAGGGCGTTCTGTGTGGCCGGTCCAGGATGCATTGCATGTGGGTCCCGCGTCGGAAAATGAGCAGACGAGGAACAGTGGTCAGGCGGTGAGCCACACGCCTTAACGTATTTCCATGAGCACGAGAATCACGTAACCACAGACTTACACTACAACAGTTACACTACAACAACGTGCGAGTCAGAGTGCTAAAGACGTCAGACCTATTCGGGCCGACGGCGTATGTTGAAGAACCGCTTCTTCATCCTTCTAACATCTTCTTCTAATCTAGCACTGCCATGCACGAGATATACGCGCCCGAACGCGCCATATGTGAAAGGCGGCTGAGGAAGATGACGATGGCTGCTAGGCAAAAAAAATATCGTATTAACAATTTTCTCACCACACGATAAACAGCTGATCCCTAGCATTTGTTGCGCTATTTGAATTGGAAACAAGAACTAAAACTAGAAGGTACAGTTGAGCAGCATGACGTGACGAGGTTAAAAAACGCCCACACAACGGAATTAGCACTGACTGCAATCGGAAACTTGTTTGAGCAAACCACCAGCCATTTAAAGTTTGCTAAAGAAAGACTCAGGCTGTGAGCTTCAAGTTGAACCTACTCCCCCAGATGAAGATGCTGCAACTAGAATTTTTTTCTTTTTAACAAAATACACGTTGTTTGACGTAATAGTGGTTCGTTTTGTACCCGCATGCCACCTAGAACTTAAAAATAAAAAAAATCGATAAAAGAAGCGAACAGTAAGTTCATCCACAGCGACAGACATTCTTTTTTTTTTAGTTTGTCCGTCAAAGAGAATAACCCTGGCCCGTAGGCACAGCTGCTTCTACTTAAAACGAAGCATAGTATCCATATCTTTGTTTCTTTTATGTGTGCACAGTCAAATTACCGTTACTATTGTGCCAAAAAAGTAGAGCGTTCTGCGAGGACTTGCTGCTTCCGAAGGCATGTAAGGGTGCCCTCCAAGGGGTTTTATCGATGCCGGGAAATTCATTTGACGTTAGAATATAATATTTCACAAACACTCAGGAGCAGGAAGCACTGCAATTGATTAAAAAAAAAAGACGACTATTGGCAATCATAGATAATTCTGATTCCCTGCGCAGTGCTCCCGCCCCTTCTTTAATGCCTTGCAAGGCTACAGAAGAGCTGGGTGCTACCCACAACTTTCCGTCTCTGAACGTAACCATGAGACGTAGTTTAAACTTGATTTAGAATATTAGAGTTGAGGCTACTACTTTTAATTTTGGCACTGACGTGTAAAACTCTGAGGCTGCTCCTAAACTTACGGTTGTGGTGTCGAGTACCGAGTATCGAGAGGCGATGACGATTGCGCGCTGATCAACGGCAGGAACGCTTGTCACCCAGCAAATCACCCAAGCTAACAAATTGGCGACATTAGAAACGGAAGCGGCAGCAGACCGGTCGGCTCCGCACCTACCAATATTACCGCTGTGGTGGGATCGTCGCAAAACGGAGCTGGCAAACTGCCCTACCAGTGGACGACGACATGATAACTTCATAACCGTACAGCATCGCAATGCGCAAGCATGCCGTAACGCTAAGCAGCTGACCAGAGGTAGGTGGAAACTGCACTGCAGTATTTTTAACAATCGTACGGGCCAAGTGCGGCGTATTCCCTTGTAAATATTGTCACGGCTCACTGGAGACAAGAGCGGAGAGCGGTATTTATTCGAGAGAGTTAGGGCAAGCGCTCAGTCCAGACTTCTTCTCTAGCGCCTCGCTTGCACAGCGAGGTCGTCGTCGTTATCGTCAACGTGGTTGGGCACAGATGGTGTCGCGGCAATAACGTAACATATCTGGTGGAGGTGGATGTTCCCTGTAACTCGTCAAGGAGCTTCGCAGTAGACGGTACGACGAGCGTACCTTATTGGGTCCCGGCGATGACAACTCAACTCAGCCGCCTCCGACGCCTGCTGCCACTTCGACGACCTCCGTCACTCACCCCGCTCCCCGTGATCCTGGCGTATTCTCGGGGACTGGATCAGCCTGTACGAACGCGTCAGCCACAATAACCGGTGGGACCCTACTATCATGCTCGCCAACGTAGTCTTTTACCTCGGTGGCACACCTTGTTTGATTTTGGACGCACGAAGATGAGCTCACCAGTTGGGATTCGCTTAAGCAAAAGCTCCGAAACTTCTTCGGCAACCCCTACGGTCACCAACTTGCCGCTTAGAAGGCGTTATCCAGCCGTGTGCAAACATCAACGGATCCCTACGTCACGTACATTCAGGACGTCTTGGCTCTGTACCCCAAAGTTGACGCACACATAACTGAGTCCGACAAGGTTTTCCACATCCTCAAAGGCATTGCCGATGACGCGTTCAACTTGCTCGTTTACAACAACGTGGCGACTGTTAATGCAGTTGTAGAAGAGTGTCGCTGCCTGGATCTCGCTAAAAGCCGACGTATCGACCAGCAGTCTGCCCAAAACCCTAGCGATATTTTCTTGTGCCGACGCTCCTCATCCCACCAACACTGGCGATGTTACGAAGATCGTCCGGCGTGAGATTGAGGCCGCCTATCCGGCTGACTTCGACTCCAGCTCCTCCCACGAACCTGCAGCCCCGGTTTCCCTGATCCAGGCAGCTGTCCGCCAGGAGTTCGAAAACATGGGTCTTTACACCTATTGCTCGGTCCTTCGCCCTGATACCCACCCGGCTTCTTCGACTCCGCCCCGTCCCACATCTTATTACCCACCACGTTTCCGCTACCCATCTGAATGGCGCACTGTTGACGACAAGTCCATTTCTTTTCACTGCCGTCGAATCGGGCACATTTCTCGGCACTGTCGCAGTCGCTGGAGTTCGTCGACCCGATCCACTTTACTGCCTACTCTCGCCCCTCAAGTGGCCCATCTCCTCCCTATGCCGCACGCTCCGAGAATGTCGCCACTCATTCTCCTGCGCCGAACCGCCCCTATTCTCGTTCGCCTTCGCCCCAAAGACGACAATCTCGCTCTCCCCAGCCCCGTCGCTTCTTTTCGCCGACTCCCTCCGGACGCCGCTCCAAGCCGGAAAACTAGACGATGCAGCGCCTCGAGGTGATGCTGCATTGCTCCCTACGCCACCAAATCCTCTACTGACGTTGCCCACTCATCTGAACCTTCTTGACGTGCAAGTCGACGGTCTTTCTGTATCTGCTCTTATAGACACTGGGGTGCATTTGTCGGTAATGAGCGCTGACCTTCGTAACCGCCTGAAGAAAATAATCACGCCCGCCACGACGCCTGTTCTCCGTGTCACCGATGGCAGAACATCCCCCATAATTGGTATGTGTGCAGCCCGCGACTCCTTCGCGGATCGCTGCACTATGGTGCTATTCACAGTCATCACCCACTATCCCCACGACATCATCCTCGGCTTATACTTCCTCTCCGCACATTCTGCTCTCGATTGTTCCGCCAGTACTCTCCACCTTGACATGCCTGTTTTGGATCCCGCTGAACCACGCCCCAGTCGCCTCAGTTCCGTCGACTTCGTTTGCTTGCCACCTTCGGCGCTGACCACGTTGACTTAGTGTCATCCCCACCAGTGCCCGACGGTCACTACATCGCGGCTCCTATGCAAGACGTACTGCTTACACACGGGATCACAGTACCTCATAGAGTTTTATCTACTACGGAGAGTTGCGTCTGCCTGCCAGTGGTCAATTTTGGATTGCCGACACAAGTGTTGCCACAAGGGATGTCTCTGGCCCAGTTTTGCTCATTCGAGGATCACTCAGTAGCATCTATTGCAGTAGACGACAATTCAGCCCGTCCTCTTCTACCATCGCAGTCTCCAACTTGTACCATCGTAGACTTACAGAAAATGATTGCACCCGACATGCCGTCCGAGCACGTTCGTGAGCTCTACCGCGTTCTGTTTTCCTACCACGATACTTTTCCCTTGAACGATCGTCCTTTGGCTCAAACTACAGCTGTTAAACATCGCATTAATATGGGCGATGCCCCTCCTATTCATCGCCGCCCGTATCGAGTGTCACCGGCTGAGCGTCAAGTTATTCACTCAGAAGTTCGCAAAATGCTTGCCAAGAACATCATTGAACCATGATGTAGTTCATGGGCGTCACCTGTTGTACTGGTAAAAATGAAGGATGGCTCATGGTGCTTTTGCGTAGTTAATTGGCACCTTAACAGAGTTATGAAAAAGGACGTGTATCCCCTACCTCGCATTGATGACGCCCTTGACTGCTTCCACGGTGCTCGCTACTTCTCCTCTATTGACCTTTGCTTCGGCTACTGGCATATTGCCGTGGACGATCTCGACCGCGAGAAGACTGCTTTTATAACACCCGACGGTCTTTATCAATTCAAAATGATGCCGTTCCGTCTATGTAACGCTCTTGCCACTTTTGAACGCCTGATGTACTCCGTTCTTCACGATTTCGAATGGTCCACGTGCGTGTGCGAGTTGGACAACGGTATAGCCTTCTCCCCAACGTTCGCTACGCACCTCGAGCGCCTCTCAGGAGTCCTGAACGTTTTTCGTCGAGCCGGTCTGCAACTGAATGCGTCGAAGTGCCGATTCGGCGGTCGCCAGATTACTGTCCTTGGGCATCTCGTTGACGCGAACGGAGTGCGACCGGACCCAGGCAAGAGCAATCCCGTTACGCACTACCTTGTTACGAAGGGGGTCAAGGATGTGCGTAGCTTTCTCGGCATTTGTTCGTACTGCCGCCGTTCCGTGAAAAATTCCGCTGCCATAGCACGACCACTAAGCGCGCTTTTGAAGGAAGACGCCCCTTTCCAGTGGGGCGATAAAGAGGCCTCTGCAATCTCGCATCTAATGGGCCTTCTCACAACGCCTCCCGTTCTGGCCCATTTCGATCCTTCTGCGCCTACCGAAGTCCGTACTGATGCCAGCGGTCCCGGAATTGGCGCAGTACTGGCACAACGCCAGCTCGGCAACGACCGTGTTATCGCTTACGCCAGCAGGCTCCTCTCACCCTCGGAGCGCAACTATTCCATCACTGAGCGTGAGTGTCTGGCCATAGTTTGGGCGGTTGCGCAGTCCCGCTCATACTTATATGGCCGACCCTTTTCCGTTGTCACAGACCATCACGCGCTTTGCTGGTTATGCTCACTGAACGATCCTACAGGAATACTTGGTCGCTGGTCCTTACGCCTCCAGGAATATTCGTATACTGTCACCTACAAATCTGGCAGACTACACAAGGACGCTGATTGCCTGTCTCGCTACCCCGCAGACGAGCCTGACGACGCCGACAGTACTACCACCAACGGCATTTTCTCTGTGTCTGCCTTCGCTAACGTCGCTGATGAGAAGTACCGAGACCTATCGCTGCGAGCACTCATCGAGCGTCTGCGCTGTACACCTACCGATGCACCCGTTCGCCGATATGTCCTCCAGGGCGGCACTCTGTACGGAAGGAACTTCCTCCCTGACGCATCTGATCTTCTTGTCGTGCCAAAACATCTACGACAGACTGTGCTCTTTGAGATGCATGATGCACCCACTGCAGGACATCTTCGGGTAACCCGCACGTACGACCGCGTCCGCCGCCGCTTCAAGTGGCCTGGTCTCGCTCGCTCCGTCCGACGCTATGTTCCTCGCTGTGATCCCTGCCAGCGTCGGGAAACACCTTAAGTGCTACCTGCCGGTCATCTCCAGCCAATCACCGTCCCTGTGGAACCGTTCTTTTGTGTTGGATTAGACATCCTCGGTCCCTTTCCCACGTCATCCACTGGGAACAAATGGGTAGCGGTAGCACCTGATTACGCCACCCGATACGCTATCACGCGCGCTCTCCGTACCAGTTGCGCCACTGACGTCGCTGACTTTCTCTTGTGTGACATTATCTTACTTCAACTCGCGAAAACTGCTTACTGACCGTTGTCGTAACTTCCTCTCGAGAGTTATCGCCGACATTCTGCGTTACTGCTCCACTCAACACAAGCTGACTACCTCATAGCATCCTCAAACTAATGCCCTGACAAAGCGGTTAAACCGTACTCTTACCGATATGCTGTCCAAGTACGTTTCGAAGGACCACCACGACTGGGATATTGCCCTTCCTTATGTCACAATTGGCTATAATTCCTCCCGGCACGGCACCGCCTGCAGTTCCTGTACGCGGGTCATCCTGGCGTAGAAAAGACCAAGATGGTGGCCCGGTCCCACATTTGGTGGCCCGGCCAGTACCAGGACATTGCTCACATGGTGCAGAGCTGCCAAATCTGCCAGGAGCATCAGCGGGCCTCACGTCATGTGGGAATCACCCTCTGGCCGTTCCCACCGAGACGCTGGTCCCGCATACAGGTGGATTTCGGGGGACCCTTCAAGGGCCATTACTTCCTGGTGGTTGTGGACGCCTTTTCGAAGTGGGTGGAGGTTCTACCTGCCACCACTCAATCAGCAGGCGCGACCATTGCAGCGCTACGACAGGTCTTCGCCGCCAGGGGTTTCCGGATGTCATCATGTCTGACAATGATCCAGCTTTCACCAGCGCAGAGTACCTGGCCTGGCTAACGAAGAACAGAATCCGCCGGATGATAGTTCCGCCCTACCACCCTGCTTCCAATGGTGCAGCCGAGCGGGTGGTGCAAACCATCAAAGACAAGCAGAAGAAGAGCCACACTGGGGATTTCCGGACGCCGATTGCCCGGATACTGTTTAAGTACCGGACCACGACCCACGATGTCACTGGTGGTGCCTCCTGTGAGCTCCTGCTGGGTCGTATGGTCAAGACACCCTTGGACGTCTTGCATCCGGACCTCCGATCCACAGTGCTCTTGAAGCAGCTGAAGCAGAAGCTGGCTGCTGACGAAGGACGTCCCGGGCCTTTGCCAGAGTCGGGAGCTCCAGTTTTCGCCAGGAACTTCCGTCCAGGCCCACCCTGGTCTGCCGGAGAGGTGGTGTCTCCTGCCAGCGCTTCATGGCCGCTCGTCCGCATGCCAGACGGGGCCATGTGGCGCAGACACGCCGACCATGTCAGGCCTCGCCTGGGGACCTGGCCAGCACCCTCGACTGCCATTTCTAAGTTCGAGCCCGCACGAGGACTAGCGACAGCACGAGTCGCTTCCAGAGCACACCACACGCCCCGGAGGCAGCAACCGTTGCCAGTGGTGCGGCGCCCGTTGGACCGGTGTCGAGCCCGGCACCACTCACAAGGCCGATCACTACGAACCTTCTGGTTGGAGCGAGGCTAGCTCAGGCAGCACCCGGCGTTGCCACACCCAACCCATCAACACCGGTGCCCAGGTGGAATACTCAACGACGGAGGCCACCGGACCATTACTCGCCTGGCTAGCAGGTACCGTCGATTTGGCTGGGACGGTGGCAGAGCCTTCTGCTCTGAACGTGGACGTTTGTTTCTTTTATTTAACAAACGAACTTTGGGTAAGTGGGCGTACCAAGTATATGGCACCCCCTCAGGCATAATGTTCGTTCGCCGCCAGGCTCAGTCACCCGCCAAGCTTGGAAGGCAACATTGGTCACCGCACCGCAATAAACATCGACGAGCACGGCTGCTCGGCGGTCAGTCATCGTTCAGCACCACCACGCTGCGGAGCTTCCGTGTACCGGAAGGTGCCTGGAGCCCTCTCTTGTTCATGAACACGGGTGGATCGACACATCCGAGAGTACATTTCCTATTCGTTTAGCTTTAATACATGCTGTCACATGAGACAAAGCTTGTTTTACAACCAAGTGCAATACAGATACTCTGTGGCAATGCCGATGACGAATGAGAAAGTGGGGCTTGATTGTCCATGGAGGCAGCATTTGTCATATTCGCACTCATGCTACGTTACACAAACTCCTTTCGTGGCCTGGGGTCTTTTCATATGTTTATCTTTATATCTCAGGAAGTGTTGTACATGTGCAAACGCTCATCAAACAGTATGATGTAAAATATCCGCAGCGTACATCTTTATATGAACAGTTTCTTTTTGCAATTGAACAATGCTAGTGTCCTCTCTTTTTATTTGGAAAGTATTCTTTGCTATTCACTAAGTACCTTGATCGCGCAAGGTGGGACACGTTCATGATCTTATCGCTAAACTATTATTAAAAACCTGGGCGGATAAAAACCGTCAACTGCAAAGGGACCGCGAAGTTGCTACCTACAATATTTGTGATGCCCAAATTTTGCGAAAGATCATGTGCGAGAGCTAGCATTTTCACGAGCAAGTACGACTGGACAAGGTGCCTATACCAAACCCAAGGGGAGGAATCCGCGACACATTGAAAAGGCACATGGAGTTTCCAAATACCAGAAAGCTTGCGTACCATGATTTATAGGATTACGATACGCTCTAAGCAATGAAGTTTCAGTATAATCAGATAGGGGCGATGTGCCTACTAGGCGGCGGCAGCTGCGCCGTAATTCCGTGTCTAACAATAACTACTTTTCATTATTGACACTTCATTTAAACACACTTCCTCGATTTTCACAACTCTGCATATCACACCAAAGCGCATCTAGCAGCAGAGCGAGACAACCATTCGAAAATTCAAATATGTTTAATAAGTTCCCTTTCTGTGGTAACTACCAAAGTCGAAATCGTGGTACTCCTGAGGGCTGTACATATAGGTGCCCGTAAAAACGACTAAACCTTGCTCACGCTTACAAGACTTGCAGAAAACCTGAACCAGCCGCCGGCATTGGTGAAAAGAAACATGCCAGGGATGGCATTGGTTGTGTTGAACATCTCAGCCGGATTTAGTACCCGTGCGCGACGCGTGGGGGTCCCCAACGAAGCCTAAAGTCACCCTTTTCTCGAAGAAGCGCGACAGTGACCTGTCGGGCAGGGAACCGTCAGATTCGGTGTCAGTGGTGTAAACCTGTCCAGCCTGTTCTACCGGAAAAATTGTGAATAGCGAATTAACATTTTTTATAGCGTGCAGCTACCACTTCTGTTGAAAAGTAACCCGCGTAAATTCTGGGATCCATTTTTCCTCGTGACAACTCTTGTACATCCTTATGCCTGAAGAACGAAATGACTAGTGATTCACTGTTAATCTCCAACGCCTTAAACGCATACTTTATGTCCGTTTTTACTTGCGATAATCATATTGTTCCTCCTTTTCCAAACATTCATCCGACTTGCCCCAATAATGATGTCTTAGTTAGCGCAGAAGGTCTCTTGAACCTCATACTAAATCTTAATACAAAGAGAAGTGAAGGGCCTGATGGAATCCCGAATTTGTTTCTTGTTCGGTATGCCTTATGGACTTCCCGATACCTTACTCTTATCTTCAATAAATCACTAACTTCCGGCATAGTACCTTCATCATGGAAGATGGCTAAGGTGCTTCCGTTACATAAGTCAGGTAGTAAGCAGCATCTTTCTAACTACCGGCCAATATCTTTCACACCATATTCATGCAAAATACTAGAGCATATAACATACAAACACATTATGGAATTTCTTGAATCAAATAACATTCTCTCTAATGTACAACAGGGATTCAGACGCGGTTTTAGCACCATAACACAACCTCTCGAGTTCACGCATGACATAGCTTCTAACCTGGATAAGGGATTTCAGATTGATGCTATATTCATAGATTTTTCCAAAGCTTTCGATACCGTACTTCACTCGAAACTACTGTCCAAACTAAATGCCATTCTTAACAACCCTCAATTAGTGAACTGGATAGAAAGTTTTTTGTCTCACCGCACTCAATTCGTAAGCTTTAACTCCATCAATTCTTCGGTGGTGGATATGTCATCAGGCGTCCCTCAAGGCTCGGTCCTCGGACCTCTACTTTTCTTACTATATATTAATGATTTGCCACACGAGATATTATCTGAAATTCGAATGTATGCAGATGACTGCGTATAGTATGACATCATTTCATCGCCCTCTCAGCATGTTCGCCTTAGTGAATCATTCGTCAGATTTTCTAAATGGTGTAAAACGTGGCAAATGAATATTAACTTCCGTAAGACTGTCGTTATGTCCTTCTCTAATAAAGCTAACCCGTTCCTTTTCAGCTATGGATTTAATGATAATTTAATTCAACGCGTTTCTGAATATAAATATCTTGGTCTCACGTTCACCACTAACTTGTCCTGGTCAAAGCACATTGATTCCATTACGACTAAAGCTCTACAAAACCTCGGTTATTTACGTCGTACTCTGTCTCATTCTCCACGCGACACTAAATTACTGTTATATAAAACTATTGTTCGCCCTATACTTGAGTATGGTAGTATCGTTTGGAATCCCTACAAGCAGTACGAAATAGACAGAGTTGAGGCCATACAAAGGAGAGCCATTAGATTTGTCTACCGACGTTATGACCACCAGTTCTCACCATCGTCAGTCATGTCTTCCCTCAACCTGACATCTCTCGCCGAACAGCGACACGTTAACTCTTTAAAATTTTTTCATGGCATTATTCACTCATCTTTTCGCCTCTCCAGTAATGAATATATCACCTTTGCAAAAATCTCTTCTAGTAGGACACATCACGCGCTTAACATTACACCATTTTTTGCACGCACTAATACTTTAAAGTATAGCTTTTTCCTTAAAACAATTGAAGCATGGAATTCGCTACCAGGAACCAACCGTTCTCTCCCATTAAATGAATTCTTGTCTGTACTCCCACAACACTGCGCCTCAACTTTCTTTGTTGCCTATTGTATTTCTTTCTTGTATTGTATTATCCACTCCTGCTATAGCCCCAGGAGGGGCTGCAGTATGTGTAAATAAAATAAAAATAAATAAAATAATAAAACATCAAATCAGACCATGACGTCATCATGAATAGGAATAACGCGTCGTGCAGTTTCAATATGTCGCCAGAGTTGCGCGCCCGGACGCCGCGTTTTCTGGCCGCTGAAATAATTTGGTGTATGAAACCGGAAATATTTTACAGAAGTGAGCGAGCGGAGTCGACAATTTGTCGCATAGTAACACCTGTCTTGTGTATGTTTGGTAGGCCATAAAGTGCAGGAGATGATTCGTTGTGGCACAGCCGTCAGTAATAAAGTGTTTGGGCTGAGGCGGGATCTAACGGACGGCGTCAGCTCAAAGTTGCAGTTTTCCTGTGGTATCAAGTGTCAGGCCAGTATAGGTTGTGGGGTTACTTACCAGTTTCAGCGTCGTCTTCGTCCAGTTGCCGTAATCAAGCAAAACAGTTGCGCTTCCTTTATCAGCCGGAAAAATGACGATGGCTGGATTGCTTCGAATATGGTGGGTATCCTCAGGTTCCTCTAGCGAGTGCGGAATTTGAAGAAGCGTTTCGAAGCCTTGAAAGTACATTAGTAACACGCGTTCCATTTCAAAAAAACGTTCTAGAAAATCATCGGGCTTCGCTTGTAAGTAGGTGGTTTGAAACTATTGGTGTTTGCACCAGAAAAAGCCAAATTCAATATATGGCAAGCATGACGGTCATGCGTCAAGATTGCGGGGAGTCCCTCAAGGTAGACTAAGGGAACGATGAGATTGGTGAGAAAATTGAGTCAATAGACAGACACTGTGGTTTCCATGCTAGGTTAAAAAAGGGAGGGTGTCCAGGATAGGCTTGTGAAGCGGATCGAAGAGCGGAAAAATGAGCTCAATATGTGGTCTGATGCACGGAAGACGGTAGAAGAAAGACTCCAAGCAGCCGACGAAAAAATGAAGAGGGCCGTCATCACGAACGAAAATGGAAGTGATGGTGGTACACCGGATGTACCGACAAAGTGCGTGGAATGCAAAGAATAAGTTTCTACGGCACGTTTCTAAGGGAACACGGCATTCACTAGAGGCGCTTTTATCCCGCTTTGAATAATCGATCTAGTGGCTCAGTGGTTGCGTCTCCGTCTCACACTGCGGAGACCCTGGTTCGATTCCCACCCAGGCCATCTTGCAAGTTGTTTCTTTATTTGTGAAGTGCCTTCCGGGATTTATCACTCACGGACCGGCTTTTCTGCGACACGAAATCCTTAGCGCTATCGCGTTAAAAATAGTTACTGATTGAGAAGCAGTTAGAGACTGAATAGGTGTGTATGTGATTACAGAAGCGCACGTTAGAGACATGCAAGAGTAACCAATGATTGATAATCGTGTTTGGGCACATTGTAAAAGAACAAATTGGGAAAGAAAGGGAGGGAACAACTTGGGAAAGAAAGGGATGGAGAGTCCGAATGTTCATACATGCTGGAGCCAAATGAGAAAGACTAAATTCAAAGTATCAAGATCATTTTTGGTTATCAGGCGCAATCAGCCGAAAAGATTTGTCTAGCCATGACGTATTTATGGACGCGTAAAAATTGCCATAAATAGAATCAGTAGTTAGTGCAATGCCTAAGCGGTCATTTTAAGTGTTTCGTGAATGAGAGCGGAGTTATCCTGTTGGTTGACATTAATGCTCACATAGAGGATCTAGACGGCATACCGACAACAACGTGAATGTTATGCTAGGTTTATGTGAATAACATAACATCGTTGTGATGGATACGTGGCCAAAGTGTGATGGCGAGATCACGCGGGAAGGTGGATTTAGGCAATTCGATATCGATTATTCTCCAATAATAGTGTTTCTGATCCGTTGGGAGAAATGATCATTGAGGAAGAAGGATGTAGCAGCATAGGGTATGGACAAAAACGCATAATTTTGAAAATTGTATCGTTGTGGGAAAAGAGAGCAAAGAACGAAGAATTTCCTGTCCAAGTGGGAACGCTGAACTAACAAATGTAATTGCAATAGTCGAGGAAAACTTCCCACATGGTCAAGCAATGTGTAGGAATACAGTTAGCTTTGAAGTCTAATGACGACAGAAATGATGACAGGGACGCAACATGCTTGTTGGAAAGGAAAAAGGAAAGCGGAAAGTTAGTGGACCAGGGAGGTACGGGAAGCGATTGACCAACGGCAGATAGGATCACGAGAGCATAGGGAGGCAAAAAACACACAGTTGCTACAGGATGCACCGACAGTAAGTGAGAAATCTACTGAGAGAAAAAAGCTATGATTTGAACACTGTTTCCATCAAACATAAGAATGAAAGTGGAAGTTGGTTGTGAGAAATACGTTAGAAATAGAATGCCGCACCTTGCATATTTTGGAATCGCATTAACTTAGTAGTGAGAGAGATGGGTGCAGTACATTATCTAGACGCGCACGGCAACAAACTGGAAGGGGATGCCGAGTTAATTTAATTTAAAAAAGAACAGCCGAATCATTTCAAGACCATTGCGAGGTGGCTTGTAAGGTAAGCAAGATAATGAGCCAGAACCAGATGGTAAAGCAGCCGTTGCTGAGAAATTTAAACTGGAAGTTAGCTGAAAGAAAATTCCTAAACGCACAGTCACAGGTTTAGACGAGCTTCCCCTTTAGGCTAATTAATAAGCTGGTACAAAAAAGTAAGGAAGCTCTGTTGAAAGTGATAGAAAATCAAGCTTATATTGTAGGCGAATGCCTGACTGTTTGCGATAGAGGAGAATGAAGTTAATCTATAGAGGTAAGGTCGAAACAAAAATCACTCATGTATACCGTTGACCACTACATCGGTAGTGCACAGGTTGGCAATGCAGGCGAGTAAATAAAAACCGCAAACATGGGCAAAACAAAATGACGTATTGGGAGAACTACACGATGGCTTGAAAATCTGTTGGCGTCGGCATGATAACTTATTTGTTCTCCATCTTGGTGTATTGAAATATCGAGAGTACAAAGAAGACCATTACATGTGGCTTTTTTTTTCTACATTACCGGAGGGTATCACAATTCTACGGTATCACAATTACCGGAGGGTATCTACATTACCGGGTGTTATATTCTGGAAGGAGAAGGTGTAGGCCACGACTGTATAGAGCTTTTGAGGGGGATTTAGCGAGAAAATGCCGTTTGCTCTGAATTATGAGAGATGAGCAGCAAACAGGAAGCTGATACCACCAAGGGACATAGACAGGGGCGCCCTCCATCAGCGCTGCTGTTCATGGTGTATGTGGTAACGACGCTAGAAGGAATGACTATTGGTATTAGCCACTGATGCAACCAAGAAGGAACCATACTGGAGAAGCAGGTTCCAGATTTATTCTATGCGGACGACAATGTGTTGCTTTCTAACATGCAATATGATATGCAACGTTGGGCTGATACCTGTCGGCGAGAACGTGAGAATTTAGGATTAAAATCTTGCGTCCAAAAATCAGTTTCTATGGTATTAAATGAAAACAGTCAACGGACAGTGTTAACACTCTGCCGGGAAATACGTCGGGCAAGGAAATACAAGTACGTTGGTGCATCGATAAACGAAGGTGATAGATCTCTGGAGACACAATCATCCCAAACGACAGCTTCCGCGTCTTCGACCTGAGGCAGAGCGTCTCATCGACCGCATCTCATACCTCCAGCTGTCAAGAAGGAAGAATGTGGAAATATTTCCTTAGCATTCTACAATATTATTATTATTATTATTATTATTATTATTATTATTATTATTATTATTATTATTATTATTATTATTATTGTAAGTCTTTGTTCTGAAAATATAAAGATGCTAGAAAAGAAGGCAGAGCGAGGGGCGGGCCAGAGACTGCCACCGAAAGGGGCACACCAGCTGCCTACTCTTAGAAAGAAGGGACAAAAACAAAAACGTGGAAATGGCAGAGAAGAAGGAAAGGAGGGAAGAGAAAATAAGCAGGAATATGATCAAATTCAGAGATACGCAGAACGCACAGAGTGCAGGTCAAGCACAGTAGCGCCAGTCACTGCAAGTTGCGCCAGTAAATAAGGCATAAATACTGGGAATTGTGTTTCAGGGCCGATAGTTAATGTATAAGGACTCTAGAGTGAAAGGTATCAGGTGAAAGGCGAATGAAGCAATAAACTTAGTGACTTTGCACTGCCTGAACGCGCATTACGCGCAAGCGAATGGACGCAGCGAACACGTGCAGCGAACTCCACGGCGTCGGTGCAGAAACGGGAAGTGCGCGAACGCGGCGAATCCCTTCTCCGCTTTCAAGCGCTTTCCTCCTCCGGTGCTCGCTTCTCTCGCGGTGGCAAACGTAATTTTGTCGTTTTGACAGTCGGGGCATCTGCACTTTCTCGTAGAAAAATACGGCGGAGACACTTAAAAATTTTACATGTGCGAACGCAGAACATAAGTCACTTTGGTGAAATGCTTTCTTTTTTTCGCGCGTTCCTGGTCGCAGAAAGGTCTAGCCTACGTTCCAACTACGCCTCGGCAATGGCAAAGGACAGTGTCGCTGCAGACGTTCTCCTGGAAAACAAACACGAGGGAAAATTATGTGCGAATAATAGAAACCGATTCTTAGTTAAGGCAAACAACATGTCAATGGTTGCATAAGCCGCAATAAAAACTCCCCCCCCCCGCAGGCGAACTCTTATTTACTCTATTTCTGCAATGAGGGGGGAGAAAAAATTGTAGAATGTAGCCCTAAAGTAATCCAGTACCTTTCAGCTATTACTCAAGTATTGTTCGACTACTTTTTGGTAAACGTAATCAATAACGAATTGCTAAACAAGTCAGCGTGATCGGTTACATTACTTAGGTCACGTGTACAAGTCTGGCTACCGGACACCTTCGAAAACAGTGAGCAGGAGATCATACATACTAATGCATATGTATCATTCTTCGTGCACTTTTAATGCACAAATATCACTACTTGTTTAGACTACACATAGATAAGTAGTCTTAGCATATCACCATTCATTTCGGGAATGCATAGCTTCCACACATGAACACGCGTCGGTGTCAATACTGAAGCCGTTCGTAGCTGAACGACGCAGTTGTTGAACGCTGCTGTTATAGAAGGGCCCCCACTTGTTGCTCATTTGGAATTCGAGGCAAACATTGCATCTAGGAAGTTAATTAATGAGTAACCTTAACAATACCTTCACTTTCACTTATTGGCGCAGCCAAATTTACTAAAGCAAGTACTGGGAGGGAACACGTGTTGCAGCCGTCGAGAACAGCAATGTACGGATGCTTAATGTCTGCCGTGCCACTACTTCTACCTTTTTGGCTATGAGCGCTACAAAATAAAGAGCGGTTTATTTCAAATCGCTACGGTGAAAGCTGAACTATATGAAAATAATTTTTTAGTGGCACAAGCAACGATTGACCCTCTTGTTTCTTGCCGAGCGCTTCTAGCTCACCTGCGGAGAGGGCACGGGAGAAAATTAAAAATAAATCACACAAAAATACAGAAGACACTGAGGTAAAATATACGCGTTTGGTTATAGTGATCATATCAGAGCATAAGTTTAGCCACAAGTTGAATTTCTGAAGGGCCTGGCAATAAATAAAATTAATCAGAAATCAGTGATCACCGCACACTGAAGCACATAATCGTATAGTCTGGGGACTGTTGGAATCTCAGCGCTGACACCCGTTGTTGCAAATGGGTCGCAAGCCCCAAGGGTAGCGTTGGCCTGGCGGCCTGGGGCACAACTGGAAGCATCCGCAGGTTCCGGCAAAGCATGAGTCGACTGGTAACAGAACAACTTGTTTATTCTAGCATCGCAAAAGAGCGGGCGGTAAGGTCGGCCGAAGTAGAGAGACGGGAGAGCACTTAACTCAACGGAAGAAATCGGAGCCTCTCGGCGTCCGGGGGCAGCTGCTTTTATACTCTCGGAGTTGAGGGCAAGAGGGAACGCCTCGATAGTGGCGCACGTGACGCGGGGCACGGACAGGCTGAGAGACACGTTGAGACGAGTGTAGTGACGCATCCGCCGTGCCGGCGCCGGTCAGACCTCCTCGCTTCACACTTGGGGAGCTCCTCTCCCCGGCTGCCGCGCTTTGACAAGCGTGGGAACCAACATGCACACACACACACACACGCACACTTGAAGACACGTGGCATTGAAACATGCCTGGACGCGCTTGGCGGGGAGGCGTATCGGCGGCGCTGAACGGGCCAAAATGTCCGCCGCTTCGAACGAAGCCCCAGCGTCCGTTGCATCCGCGCCGGCTATACCGCGCGTCGTAGGCGAAACGTAACAGACCGCCCCGCCGGGGGAAGGAGATCCCGATGGTCAGGGGACTGCATCCGCTGTCCCGGAGGGATGTCGCTCGATGATGCTCATAACCGAAGTCGGGCGTCCTTCGGCGTTTCTTGAGCGTAGCGCACAGAGAAGGCCTCGTTCTCTCGTTCAGGTTCACACAGGACACTGCAAAGTGACTTCGGGAGAGTTGACATTTTTGTTCTCGTTCCCTGCAAGCGATAGAACTACACCGAAACTCAACCGCTCAGTCAGCAAGCACGAAACAACCCTCACCAAGTCCTGCCAGGCTCTTTCCCCTTTTATACCACTGCCTAGTTCCTTACAGTAGTCTAGCAGCACTGAGAACGCGTCCACAAATTGGAAAATTGCACTAGAAAGCACGTCATCACTTTGAAACACTACACAAAAGCAATATGTTAAAAATCCTGCCTCAGGAAGAAAACATCAGTAACAAATAACTTTGAGGGTGATTCTTACGTTAGGGGCTTCGACTTAAGCCATCGGCGTTACCGGTGAGACTCCCCTTTTTGTAACGCACCTCAAAGGAATATTGCTGCAAAGCGAGGCTCCAGCGCAGGAGGCGGCCATTTGTGGAAGAGATGGTCTGCAGCCATTGGAGAGGGCAGTGATCCGTCTCGAAGCATGCGAAGCGGAGATCGCAGCGAGCGACCGTACACTAGCTCAGCTGGCGAAAACCCCGTAGCCGAAGTGCCGAAGGGCCTCCACCGTCAACGCGAAATCAGTCCCCACCAAGGAGAAACGACGCGCTGCAATTTCGACGAAGCTCTGAAGAAAAACTACGGTGCCCAAAGGATATCGGACGACGACAGAAAACAGTGGGACAGTGCCATTGTCCCATGATCAGACACCTCGCAAAACCTAAGGTACGATTAGGAACCACCAACATCGACGCTGTCACCGCACTGTGGCCGCTTTCGTGGACAGAACCCGACTACTTCGTCATGAATGAATCCTTAACTACACAGTCGATGACATTTATGACTGCATGGAAAGGACCCCTAAACCGAGCAGCTGGACTTATCTCACAAGGATGACTGGAATAAGCACGTACGTCGAACACAAGAGGTGCTAGACACCCTTGCGTCCCAAGAATCACCCTTGTGTCTGATGATCACGACAACTCGCCCGCCTACATGAAAAGTCAGCGGATGCGTGCACGTCCTGTAAGCCCGTAACATGCTTGTAAGCAAGCCAAGTTGTGCACCAGTAAGCGGTTTTACCGTAGCTAACCAACTATGATTTCGTTGCTTTATTTTTCTTTACTGCGTGCTCTTTTGGTCTTCGCTCTTGTTTGGTGCTCGTAGCCATGGCACGATACTTTTTAAGGTGGGCGCATTAACACGTGTACTTTTTGTCTTTTTCCGGTGAACCGGTTTCACCGCGTAAAGTGTTTCACCGCGTAAAGTGTTTCACCGCCTAAAGATCTCGCTCCGCACATGACGCGCTTGAATGTATCAGAACCTTCTGCGTCATCCTCCCTGATTTTGTCGGCTGTCTATGCTATAGTGGAACCTTGTTTAATGAGATTGCTTGCGTGACGAGAATAGTGTCCCGCATACTGTAAGGAGCTTAAACTCATGCGGCTAGTCTGGAATCTTCGACTAAACATTTTTAATTAACCGACTCGCTTGAGCCACAGATGAGTTTTTCGTAGGTTGACGCATGTGCTCGCTGCTTTCATTCAGCCTGAGTGTAACTCTTTTTGTGGGCATAGCTTCGCTCAATAAAGAGTTACTTTTGTGACTCGCGGTTCTTGCTACTGTGTTTTTCACTGAAGGTCACTGCAACGTAAAAATTTGGAAGATTAAACCGTGTCTTAGTGAAACTTTCGTCGACAGTAACAGAAAATTTTGCGTGGCTCTGCTATCGCAAAAATCGCAGACCAGCGAAGCTGAGGAGAATTAAGGCTACAGAAAAATTGATGCCGTCTTCCTATGTGGGAGGTTTCGCTTCGGACGGCGCGCCATTTAAGGAGTCTGCCCCAAAAGAATCGATTTGTTGAGACGCCATGTGCGTGGGTGCCGTATACCAGAAGCAGCACCACCGCCCCTTAGCTCTGATGCATACTAGCTCCGACGCTGTGTACCAGGTAGCTTTTTACTAATCTAAAGAAAGGTAATCAAGCGTCTTAGTAATCTAAGACGCTTGATTCTGCAACCCGTGAGGGAAGCGTCGAACCAAACAAGCCCGTGGTTTCTGTTTTTTGTTTTCTTTAAATCTCAGAGCAATGACGTCACGCCACCTGTGTCCCCGCAGCGCAGCTCCTTCCCCCTCGCTAGACTCCACCCACCCTAGCCGCGTAGCTATGCTGCGCGAAGCTGTTTTTTATACTCTGCTTTCGCTATCTCTCAGCAATCGCTCCCCCAGCACGGCGAAGCCGCGAACGTCAAGAGAAAACCAGCGAAGTTGTAACAGCTGCACTGCAAAAACGACTTATCCAGGTTGACTCTATCTGTGTTGACTCGCATTACTTTACTTACCGATGTACCATCTGCATCAAACCAAACGCGAGCAGCGGATCCCGTGACCGAAGCCTAACTGAAGGCGCCGTCGAATAGTTATCACCATTGACAGGCTCGCGCTTCCGGTTTTACTGGACTATGCGACGGTGCTTGCCCTATACCGCGATATTTTCGCATCCTTTCTTTTTGATTTATGTTTTCTCTGTTTGAAATTAAAGAGGAACAAAGGAGAAGAGAAATTTCGCAATATAAGGCGAGCATCGTCGCCTGGTGAGGTCAAACCAGATGTATCTGTCAATGCTGATGACTGGCAGTTTTGCACACTAAACTTGCAGTTACACTTAGGAAAGACCCTCCGCTGTCCGGCCTTCCCATTTTCGTCTCCCCTTCTTGGATTGCGTTTTTTTTTCTGACGTGCTTCCTTTTACTCGTAACAACTCCAACCTTCCTATTTGTTTGTAGGGCTCACGTATGCGTTCTTACATGTTAAGTCTTGCAACGTCTCATGGTCATTCCAATCTAAACACTATACAAGGCTATGAGAACCCGATCTTCTCCTTCACTACCGTAACTCTCCAAATAACTTGACGCACTGATGGAGGCTTACGAAGTCGTTAACTCGTCCGAAAGACTTTCCGCCGTTTCTATGTAGCAAACCGCGAGAAAACTGAAAACCAAGCTAGGATACTTTCTCTTTTTGTTACGGGCAATTCTTTGAATTAAACCCTAGGCACGGGCTATAATGTGTTAAAAATGGTCAGCGGAGACCTTCTCTTCTTTCGTGACAAACAAGAGTACGAGATGCTAAGCAGTCTTGTGAAAGTTGGAGGAATTCTGATCACCAGCATACCACAGTGATGCATAAAAAGCGCGCGCGGATAAATATTGCTGCAGTGGCCTGCCCACCTGAGCAAAAGGTGGTGTCCAAAGCCAACGCTCGGACCAGTGTGCTGACACAACCCATAGCAAGAAGTCATCTGCGATGGTGACCACGCAGCATAACCAGGATCACGTGCGAAATGAAAAAGACGGAAAAAGGTCATCACCCTAATTGTCAAAGAGAATATGTCGCTTGAGAAATCCCATAAAAGGCGCAAAATTGTTTACTCACAGCCTTTGCTGATGGGATGCGTAAGGGGGAGGGGGGGGGTGTTTTTGAGACCAAGTGGGGCATTTAAACTCTGACCATTCAAACTTCCGGTGATCGGCCATCTGCAGATACCGTGACGACGTCATTGTCTCATTGGGTTGTATGGCAATAATTTTGAAGACAAGTCTGTCACTTATAATACACAACTTAAAGCCACTCGAATCAGTGTCAGCACAAGTAATTCTAAATGATAGATTGGTCACAATTCCTTCTGTTTACCTTCAATATATATATGCGTATTATTAAATATGCGTTTTTGTGGCTGATGAGTGAATGCTGGAGGTGAATGCTCAACAATTTGTAGCGAGACTCTTGGTGCGATGCCAAAGGTAAGCACATGCAACAAGTTCTTGTAACCTAAGGTGAGTGGTTAATAAAGAGGAGGCCATGTAATGTACCACATAATTAATATTGTTCTGTTTATTAGGCGCATGGCCCATCTGGGCTTCTTCCCTACTTGGAAAGGAATTTTTTAAAAAACTTTTTAGGCAATGACCACTTCACACTAGCGTCTACTTTAATGCAGCAACAAGCCTATCCTCGGCATATTCCTATGTTGAAGCTAGCTTCGGCAAATTGGTCGTATTAAAAAAAAAAATCAACATGTCTAATTCGTTATTAGTCAAGCCAACTTATCATAGACGACGCAATAACATACTTTATCACTTTTATTACTAATGCCATAGGATACGTGCAAGAGTGAGGAAATGAGGACGCGAGAAAATCAAATGAAAGAATGGGGCACACTTCGTTGATACCCAAACACGTAAACTTATATCGCATTGAAGAAGGTAAGTCATAGGATAGACCGACGCAAGGACAAGCTAGAGAACAAGCTCTGGCAGTTTCTCTCTAGCATAAGGTCCTGCATAGAATAAATACAAGTCTGGTATGGGATAACAAGTTTACAATGGCAGGAAACTCATCCGTAGGCCCTGATGAATGACTGAGGCAGGAGCCTAGAAGATCACGCATATACTATTGGTAGACACTTCGAGCATGAGTGTAGCTCTATGCCGAAAATTCAACCGGTTTTAACTTTTGCTTAAAATCTATTACAGCTTCTCTAATCTTCGAAGAACAATTCTCTAGCTCCGGCACACTCATTTTGCAGCGTTTTCAACTGGCTTACTTGTGCATTAGTCAACTAAGGATTTTAAGCAATCGTTCGTGCACCCTGCAAATCAATCATGGTGATAGAGAGAGGGAAAACTTAGAATAAAGTTCTGGTTTGAGTCAAGGGAGACGGGCGGCCGTGATGCTATAGCCCGACCGGAGCCTCCCTTCCTCAGCTTGTGGCCGCACCTTGAGTCTTGGCGGCGTCGTCGTCCAGGCGAGCTAGCCAGATGTGATCCTTCGGGCATTCGCCGAGCAGCATGTCAGAGCTTGTTTACTTATTTATCATTTTAGGTATCAGCTCACTTCACTGGTGCTGAGTGTGAAACGTAATTAACCACTGTGGCGTCATCACTCCCAAGGCTAGCAACCAGGCTTCAGTGGCCACGGCTTGGCACGTGTTGTTGATTCGTAGCGTAAGACACGGATAAACACAGAAACATGACAAGCGCGTCTCGCATGTCCAGGAGCCGTAGTAAAACTTTACGCACAGGCCAAGTAGGCATTCATGAAGCCTAAACTAAATCAAAAGACAGTTCAGGGTGAGCCCATGCAATTGTGGTCTTTTTGTTTTTAAACTGAAGCTTTTTATGCGAACCATCCCGGAATTGGTTGTTGATTGTGGCTGCTGCTGTGTTACCGAAAATGTGCGGGCTTCACGTCGCCTCGCACGCATGCGCTGTGCATTTGCCATTACACGACAAGCACAAGGATGAACCGAGAAAAAAAGGCTACCTTACACCTGTCATTGGAGTCTTATAGTTCATCCTGCACACACCTGTCCTTACACAATGCCAACATGCGTAATGGATGGGCGTAATTTCCTTTTGCTTTACTTCTCTTTAACCATAAGCAGGCACAGCATTGTAGACTGCTTCTGATCAAGATTTGCTAACACCGAAAAAACAAATCTTTAGCGAAGATAACTTCTATGGGCATCGCCGCGTACGCGCGTGGGCGGCGCCAAATACTTACATCCTTGAATATTAGAGCATTAGAGGCTTAAATTTTCAATATAATAAATTTAGCGGCAAAGCATGAATCTAAATAAATCGCCCCTATATGAGGCACACAAAGTAGAAGAAAAGGGAAAACTTAATTTGCGTTAATGTACTTCAGAGATCGCATGCTTTGTCAAAACGGTAAGCTCTTCCTGGAAAGGTCCATCATTTGACAAGGCGGAGAAAGATGTCATTGAGCAAGCAGCAACGAAGTTTACTGAAAGGACAATGTTTACTACAGGTGTATATCGTTGTTTTAGCTTTCTTACGATGAATCAACGTTAATTTAGAGCACCTTGTACCTTGTAGAGCACCTTGTAGATTCGAGCAAGCTCGTCCTCTGGGCGAACTCCGAAAGCTGTCTCATCAAAGGCACTTACTGAGGCAACCGTTTGGTCTTACCGCAAAATGGCCTCATTGAACAACGCTCGCTAAATATACCTGTAGATTTACTTCTTGAGGCTGGCGTACAGAATTCCCGCGTGTAGTCAACTTCGACGCTCTATCTGCTCTGGTTGCCACAATAAATTCCTTCTCTTGTCCGCGATTGGCATGCACGTATTTTGAAAGTTTCTTTCATACGGCAGCTGAGTATGACAAGCATTAAACTTGTATCGCAAGATACCGTTGAGAAATGTGGTGCTATCTGCACGGTTCGGACATCAAGATTTTGCAATCAGGATTGTTCCTCTGACCATATGGAGAGGATTATGATTGTCTAGTAGAATAATGTGGTGACGCAAACACATGAGAAACGTTCATTCCTTGCGCAGGACTTTTGCAATTCACGCAGCAGTGCCTCGTGCTTGACGATGCAAATTGATGGTAGGGCCTGTCATACTAGAAGGAGGAAATTCTGGCAGCCACAACCCATATTACATTCTGAAGTGAAAACGGTGACCGCTGTAACGTGGTGCCAGCTGGTCACATGTGCGGAAGGCATTACGTGGTGGTTGTTGTAGATGAAATATTTTATTATATTCGAGTAACGTCGCTTGTCGGCTCGGAGCACCTATCGTTGACGTTCGGTAAATAATTTTTACTCCAGGGTGGCAAGAAGGGTCTGTGGTGTCTGAGCCGCATGACTGCAAGTGGCCTCGGGGCGCTTACACTTAAGTTCCTCGAACATGGTTGAGTGGAAAAGACTTTTGGGATGAGGCATTTTCGCGAGAAACCTTCCTGTAGCATTACGTGAAGGCTCTATGTACAACCCAAAACACACTGAAACGAGCAGGAGCGATACTGTGCTAACGGAGAGCACTGACGTCACTTATACGTGCCTTAGATGTCTAAAGTCAATCGTCGCTCGAACACCTACACGCCCAGGGATAAAGCCAATGTTGACTTCACGTATCACATTTATCGGCATAATTTGGCCTAAAATATAGGGGAAAAACTTTCGGATTCACCCTCCTGAAAACGTCGTGTTGGCTTTGGCTCATTCTATGTATCAATTACTTGCGCCACGACTGCCAATATCTCCCGGGGAAGCCTTAGCAGTTCTCCTGAAAGAAAGAAACAGTAATAAACACATGTTTGTGCCTTACTGAAATTTGCTTTGATGATTCGGTGTCAATTCAGCAACGGTCACTGGGGCGCCTCTTTTAGTGTTCGAATATTAGCACTTTAGCGTCGACATAGTGGCGCACTCTATCGTCTCTTTTTTCCAGATCTGTTTTACGATTTCATTCGAGTTGCCCAAATGCCCGACGTTTTACTGGTTCTATCATCCTTGGCACAGACTGCGCATGCGTGATAATTCAACAACGTTCTGTCTCAGAAAGAAGCTAGTGCTCCGGAGCGTCGTCACCAGCCATGACTGAACAACGAAACGGTGAACAAACGCCTCCCGCGTTTGCTTTCATCAGAGAAGCAACCCCGGGTACAAGCCGTGAAGGCGGCGAGGATGCCTCAGGCACTTCGGACGATTACCCTGCGTGAGTATTCCCACTTGTGAAAGTTTCGTTGGATATTGTCAGCTGTAGAAACAACCTGGAATACAGACTGTAACAGTTATACATTTGTTTCCACATCGAAGTGGGCGTTTTCGAGGACGACTTAGATTCAGCGTGGCTGCGGCAGTTTATGACCATGATAAAGAGAAGTGCCTGCTTCCGTTTGATGACGGCTTCGCACACTTGTAGCAGTAGCACATTGGCTGGGATGTTGCGCTGCTTAGCTCGACATCACGAGTAATATTCCAGGCGCAGTGGCATTTTATCAGTGATTGTGAAACGCAAGAAGGCTCCGTAACTTGGATTTACGTGCGCATTACCGAAACCCAGGTGGTGAAATTTAATTCCGTCATCCGTCCAAGAGTTTGTCATAGCGAGATCATGGTTTCGAAACGTGAAATACAAGGATATAAATAAATAAAACAGTGTCACACTTCCATTGGCGGTCGAGTGAGCACACTCCAGGAGCTTCACGAAATATCGCACAAATAGTACCATTTGGTAAAAACCCAAGAGATGTGTGACCAAAGAACAACACTACTGAACTTCTTGTTGTTACTTGTTTTTCAGGAAATATAAAAGGTGCGCTTGAAGAAAAGAATTAGCTGGAGCTTAGCTAAGGTTAAGCCTGGATATCTCGAAGCAAAAATGTTCGGTGATGCTTATGGTTTATGTTATGGTTATGCTTCATGATTTAGCCCGTGGTCATGATTATGGTTTAGCTTATCGTTATACTTTGATTTAGCCTATGGATATGCTTACGGTTTACCTTATGTATATGCTTACGGTTTGCCTTATGGATATGCTTATGGTTTAAGTTATGGATATGCTTACGCTTTAGCTTATGGTTATGCTTTATGATTTAGCCTATGGTTACGCTTACGGGTTAATTTATTGATATGCTTTGGTTAGCTTCTGGTTATGCTATACGTGTGCCTTGTGTAGTTATGCAAATTGCTTATCAACGCCATATACCATAAGTTATACAGGGTTAATAACTTTTTTATTCATCATTGTTGGGCACATTGTCTTGAGATTTCTGTACAGCCATAAACACAGCTCTCTGTATCGGTAGTATCACTGTCTTCGCCTTCCATGTTGAATGCTCACCCCTATTCACTGGCAAGCGGTTATATAGTCGGCCTCCGCGATGAACACGCGCTTGCGGCGAACTTCAAACGATGACGCACAGCGCGCGGCAGTGGCCACCTGCACCGCGCGTGACGTCACGCGCGGCAGCAGCAAAAGGTCAGGCGACGGAGCCGGCGCCGACTCCGAACACGCTTACGGTGCCAATTCCGACATACGCCGGCTCGCTCTAAGCGCGCTCTTGACTAGCGTAGTGAAGCTTTGGGCTTTGAAACACCATAGGTCCGATCTTGTAAGCGTTCCAAAATAGAACGGAGGTGGTTCGTTCCACCGAGCCAAATACGATTCGTCAATTTTAACCATGCCGAACGCCATGACGTCAATTGTGACGTGATATCTGCTGTCAATCATTCCGAATCGTCTGCTATCGGACGAACGGAACATACCGCCTATTTTGTGACGTAAAGAACGAACCGCCTCCGTTCTATTTCGGAACGCGTACAAGATCGCACCCCATATGTCTTTGAAGTGAACGCCGTGCTCATTTTCGCGGCATGTTCGGGCGAATCTGAAAGCACTACCGGGACGCCGCGACGGGCACGTCATTTTGGCGCGACTGCGAACGGCCACGTTGGCAGAGCGTGCGAAGGTAATCCTGAAATGGCGAGAACAGTTGCCGACTGCAAATCTCAAGCTGCGCGGTCGCACGCTGGCACAACTGTTGCGAACGTGGCAGGGTGACTGATTCGACTGACAGGCACGGCCCTTGTACGAGATCTAATATAATGCAGCCAAACCTAACATAACCTTGCGTTACCTAAAGCATAGTTTGAAGCTCTCGTCCACCGTTTCCGCATGCCACTCATGGTGCGGCCATCCAGTCACAATGTGTATGACTAGCGCTTTCCAGTTGAGTTGCATGACATCGTAGAGATTTACGCACGTAGTCTAAAATGGGCGGCTTGGAGGGAATGGCACTACATAATTATATCGTAATCTTCCAATTTAGCATCTTCCTAACTTGGTTCTAGCATCTTTCGTTGTTTTCTTATATTTCATGCATCATGTCATAATTTAAGAAATTACGCAATTTAAGAGTGCGCCGTTCACCTATGCCAGCCAGCAAGTTATACTTTTGATAAAATGATACATTACAGGTTTTACCTTAATTAACAAAGAATCACTTCCCTTGTTCCAAATTCTGTTTGCCAAAAACACTCTTCAGGTATATTCTGCCGTAACTAGGAGCACCGAGCCAAAGCCAATATGTATGTCTCATTCCAGGTATATTGACGAGTACATCAATGACGCGTTGAAGGCGTTGAACCGCCAGACCGATGCTACTGACGTCAATGGTATGTACAGCATAGCCTTTAACCATCCATACCACTCGCGAAGATGCTTAACAACTAACAGAGGAGGCATCGTTTCAATCCATCATGACGGCGGGGCATTTATTGATCATACGGACGCCTTACTAGCTTCACCAAGTCAGTTGGTGATGTGCAGTCGTAGTGTGAAATTCATGCAGATGAATTGAGTGCTAACAGAGTCAACACT
Organism: Dermacentor andersoni; assembly: GCF_023375885.2. Classification (NCBI taxonomy): domain Eukaryota; kingdom Metazoa; phylum Arthropoda; class Arachnida; order Ixodida; family Ixodidae; genus Dermacentor; species Dermacentor andersoni. Next base: position 31,111,160 of record NC_092824.1, on the reverse strand, counting down.
ACGCCTATTCTACGTGCCTCAAGTTTCGAATGAATTCATTTTCAACGCGATGAATTCATTCGTAAAGGCAATCGACGCTTCTCGATATGTCCTGGATGTCGTGTTGGAATGGGGTCAGAGTAACGAGCTTAACAATGCGTAGCAAACCAACCGCATGTTTTATTCCTCACGTTAAATGCTTGCATGAGGATCCTGTCGTTGAAGGGCCTCTTACCGGGTGCCATTGCAAATTTAAATTATACGCGGGAAATCGCCAATGCGCCGTCAAGGGAGGGTTTCGGTAATACAATTTTTCAAGTACATTCGTTATGGAAGATGATAGATGACATCGAGCTGTCGTGCTACTGTGCCGTCGGCAGGCTAATGTTACTGCTTCCAGACAGTCTTCCCCTCTGCCTCGTATGGCGTCCTCAAGCGGCATTCCTTCGTTGCCTTCTCCCATACAGGAGCAAAGGGCCTACGTCATGTTAACGTGACGAGCCCCTTCTCTATTATTTATTTCGACACGTTTTTGTCGTACGACACATCTGTTTGTAGGCATTCCGTCACTAGATGATCAACCAAATTCCGGTGCAGTGGTCGGTGCAAGCAGTTCACATTGCACAGATACATTTGTTAGCGGGACCCTCACCGGCTTTCTCGAAGCGCGGCACCTTCCAGATGAAGGGCACGTGGCCTACTGTTGAAACTTGCAACTGTTTCCTGCCACGCAGCCGCTTATACGTTTCACACGCGGTAGCCACCCCTTAATTTACCAGCCATGCTTGTGTATTTACAAGAGCGAAACCTCGTGAGAGGACCTTTGAGACAGCTCTCTGTCTACCATGCGGAAAACAAGCCACACCTTACTGGTATTCTGGAAAACATGCGGTCGTTATGTTTACCGGAGCGGGGTGAAATTGCTGCTTGTTGCATCTGGGTCGCAAGCCCCTAGGCTAGAGTTGGCCTGGGGCACAGCTGGAAGCATCTGAAGTTCCTGGCAAAGGATGAGTCGACTGCTAACAGAACAACTTGTATATTATAGCATCGCAAATGAGCGGCCGGTCAGGTCGACCGAAGTGGAGAGACGGGAGAGCACGTTACTCGACGGAAGAAATCAGCCTCTTTGCTGGCGTCCGGGGGCAGCTGCTTTTATACCCTCGGAGTCGAGGGCAAGAAGGAACAGCTCGGGATGAGGCGCTCGTAACGGCGGCGCACGGACAGGTTGAGACGAGAAGTGACGCATCCACCGGGCCGGCGCCGGTCAGACCTCCTCGCTTCACAGTTGGGGAGCTCCTCTCCCCGGCTGCCGCGCTTTGACAAGCGTGGGCACGAACATGCACACACACACACGCACACACTAAGACACGTGGCATTGAAACATGCCTGGACGCGCTTGTCGGGAGGCGTTGCGGCAGCGCTGAACGGGCCAAAATGTCCGCCGCTTTGAACGAACCCCCGGCGTCCGTTGCATCCGCGCCGGCTATACCTCGCGTCGTAGGTGAAACGTAACAGACCGCCCCGCCGGGAGAAGGAGATCGCGATGGTCAGGGGACTGCATCCGCTGTCCGGAGGGATGTCGCTCGATGATGCTCATAACCGAAGTCGGTCGTCCCTCAATTTGTTTCTTGAGCGCAGCGCACAGAGAAGGCCTCGTTCTCACGTTCAGGTACACAGGACACTGCAAAGTGACTTCGGGAGAGTTGCCATTTTTGTTCTCGTTCCCAGCAAGCGTTAGAACTACGCGGAAACTCAGCCGCTCAGTCAGCAAGCACAACACAACCCTCACTAAGCCATGCGAGGCTCTTTGCCCTTTTGTACTACTGCCTAGTTCCCTACAGTAGTCTAGCAGCACTCAGAACGCGTCCACAAATCGGAAAATTTGACTAGAAAGCCCGCCATGACTTTGAAACACTAAACAAAAGCAATATGTTAAAATCCTGCCTCAGGAAGAAAACATCAGTAACAAACAACTTTGAGGCTGATTCCTACGTTAGGGGCCTCGACTTAAGGCATCGGCGTTACCGTTGAGACTCCCCTTTTTGTAACGCACCTCAAAGGAATATTGTTATAAAGCAAGGCTCCAGCGCAGGAGGCGGCCATTTTTGGAAGAGATGGTCTGCAGCCATTGGAGAGGGCAGTGATCCGTCTCGAAGCATGCGAAGCGGAGACCGCAGCGAGCGACCGTACACTAGCTCAGCTGGCGAAAACCCCGTAGCCGCATGCGGCGCGGTCCTTAATGCAAACATCACCCCAGGCAGACAGAGCTCCCAGTCAGTTTGTTGTTCAAACCACAATGCTCTCAACACGCGCTTCATGACGGAGTGGAGCTTCTCAACGGAATTCGACTGTGGGTGGTACACTGAGCTGTGTAACAGCTTTACCCCGCTCCTTTCGAGGAAGGCTGTCGTCAAAGCGCTAGTAAACACGGTCCCCTGATGTGACTGGATTTCCGCAGGAAAACCAACTCGCGCAATATGGACAGTAGTGCATTGACTATCTCAACTGAGCTGAGTTCTTTAAGAGGCACTGCTTCAGGGAAATTTGTCGCTGGCCAGATCACAGTCAAAATGTGTCTGTACCCCGTGGGTGTTACCGGCAGAGGTCCCACTGTATCAATAAGGAGCCGTCTAAAAGGCTCCGCAATGATAGGTACCAACTTCAACGGCGCCCTCGATTTGTCCCCTGGTTTGCCCACCCGCTGACAGGTGTCACATGTCCTCACAAACTGCTCTGCGTCACGAAAACATCCTGCCAATTGTACTCTTGCAAGAGATGGTTCTCAGTCTTCTTAAATCCTAGGTGTCCGGACCCCGAACCCCCATGCGACAAGCGCAACAGATCCTGACGGTAGCACTGAGGCACGATCAGCTGATCGAACTCCACTCCCCTGCGGTCTAGATAATTCCGGTACAGGACCCCACTTCTTTCCACAAAACGAGCATTTTTCTTGGCGATACCTTCCTTGACATTGCAGCGCATGTTTTCTAGGCTGCCATCCTTCTTTTGCTCGGCTATCAAAGCCGACCGGCTGACTTTTAGCAACCTATTAAGTCTATCTGATGTAGGCGCGATGAGCAAATCTGCAGATAGCTCTTCTAACTTTCCCGTGTCGGGCATTTCCTCTCCAATATCTGGTGCCTTCAACGCTACAGGCTCAGTTTTATTCAGTTCGGACGTGCTCTGAATATTAGCTTGCTGCTCCTCCGACCCTTTCTTATTGTTCGACAACGTCGGCCCCGCAAATACCGCCTTTGCAGCGAGCTCCCGAACTCTCGATCTAGTTAAGGCCTGAATGCTAGCCTCACCAAACAAAAGCCCCTTCTCGCGCAGGAGGTGATCGGACCTGTTCGAAAATAGGTACGGGTAATGGGGGGGGGGGGCAGCATAGATGACCCTGCGGCCTCCTTCTCAAGTGCTCCGAAAGGTCCTTCAATAAGCATTTTGCTACGGGCAGACACACGCTATGAGCTTTCACGGCTTGCTTGATTCATGCGCACTCGCCCGTGAACATATCGGGTTCTACGTAAGAGGGGTGAACTACATCCATTGTAGCTGCGGAATCACGAAGCACTCGGCACTCTTTCCCGTTCACGAGGAGGTCTCGCATGTAAGGCTCGAGAAGCTTCATGTTCTCGTCAGTGCTGCATAATGACAAAAACATGACTTTTGTTTTTGTTTCTGGACACTGCGCTGAAAAGTGACCCGGCTTCTGGCACGTATAACACACGCGCGCTTGCCTCATCTCGAACCGCTTTCTGCGTTCGGCTTCGGCTGCCGCCATCTCCTTACGTTCGGTCGGACTGCTTTCACTCGCATCCGCATTACGTGTGTCCCCCTTGCTCCCATGGGCGTGAACTTCGCCCTCTTAAACTTGGAGCCAAATTCGCAAGCTCCTCGGCTAGCTCAGCGGCTTTAGCCACCGTACTAACGTCTGGCCTGTCCAAGACCCACTACCGCACGTTCTCAGGTAACCGACTATAAAACTGTTCCAGCCCGAAACACTGCAGAACTTTCTCGTGGTCACCAAACGCTTTCTCTTCTTTGAGCCACTCCTGCATGTTTGACATAAGCCTGTAGGCAAACTCTGTATATGACTCACTTCTGCCTTTCTCATATTCCCGAAACTTCCGACGGAACGCCTCCACTGACAGCCTGTACTTTTTTAGCAGACTTGATTTCACTTGGTCGAAATCCTCTGCCTCCTCTCTCTTCAAGCGAGCGACTACGTCGGCCGCCTCGCCGGGTAACAAAGTGAGCAAGCGCTGTGGCCACGTTTCCCGAGAGAACCCCTGCTTCTCGCACGTTCGCTCAAAGTTAACCAGGAACAAACCAATGTCCTCTGCGAGCTTAAACGGCCGCATCAGGTCAGTCATTTTGAACGATACGCGCTCTCCTGCACATCCTCAGCTTCTAACTCAAGAATAGCCCTTAGCAGTTCTGGTTTTCTGAGTTTGTTTGAGACATCCAGACCCAACTCTCTTGCAAGCTCCAGCAATTTCGGTTTGCGCAAGGACTTCCAATCCATGGCTGCTCTCAATGCTGCTTTCTCTACTGCCTATTATTGTCTTGCCGCAAACTAACCCGGGAGCAACGACAACCACAATTACCAGCTCTGTTTCTGACACTAACAAAAGCCTGGCAAAACTCAGAAGAAGAAAGTCCCGCACTCACCAAACCTCGCAGCCAAGAATTCAGCGCCGTCGTTCCGCTGCAGGCAACCAGTCATCACACAGGGCTCGTTGCACGGCTCCCGGATGGTCGTTGTGCTGCCCCAGCATACAGTCGACCGCATATCTTCGCTGCTGGCCTCCGTTGTCGTGATCTCACCGCTGGCAGCCAGTTGTTGCATCTGGGTCGCAAACCCCAAGGGTAGCGTTGGCCTGGCGGCCTGGGGCACAGCTGGAAGCATCCGAAGGTCCTAGCAAAGGATGAGTCGACTGCTAACAGAACAACTTGTTTATTATAGCATCGCAAAAGAGCGGCCGGTCAGGTCGACCGAAGTGGAGAGAGGGGAAAGCACGTTACTCGACGGAAGAACTCGGAGCCTCTTTACTGGCGTCCGGGGGCAGCTGATTTTATACTCTCGGCGAGGGCAAGAAGGAACGGCTCGGTTTGAGGCGCACGCGACGGCGGCGCACGGACACGTTGAGACGAGAAGTGACGCATCCGCCGGGCCGGCGCCGGTCAGATCTCCTCGCTTCACAGTTGGGGAGCTCCTCTCCCCGGCTACCGCGCTTTGACAAGCGTGGGCACCAACATGCACACACACACACGCACACACGAAGACACGTGGCACTGAAATATGCCTGGACGCGCTTGGCGGGAGGCGTTGCGGCAGTGCTGAACGGGCCAAAATGTCCGCCGCTTTGAACGAAGCCCCGGCGTCCGTTGCATCCGCGCCGGCTATACCGCGCGTCGTAGGCGAAACGTAACATGCTGTTACTTTGTCCAACGGCTAACATGCATGGCTAACTGTAAATACATTCTTAGGAAGTTCAGCTACAGACGTAGGTAAATATATGCATCGCATAGCTGGGCTCTTGAAGAACAGTTCACTATCAGTTGAAGCTTGTATTTATCTCATCATGACATGATTTTCCTTGCTATTCAAGCTTGAATAAAATTTTCACACTTGTTCTGTCACCTTTTCCTTCGCCCACGACTCGATCAGGCTGCCTACTGCTAACAATCAATAGGTGGTATGCAGAACCTGTAGGTGCACTTTTGCACACAACCCGTTGACATATACAAGTTAGTCGATATCGGGGTGCAATAGTAATGAAAGTGTCAACATTCGGGTTGGTGACATCATTCGGCAGTCATCCTTTCGCTGCACCACCCAAGCGTTCGAAACAACTTTCTTTTTAATAGGAAGCTTCGGCTGGAAGCTTCCTATTAAAAGCCAATAGAAAGCTTCGGCATGTTGACCATTTTCATGGTCAACATGCAGAATGCCAAAATGCTTTGAGTAACAGCTCTTAGACTGACATGAACGATGTTCGTTGCATTTGAGAATGTTCTAGTGACTGCAGTCAGGGAATTACACACGTAGGGCCTGGATGGTATGCCGAAATTCCCGAAAATTGGCAATTTTTCCGAAATTTGACACAACCTATTCAATTTAGTAACTCTAATCCTCAAACAAGTATAGCAGTCCTGTGAACCGCAAGATACAGAATATCTAAAGAGGCCGAGTTTGATTTATGAGTCTACAATTTACACAAATGACAAATGCTTCCGGGCATTTTTAAAAGTCCTAGCTATAACATTGCGGTAAAATTTGGACCACTGCGTATCATTATTCCATATTTACGGGTATTAGTCAATTACTTTCTAGAATTATATCGTTTTTATTGATCGAATACACAGTTGCAAGCTTGATATTCCTTTATTACAAATTTTGGCGCATTCAATTTTTTTTTAAGGACACTCACCATCTCAACAATAGGTTAGTTTATGGCAGTTACAAGATTTCATCATTTTTTTCCACATTCGATAGCCTGCATCAAATCTGGCGCAAGCGTGACCGAGAAAAATATCCCTGCTCCTACGTACTTAGACAGAAGCCTCCGAGATGAAGTTTCCTTTTGCGCGTTGCTAACTAAGCAGCTTTGCAATAGCAAGAACGCGTCCTTCTTGGTAAAAGCAAGTATGGCGTGAGCCAAATTGTGCTTATTGAATTTAACATACGTTTTTTTTTGCGACCTTAAGGAAGCATGGAACACACCTCTTGCTTGAAATTGGAAACATAGGTTTGACCTTTGTAGCGCACTAAAACAATACGACCTGTAGTGTTTCGCTTAGCAAATGGGCGTGTTCTAATCTGCTGTATTGTTTGCTGCGTACTTATTTTTAGAAAAATCTACATTCCACTAATTTCAACGTGATTGTCTCTCACGTCAATGTGAATCTTTTTCGTGCACTGAGCTTCGAATTCTAGAATTCCGGAAAGAAAACGCGCACTGCACACGCCAACACAGCAGCCAGCCTTCCCTATCCCTAAAGCCCAGAGAGAGACAGAGAGAGAAACGTTTATTAAACGAAACAGTGTTCCGAGCGAGGCCGGGTATCTCCCTAAGATGGAAAGGCTCCTTAGACCAGGAACCCTCTGGCTTCGACTGCCCTCTTGGCCCTGGCGACGAGTTGTCGTCGGTCTTCCAGGTACCCGAGGGTTAGCTTGGCCTCCCACGTTTCGAATAGGTCGTTTGCTTCTATTGCTCGTTTTGCGTGCGTTTCTGGTTGCATTTCGCTGCCTTCCTGCCACGGGCATTCCAGGAGCAAGTGTGCCAGAGTGTCGGGTACGTTGCAAAGTGGGCAGCGGTAGCCGTGGGGCTTCGAGTAGAGGCGATGCATTATCGTTCCGTGCGTGTACGTATTACTTTGCAGGCATCTGAGGATCAGGCCTTCTTCTCTGTTGAGTTTAGGGTGCGGTGGAGGGTATACTCGACGATCGAGCCTGTAATGTTGCAATATGGCCGAATAGTTGGTGGGTATGGCCTCCGCCTCTTCTATCACGGGTCCGAGAGCGCGGGGGGGGAGAGTGGAGCCCGGCTGACGTGCTCGCGGGCAGCGGCGTGGGCCGCTTTGTTCCCCTCTAGTCCTTCGTTTCTGGGTACCCACGTTACGCAGCTGTACGGGAGCGCAACTAAAATGTTTTGCATGCCACCATTTATTTTTCATGCGCTTTGAATAACCTCTGCATAGCGACGAGTAAACACCTCTGCTGTTTTTTCGGGCGGTGCAGATGACACTGACAGCGGAAGCACGAACTACGCACCTGTGGTGTCCACCACTACTGCCGATCACGCCTGGCCCAGAACGGGCCACGCTAACATCGAGAAACTATGCTCCCCTACGAAAGACACCGCGAGGTGAGCCAACATATCGAAATAATTATTGACATAACACAACCAAGCCATTGAGCAAACTGCAACGGCGACCGGGCCTCTCACTCCCGATTTTATGCCACATAGAAAATAGCAAAATAGATCATTACTGTAAAACCAAGAGTAAATGTCTACTTCAAAGACGCGTGAAGATGTTTCAAAGACGCGTGAAGATGTTTCAAAGACGCGTGAAGATGTTTCAAAGACGCGTGAGGATGTTTCAAAGACGCGTGAAGACATTTCAAAGACGCGTGAATACGCTTCAAGGACGCAAGAAGACGCGTCTCATTTCTCTATACAATAGGGTAGGCTCATGCGGTGTATAAAGGGACAGTGCCGCAGCAACCTTCCCCTCGAAGAATGTGGCCAATGTTGGGCAACAAGCCTCTTCGGCGGGCTCAGCCCAGCGTTGCACCGCCATCCAAGAAAACCTCATCAACATCTATGTTTGTGGCATATAAACATACTGTCACTCAAGGCGAGGCGTTGCCAAATTACCACTTCCAAGAATAGCGCTGAACACGATTAATAGACGAACGGCACCACCGTTTCCCTTCGAGCCGTATAACCCACAGTAACCCTGGGTCATACAGAACCAAAAGGACTCTGTAAGCTAAGTTAGCTGTCTTATATTAGACACGCAGCACAAATGCATTCTCCAATATGTACCCACTAATATTGCAGAAGAACGTAAGGAGACTTTTACACAATTTATATGATGTCAAACAGCCAATTTAGAAACTCAGTGCAAATGTACTGCGAACCGCTGTGGTTGCGTAGTGGCTATGGTGTTCGGCTGCTAAGCACGAGATCGCGGGATTAAAGTCCGACCACGGCTGCTGCATTTTGATGGGCGCCAAATGAGAAACCACCCATTTGCTCAGAGTTAGGCGCACGTTAAGGAGCCCCTGGTAGACCAAGTTATTACCGAGTTCCCCACTACGGCGTGCCTCATAATCAAATCGTGGCTTTGGCAAGTAAAACCCCATAATTTATCAATTCTTAAAAGCTCTGGGTGTTCAGGAAACACACGTAATATCTACACACACACATTCCTAGGGAATGTCATTTTTAAGAGAGACCGCGACGATGGTCTCACCTCGTCGGCTGGTGTGGCTATAATAGTAAATAATGAAATTCCTTGCCATCAAATACAACTCAGAACGACCTTTGAAGCTGTTGCTGTCCCAACACTGCTGCTCGACAGGCTGGTAAAAATCACTTCCGTTTGCGTACCTCCCAACCACCAAATTCGCGAAACAGTTTCAGAGCCTTACGGATGAAATTCCGGAAACCCACAGAGTATTTCGAGAAGAAAATGCACGTAGCCCCCATTGGGGAGATTCTCGCTGGAAGTTTGTCTTTTGTGGATGCCTCTTTATTGATAACGAGCCAAAATTCTTCAGCTTGAGATAAAGCATTCTCCTCGAAAGACAGCAGCACCGCATCATATACACTCTTGCCCTACCTCGAGTGGAACGTCCTAAATAACTCGTGAGAACTCTGCTCCGGCAACTGATCAGACTATGTCCGCAATAATAAAACACATTCACGCTGATACGCATATTTCTCTTGCCAGTTTTGAACGCCATGTGGGCAACAATATAAATTTCCATAGCACTGAAAGAGGTTATTTATGTCTCCATCTTGAAACAGGGCTCGGATACATCTTCTATGGCCTATGGCGTCATGAAGCTGCTCGTTTAATCTATTACAAAAGATGATCACTCGTGGGCTATTACTTTCTTGAACGAGACAAACTACTTGACGTTTATGAACGATGCTTTAAAACAGGCGATCCACAACTGACCACCTCGTGCGGATTGTATCTTACATACGTATAGCTTTTGCTTAAAAACAGTTATTTCTCTCATTATTTCTTGATATCGAAAACGCTTGACGCCTCACCTTGCCTTACGGAAGTTTGCGACAGCTCTCGGAAATGGGCATTCGAGGCAACATGCTTAATGTAGTAGAAAGTTATTTATCGAACCTAACGTACCATATTAGTGCTGGCAACATTCCGTCCAGGCCATTCATCGAGAATACTGGGTTACCAGGGTGTGGGCGACCTATTTGTATCATTGTTGTTGTGAAAAATGAATTTAGCACGTTCATTTATTGCGCAACGTATGCTTTAATCCATTGATGTTGATGACTTGCCGATTCTATTTAACTCGTGTGACCTTGCATGCTGAGAAGACAAGTTGAAATTGGCTTGACCAAAGCGTCAACACCAGCGCAGAATTGATTTAAGCCGCATTTCTTGAGAAGCCCCTCCTTTATTTTTTTCAAGAAATAGAGGCGTCGTTCCGGTATCCCATATTGAGGTGCATCAGCAACACTTACCTGTGAATAAAGAGCACTCAATTTTAAGGCAGCATTTTAGGCCGAAGTTAACCTTTACTCTACGCCTTAGAAAGAGATAGGGTAAATGATAGGCATTGAGGTTACCCAACAATGAGCCCGATTGGCTACCCTGCACTTGCGGAAGGGAAAAAGGGGGGGGGGGCAAGATTAACAGAAGAGGAAATCTACTGTGGATATTGCCGATGCAGCAAGAGTTCTCTGCTCTATATCACAGTTTGTCACTCAGTCCTTAAGTACTTTGAAAAGAAATGCCCCAAAAAACAATGTGCATTCTTAAAATTCTGTCGCAAACAACGTGGGGTATAGTGACAGGAGCTTCCTCAAACATTTACAAATTCCTAATTGGAACACGCCTAGATTACGGGGCCAAAAGTATCAATTGGCTACTTATAGTGCCTCGATGATGCGGATTGTCTATCACCTAGGCTGACCCGTTGTAAGGGCTCTGAGTGAGACCGAAACATTGGAACCATCTTGATTACCAAACAGAGCTTTGGTTTCTCGGAACTTGCTTATAATAAAGGATATTTTCAACTTTTTGTCACCGCTGTAAGTATCTCATACCAATACTTTTTTTAATTTGCAGCTGTTCTGACGACGCCTGGCGTTGCCAGCGGAACGCGCAGCACAGGCCGATAGCCGACCAGACGTACAACCTCGACGGTACGTAGGCGATGGTCATTCGCCTTTGCAACAAACATAGGAGAGATGCCCTACGTCCACCGTGGCAGTGGTGCATTTATTGCGCATGAAGACGCGATTAATCAAAGCCGCCAAGTCGGTTTCCGCAGGAGGCGCCTTACCAATCTCCTTAGTAAGAAATTTGTGCAGATGCGTGCAAATTCATGCACAACCTATGTTTGAATGCATTTATTCTCAGATCAGTGAAGTGCAAAGGCACGCTCCCAGGTGATGAAGGCAGAGGCCCAGGCTGTACATTTTACGCAGTCATCAATTCAGGAGCAATGAAAATCGGCGCTTCACCATTGATCTCAATTTTTATTTGTCAAGCAGAATCTGTGTGTTCGTCGTGCTGGCACCATAATTTTTCTCTTAAGCACGTTGAACTTTGTTGACAAAGATATTGCTTAGATACCAACCGTGGTTGCTTTGGTTACTTTGCCATTGCGCGACTTTGTGGAAGGCATGCGGGTCCCAACGATTAGTCTGGAACATTCGATGACTGCTGTATAAAGGCCGACGCGCTCGACCCGCTGGTCAGATTTTCGACGATCGCCGACCGTGTTCGTCGCTATCGTTGTGCTATAAGTGTAGCCTGTTTTTGTGGGCACAGGTTCGCCCAATAAAAGTTAGTTTTGTGTTTCACAGTATTGCTACTGTATTCTTCAACGTCACCAGCACGTGACAGCATCAAGAAATTCCACGACATGAAGACACCACTGCTTCCCACACTAAATACGTTCCTTTATTTTGTAAGATGATTAGCACTGTTTGCTTACTTGAAGCATTTTTAGTTTTCCCAGTACCTGTGCAACCTCCTTCACTGATCTAAGTGATATTAGTTGCGATTTTAGCGGTGCTACTCATACAAGTATAAACGTTCGACAATGAATTTGCCCCAAATATTCCCGTATGCAACAATACTATAGTTCATTAAAATTCAGAGATGCTAAACTGAAATCTTTAGTACAGGAGGTTGGCAAGCGGCTTTTATTTAAATTTTCTTTATGCCATGTGAAGACGCGATTAGCGTTCTTACTAGACTCTCCCCTCCATTTCACATTGTAAATGGACGTGTATTCAGTTTTGCGGTCTGTCCCTACATTGGCTTAATGCTAACTGACCTATCATCGTTGGTCGTCATGAGGAAGCTTCCACCGTAATTATTGCTAAATCTCGTGCTTTTCTTTTTTTTTAATTTCACGCAATTACTGGGAAGTTAAGATGTGTCCCTAGCTACAACATTTGCAAACCTAGCTATACTGTCCCCACTTGTAACGTACATTTATGCTCTCTGTTGCACAGTTTGGTGTCATTGCCTCGCAAATTATCACTTCTTCATTGGTTTCCAAGCTAATATGAGGACTGCAACACGACTCTTACATATGCTGATTGACTAATATTTTAAATGCAAAGCATTTTTGGTCAAACTTTGCTACTCTGGCAGTGTCTGTCTGTCTGCCTCTGTCTGCCTCTGTCTGTCTCTGTCTGTCTCTGTCTGTCTCTGTCTGTCTCTGTCTGTCTCTGTCTGTCTCTGTCTGTCTCTGTCTGTCTCTGTCTGTCTGTCTGTCTGTCTGTCTCTGTCAAACGCCTTGAATGTCTCACGGTAGTTTTGTTAACTTGGTAGGCACAAAAAATGGCATAATATGACTAGAACGCATCAGCAATGATCAATGATGGGGCATAATTCGGATATGTCATGTAGGTCATGAAACAGCCTCCTACATCTTGGTGCTCTCATGGTCGTTTCGTTCACTTGGTATCTGCAACAATTGGCATAGTATGTCAAGACTGCATCACGAACAGAAATGACAGGTCATAACAGGAAATTCCTGATTTTCGTGTCATGTACGTCATGAATTAGCCACCTACGTCTTGGTATGTACCAAAATTGGTATAGTATAAGAGTGTATGACGCACCTAAAAACTCGGTGCCCTTCCAATCTGTGAAGAATGACCAAGGAGGCTGTGTATGTGGGCCCCTTAATGGCGAACTGTACGCTGCAGCGGGTTGACCCGGCATTGCATTATCTTCGGAATCGTCCCACGTATGGAGAGTCCTAACGCCTGCTTAACCTCCGCTGCGGGTCTTCGGGATTTTTTGTTTCCGTGTGGACCCGATCCTGGGGGAACTAGCGCTTAACAGCACTCCTGTAATTGATTGGTCATGTCAAGAGTGAAATTCATGACATGCGTGTCATGTAGGTCATCAAACATCCGCCTACATCTTAGTACTCTCACAGTCGTTTCATCAACTTCGTAGGCTACGCGCACACGGCTTCGCATAACATCGACTCCCACAGGGCGTGTGATCTGCCAGATTTTAATGTTGTCGTATAGTCTATCCATGGCCTACACAAGGATGTTGGGAATGACAGCCGCTTGAAGCATGAAATACACGTAGCCCGGCAGGGGCGTCCGCGTCAGCAGGCGTTTGGTGTTTTGCGGCACCACGTACCCGAGCACGAGGCTTGGCCCCTCCCACCTTCTCCTTTCCTCTCTCTTCATCTTTTTCTACGCACACGCACGCACACACACACACACGCACACAATACATGCAGCTCCCGTTTTTGGCAACCTTCAGGAGACGTTGAGCAAAACTCGGGAGCCGTAATCCAGGAAATCAAGACGAGAATGGGAGGTGACTGGGCCGAGAACAAAACGAGAACAAGTGGGCATCGTTGGGAGATCAAAACGAGATCATCCGAGGAACCAGTCAAAATTAAGAAAATGCAGTCTCTTGCCCTCAACTCCCTGTACAGGCCCGCAATACGTAGGCTAGTTACTGCTCGAATAAGTTAGATATATTTCTTCCGATTCCAATGTTAGCGAGCAGAAGGAGTCCCAGGTGAAAGGGGTATACATGCTAGTCTCGAACCACTGGGTGCTATGGGAGGTCGCCCTTCTCAGCCACGACCTCGCCTATCAACTTTGGGGTATCCGGCACGCCGAGGATACCACCCGTGTCAAACGCCTCGGGCCGTCACCTAAATTGGGGTGGTTGTAGCTCCACTCAGCAAAATTCGTCAAACGTTTCGAATAGAGTTTTCAATCACTCACTCCTATTTCTTACTCTTGCCTGCTTACAACATCACTCAACCTGCAATTTCTTGTGCGATGAAGTTTACTTGGCCAGTTCGAATAGCGACGTTGAAAACACAAATACAGCGCCCCATACAATAAACTCATTTTTTGGCGCTGAAATATGGTTACCAGTGTTTTCAAAGGCAGAGGCGCGTGAGTTACGCGGCGTGGATTTGGCGCCGCCTCCAAGAGATGGCGCGGCGCTGCGTGGCCAGGCTGGCAGCATCGGGCGAGCCGCGCATGGTTATGAGGGTTAAAATGGTTTAGTAAACGTCGTACTTACTTCAACCAGTCTTTCTTTCTGTAAGCCATTTCATACTTGCATGTAATCGAGATTCCAGAAGCACGGGCAATCTTCATTCGTAATGAGCTCATAAAAATACATCGCTTGTAGCCTGTATTTCCTTAACAACTTCATCTAGAGGAGTCCTCAAATGCGATTCGGATACCGCCTTCTGATATGCGAGTACGTCGTTGACAAATGCATGTATGAATCATAGCAGGTCAACAAATTCTGCAGAGGTTGCACAGGGCACATTTTTTCTTTGCCTTCGTCTACAACGGGCTATGTCGGCTGCTCGTAATACATGAACAAGAGCAAGAACATTGTGAAGCATCTGATGCGCCTATTGTTTGATGATGCAGCAAATATAGTGGGTGAAGGTTAGCGCGAAGGAACGGACATGTTCATTTTAGCTCCGAACAATATCTTGTTCTGCCCGAGGTATGTAATGGAGCGTAATAATCTTCCGAAGAGGCCAACATTGCAGAATCTTGCGTGGACAGCTCCCTTATGCCCACGAAGGCTTGCATGCATTCAATACCGAGTTTCATAAAGAAAATTACACCGCATATGCAAACACTGCAATAGGATTCTTCTACCACTAAATGCTTTTGGCTTGACGATAAAAAAAAAAGTCCTTTCTTATGATTTGGCCTAGCAGAGCTGGGAATTCACACTTTTTATGTTATTTGATAACATACAGGTGTCTATTCCAGCAGTAGCCCTAGTCACCTGCACCTGGGGCCCGCAAGCAGCATCGATCACAAAAAGCCCAGCACAAGCCGCGCTGGAATGGTGGAGGCATCTGCAAGTTTACAATACGGAGCTAGGTAAGGCGACATTAAGAAAAGTTTCATTGCTAAAAACTCGGAGACTACAGGGAATGCTTACCGGAGTTCAATTGTGCCTGTCCCCTCTAGATGTTCAAAGGGAGCGCTAGCTCTGATGTCTGAAACAGGAACTGCATCAGCAGTTTTGAGCATTCGGCAGGCGGAGCTGGCGTTAACATACTTCCTTGTTGCGAGAGAACGACTCGACACGGACAGAGCACAAAGCAATGGGTTTCCTACAGTATACTTGAGAGTACTCGGACACATCAATCGTTGAGCCCTCATCGGAATGATGGCAAGTACATAAATTTGTCTGATTATTCACATGTTGTTGTGGAGCCGTTTATTAAGCTTTGTCTGCCTTCATTATCGTAAATTTCAGAGCAATTTATGCACTTCGAAGTGAGGAATACGGTGCAAATACGCACAATCGGTACTAATGGAAGCCACTGAGCTTGTCCAGGTGGCCAAATCGAAATGCGCCAAGCGTCTCAAGGCACTGGCTTGCCCGCAATAATTATATAAATGCGTTTCACATTGCTTGTCGAAACATGCGTCCGTGGCGTAATAGTTTCAATATTGCACCCATGTGCTTAGATGTCCTGTGTTCCAATCCTGCCCTTAGAGACAATTGTAATATTATTTATTCAATTATTCATTACGCAGGACAATGTTGAAAAACCAGTTTACAAAGTCAGTATGCCGTTCGAAGCCAGAAGGGGGAAGTTAAGGAAATTCCATGTACATCCCATAATTCCCATGCTACCGTAGAAAATAGCACCAGAGTTATTGGTTACTGGTTATTGTATGAAACTGTCATAAAGCAGGGGAACAGCATAGGGCGCCATCATGAAGCCATAAAAACTCGGCCGATGTTCCATGCTGCTAACACGCTGCAATATGCGGCACAGTTGAAGGCTCGTTGCCTGTTTGCTTACTCCAGTTACGGAATTCATATGGATAGTGAGGAGCAAGATGTTAATTTAAATGAAGGCTCATAAAATGAAACAGTGTATCTAAGTTTACCGAGGGAATGTAGCGTGTGCTCAAAAAAAGAAACTTGCGCTAGAGCGACAAAACCGGCGGTGGCAGGTTGGCCGGAACGCCTGACAAATGGCTCTTCTTCGTTTCCCTGATAGTTAGATTTGTGTGCGTGTGTCCACCATGAACAATCGCTAAGTGAAAGGCGTCACTGTTTCGTTGGGCGAGCTTTGAGTTCATAGGCCGAACATATCCCCCAATGTCTCGACAGTTTCAGTGGACCAATAAATCGTTTGTTAGGTTCTGGGCTACTTGCTGCTTGCGTGGAGTATTACCCGGCTTCCCTTTTTTTAACGTCATTGTGTGCACATTGCGTCAGTTCTCTTACCGTATTCAAAGTGTGTTGTGACCCCTCAGAAAAGGCACCTGAATTAACACGACTGTCGGATGTACATAACTCAGTCTATACCCTCGGTCCCGCATCCAAGTGTATTCAGTGTATTCATAAGAGCGCCTGCTTAGGCGTCTCTTGGCACACCCATAAGTTCTGTATATTGACTTTTTTACCCGAAGACACACCTCAGTATGAGCTTAAGAAAGAGCGCGATCTTGCAAAACTGAAGCTATGCAGGTTCCGACTATATTACCTAGAAGAGACAGTGGCGCTGCACTGTTTTGTTGAATGCATTGTAATGCGCGATGGGGTCACTTTGGATCGGCATCTTTCTCGCAGAGCCAGGACAGTTTCAATGCCGGCCTGGCAAGCGAAGCAAAATGACGGTTAAAATCTTTTCCTAAATCAGTACGTGACGAGCTGCTTTTTCTTTATTGCTACATACGCAAAAATATTACTCAATCAGGAGGACATGTGCTTTTATGTCCAAATATGCGAAACCACAGAGTGTCTGCAGGTCGCTCAAGTTTGAGAACAGATTTCCGTAAGCATTGCAACAGTTTGCCAGCATATGTTATGTACTGTAGGTGAGATAACTTCATCGAAAGATATACTGCCGGTGAATAAAAACATCTTACGAATGTTTCATTTGAAGAAATCTATATCAAGGCAGCCATAAACATGTTTCAGGTTATGCAACGTTCTAGATAACGCCGTGGACCTCTATAATATCCCGACATTCCATAGGCATCACGATGTCCGACAGAAAACTCGCATACACAGTGTCGCCAGATGTCCTTCTAGGTAATATTGCGAGAAAATTTATGATAGGGACTATCGAGGCCTGCTCGTAATCATCACGAAGACCCTTATGTCCTAAGTATGACGACACATGTGTAGCCCAGGCAGACTACTGGAAGTCCCGTGAACAACTGCAGTTGGGAGGGCGACCAAGAGGCGGCGAACAGAGAAATCCTTGGTACACACCGGCTTCCCGCTCATGCATGGTTGTAGGTGGCCTGATCAGTGCTTCGGAAATCACTTGTAATAGGGAGTGGCGTCAAGGAACGTTCACTTTGGGACAAGCACCTGTAGCCTTCTTCGCAAGTCTTTATTCAAATATACAGTGTTTGCAATACCATGATACTGACTTTGTTTATTGATCTTATACCTTGGTATAGATGTAGTAGCTTGGCCCTTTGTCTTGCCAAATAACATTTTTGTTCAAATTGATCTCGTAGCTGGCAGTATATTGTATAAGATCAATGTATCTGTGTAGGTTATGGTTGCAGGGCGCAAACGTTTCAAGAAGGGGACTTGTTCTCGTGAGTTGCATCAACTTGCCGAAATGTTGGCCTCGGAAACAACCTTTGTTACGCCACTGTTAATCACCGCAGGCCTTACTGTTCGTTTGTTTTCTGTTCTAGAAATCCTCAGACCACGCGGGTTCACCAAAGCAACACGCAGTACTACCCGACTGCAGGCACATCCAGCATCCAGGGTACGCGTGGGAAGGTTTTTAGACGTTCGTCTACCACGCCTCATCTTGCTGGTGATTGAGGAAGCTGATGTCTGGTATCGCACACGATACATTTAAAGAGCATTTCCGCTTGCTCTCAGATGCACGGTTCTGCGCATGTAAATCTGAGCAGAATATTCTAAATTGAACTGTCGTTCCATGAAATAAGGTTCCCCTGTGACAAGATTGAATAGACTATTCGCTGCGTTGATCAAACTGCACGCACGTGTGCGATTCTGCTCTAATCTCTAGGATAGTTTGTAGATTATACTTGAGCAATTTCTGATGCCCATTTACTAGACTTACGGTAGCTATATGTGCATTTATAATGTTTAGCGTTCCCAAATAAAGAGGCGGAATACAATAGGCGCTATAAGACGCTACCTGGCCATGTGAGATAGGTTTGTCGCAACTACGAGACAGGTTGTCCCGGTTTGCTGTTCAACATATGTCCACGTCACGACGAATGAATACAGTGGTGACGCTGCTCAACCCTTGCATTAGTAGCAATGCTTGTTTTTGGAGCTCTCTATTAAAGTGCATAATCGCATGATGAATTCAACTCGGCTGCGCATCTAGTTGTTACCTTAGACTTGACGAAAAAAAAAATTCTACGAAATAGTCGTAACAATTGGATGGAATGTAGAAATGCCAGACGCCGACGAAGACAACTGTGCATTATTGTATAACAATTTCGACAATTTCTTCTACAGATAAAAAAAGGCTTTAAAAACCTCAGGCTACGCTGGATCCGTCCTCGACATGACCACGTGTCCGAAGCCAAGCTCAATTTCTTGAAGGAATGAATTGTTGTGCCCACGCGTAAACCATAGATGCACGGGAAAACTATGCCGGTTTCTGAGTATGAAAGCTTTGCAGTTTACAAAAGAAATTTGCTTTTTTACCAACATGTCTGATGAGGACAACTCTTTCTTGGCCTGGCGGATGACAATTTTCTCTTTCATGAACCCCTCCTTGCATTTCGAGATAAACACATAGGCAAAAGATGGAGAGCTTATTTTCGGGTTCGCCTAAGCCAAAGCCGTTGATCTTACAAAAAGCTTTCCCATTTAGTGAGATAAACTATAGATAAGCAGCCAATACGAGTGCAGTAAATTACTATAAAACTCTGCGGTTTTCTTGTGGGTAAATTTTTTAATAACGGTAGAACACTAGTTTGTAGCCATTGGTCTATACATGCACGTTCAATCTTATTGTGTGATAAGCCAAAGCGATGGTTAACGCCTAGTAGCCTATAGCGGAGATAATGCATTATCCAAACACAAGAAGCTAGCAAACCAAAGTCAGGCTTTGTAAGATCAACCATGCTCTAGTCTAGGCATCAAAGGCCAAGGAATAAAACAATGAATAACTCCCAATGCGCATACTTGTCTTTTTCGTAGCGCAACGGTGGGCCTTCCAGCTTTTGTTGCTTGCATTTAGAGATGCATTACAGGCGGAAGCACTGCTGTTAAGATTTATAAGCATAAAGACTCTTACGAAAACTTATTGGTCCCCTCGCGTTCCTAGCAGGGAATGTGACACAGTGTGGATCCAACACCTCTGATTTCAGGGTATACACACAACAGAGAAACCGTAAGCACCAGTTTCACACTTCCAGTCTACAGCAGCAGCGGCGGTGGCAAATACGCAGTGGCCAGTACAAGCCACGCGGGCACGGAGGAAGCATCGGGCATTCTGGGAAATGATGCTAGGTGAGCCAAACTTCTGTAGGAATTCCTTTCAATAGAGCAACTAATTTAGACGTCATGGAACGCCGTATATGGCACAGTTATGCTTGAATTGACGAATTTGTGCGATGGATTGAAGTTCTCATGCCTGAAGCTCCGAGTATCAGCTCTTTTCACAATATGGTGCTGGCTTTAACCGGAAGCTTTATTTGGGGATCTGCTACCTAGGGCGTAAATGCGAGAGGGTGAATAGTCTTGCTCCGCAACCACCGCAACAACATTGGTAAACCTTGTGCCGTCTTAAAAAATATGCTAATATTGAAATATAAAGGAATTTTATTTTCGATTTGTTAAGAAAATCGAAACTCAAGTATGGAAATTACAACTTAATTAAGCTTCAAAAAATGAAATGATGATTTAAACCACCCTAATATCACATCTAAAGTGCCTAAAATTGATGTATTACACAGCACTAAAAAACTATTTTATGAGTAGATATCTTGGAAATTCTCGCATAAATGCTAACTATTTTACGCGTCTATGTTAGGATTGGTCATTTCAGATTTTTTTGAAGTTGGAAACCAAAACAGAAATTTTTATTCAGGCAATTCTTGGAATTTAACTGCGTCTATTTAATGCAACATCTTTCAACGAAATTTACACCGAAGATAATAAAAAACATTGTTCCTTTGCCTTGACGCGCTTTCATTATTCATTTGCCCACGAAGCTCGAACCTAATAAGGACATAAGCCAGTCTAGAGGCCGGCAAAGCTGGCATGATTTACAATTTAAACTAGAAGAGTTGAGCAGCACCATAAAATTCCATTAGCCATGTGAACAATAGCCTTAAATATAGGTATAGAAATGGCCCATTACCCACACAATAGCAAACAATGTTCACCTAAAGCTTAGCGCAGATATTTCAAAAGAGCAAGAGACAGTAAAGCATACGTGCACAAAGCGCGCATGAATCTGCTCCCGAGCAACACGCCTGCAACACGCAAGCAAACGTCTCCCTCTGAAAGGGCACTTATCTTCATGAGTTCCGCCCCCTTGTCGAAATGTTGACTTCTGCTAAAATCTTCAGCTACCTTTGTTTACCATCGCAGGCCGCACTGTTCATGTGCGTATCTTTCTTGCATTTTAGAATTCCTGACGCCACCGGCGCTGAGCCATGGAGTATGCAGTACTACGCGGCTTGTGGCACAACTACAGTCTCCGGTAGGTGTGGGAAGATTTTCAGCCGCTGGTATTCAACGCCTCACCTTGCACATGACTCAGCAATCTATCTACAGTCGCATACGACACATTTCTAGAACATCGCCGCTGGTTCACGGGTGCGCGGTTCTGCACCTGTCAATCTGTGCTCTACATTCTGCATAGTTTCTAGTACAAGAAATGTAACTCCTGCCGCGTGATGTTAGGCTCACGGTTGAGATGATCTGATGGGTGAATTGCTGAGGCGATAACACTACTCGCGTGTGTACGGTACTGTACTCCTGCTGAGGACAGTACCAGTAAGCCAGTAATTAAAAGAGTAAGCAGGGATTCCCAGTTTGCTATCTTGTCGACGTCACCAAAAAACAGCAGCAAGGCTCCTTCAGCTTTGCCATTAGAAGAAACGTTTTTTTCTAGGGGCGGCTTATTGTTGATTGAACTGTTTAACTGCATGATGAATTAAACTGTGCTGCGCTTCTTGTCCTTACCTAGGACTTCCCAGCAGTGCTACAATATAGTCTCATATATTACCGAAAGTGCACGCGGAGGAGCCCGAGGCAATCTTCTTTCCTCCTCGTCCTATGTTCCTTCATATGCTTTATGTCACTTTATTCGAACAAATGAATGAATGAACGAACCTGCATGTTCCCAAGCACTCTGAAATTTGTCTTCCGGGTCCTTAACAACAGCGGAGTGCTGCAACGCTAGAAATCCACGAAGAGCGCTTTGTACAGTTGAAGCACGGAACACATCGACGGTCTCCATGTTTTCCATCCATTGCTTTTAAATGGTGACATAGGTTTCATGGTGGTGTCCACAAGAGGTCGCGGTCAACGATGATTTCCAAACATTGATGGGTTCTCTTGTGCATGATAGGCTGGCCATTAGTAGCCACCGGGTATCCGGCCATTCATTTTCGCATTAAGGTGACTAATGCGCTTTCTGCTGTTAAGATGCCGAGGCGCTGCCTCTTAACATAGGCATACATCAGCGTTGCAGCCTTTTGTAATCTTGCGTGAACCTGCGGAGCAGCTATTTCTGAAGCCAAGATGCAAATGTCGTCTGCATAAATTGATATTCTGACCGAGTATGGCAGGGATTCCGCTAGCCAAATCAGAGCTATGTCGAACAATATGTGGTGTAGTGGCCGGTAATTTCACCATCCTCGGTGAATACAAAAAAAAAATGCTCATTCGGGTCAGGTTGCTCCCAATTCAGCTAATAGCGTGACCTCCGATTTGAACGGACACGAGCGCGTGAACGATGGCTTCACGTGAAACGTTGCCATACGCGCCAGTCACGTCTTACGATAGCGCTAAGGAGAGGCATTTGGGTGTATGCTGTTGTTGGATACGCAAAATCAATGACGTTGTCGACCGACGAAAGGCCACGTTAAAAGCGGGTCATCGCGTCTGCATAAACATTGCAATGCTCAAAAAAAAAAACTCGAGGCGCGTGGGGACCATCCTCTCAGTTAACTTGCCAACAAAGCTGCCGAGAGCAAGAGGCAGATATGATTTGAGTTCAAGGGGCCTCTTTCCGTCACTCCAAGGGACGTTGGCATGACCCAGCAGGACCTCTCGCTCTTGATGTTCAAGAAGGCGTACAGCAGCGTGCACTATATTATCTAGTCAAGGGCGAAGAGGAACGCCTGCAAACGGCTAGAGCAGCCTCCAATTCTTCCATGTAGAAAGGTTCGTCCGTTGCCGAAGCTTGCGTGAAGGGAACTTCGTACAATTAAAGATCCTTTCCTAACACTCTGTCACCTGAAATTGTCTCACAAAATTCTTCTCCAACATTGACTTCTCGACAGCCTTGGTGGAGAGCCTCTGCCTTAAAGTGGTTGCGTTGCCGAGCAGAAACGCGTACGTCCTGGAGATTAAGCCTTACGCAAGACAGTACTTTGCGGGGGTCCAACTAGTTACAGAATGAGTTCCATTGTTCGTTGCATATTCGGTCCATGTGGCAATGTATTTTCTTCTGCGTCCGCCTGGCCTCCCTCGGGTATAGCATCGACTTGGTGCGTCTATGTCTGTTCTCTGCATGTCGACGTACTACACGAAACCTACGCTCGAAATGAGATCTAACGAATACATTGCTGCGCCAAAAGGAAAATAAAGACTTAGGAGGGAGAGTAAGAAGCGACAAGTCGAGTGCTGAGAGTAGTGATAGCGGTCGAGAGTAGTTTCTTACTGTCCCTCCAAAGTCTTTATGTTCCTTTTGGCGCAGCAATGTATTCGTTAGATCTCAACCAACTCGCCCAGCAACAAGTTCTGCTGGAAATAAGCCATCGCGGGACCAAAGTGAGATACAGCCAGCTTCTGTACGACGACCCTCTCAAGAATGTCGGGCTGCCGTCTTTCAAGAGGGAGAAGTCATGGCCCAAAGCAAAAGGTACAAGAGTCCTGGCTCCTAAATTCTTAGAAAGACAGAGAGAGAGAGAAAGAAAGCAAGGATAGCAAAGGCACGCAGGTCAACCAGACGAGCTTCCGGTTTGCTACACTACACTCTGTGTAATGAAAAAAGGGGGAAGGGAAAGACTTAACAAGGAGAAAAAATGCCCCTTCATAGTAGGAGCGGCGTAGCTGTTGAAGCAATCGAAATTTACGGGCACCTGTAAGAAATCGACTTAAGGTTCAAACAAGCGACGAATCGCCTCCAAATGGTCTCTCCATTCATTGAAGTGCACAGTAGCAGGAACTTTTGTTGTGCGTGCATATTTCTTTCGTAAAGTGCTGAAAGCGTGCTTCAGTGACCCATCCTACTCTTTAAGTTCAACCGATAAAGAAAAGGCCTAATAAACATACACGTCTGGTGTATAACCAACACAGACGATGCAATAAACTGCCTTATTCGCTTAAGCGCACTCTTCAATTTTAATGCGTAAGCATTCCCTGTAGAGTACCCTTGCAAAATCGGTAATTAACACGCAGTCTTTTGTCTCCAAAAACCTTTTGTCTGCAAAATAAATGCATAATTGGTGAAGTTAACACATGCTACTGTTAAAATTGGGTAAATGTAAATGATTGGTCGCTTTAGAATAGATAAAGAAGCAATGGAAAACGACAAAAAATGAGGAAACCCGTTATTGTCGGCCCCTTGAAAGCTTACTTTTCCGCATTAGAGTTGCGCATGCAAAGAAGCCTGCTTTGGTGTGCGGAGTATGAATAATCATAGAATGGCTGCTTGGGAAATGCGATAATAGTGTAATTTTAGATGATTTTTGGCAGCCTAAAAAATTTTCCTCCTCTGAAATTTGTCTGCGTCATGCCTTAAAGAATAACCAGCTTGGAAGGCCTGTACCTCAGAAATGCCAAGGATGTCTTCACATTTCATCCCACAAAGATAAGCGCATTGACGGAATTCTCGTTTCTGAGACTTCAGACCATGTAGCGTGAGGCTAACCAGTGCATAGCGGCGGACAAAGCAAAAGGTTAGTGGTCGCTGGTTTCCTCCAACATTGAATTTCGTAGTGCTCACTCTACAGACATGTATCTATCCAAGTAACCAACAAAGTATTGGCTATTTCCGAAATGTGGCTTGCTGAACCAGTTCCACTCCGAGAGTTTCACTATGTAGCATGATGCGGCCTATGCAGGACACGGATGATAAAGAACACAACATGCTACCGAAACCCTGAGAATTGTCTACTAATGAGCAAGCATTTTTAGACATCAGAAAAGCGGTTGGAAGGTAGACATGCATAAGGTACGATAAGCAAGTAAACAATAGCGAACTAACAGCAGAGCCAAAGAACGGCTAGCCATTATGAAACAATAGTCAGAATTTCTGCAGCATTTTTTAAATTCCATATTTCATGATAGTGCGTGCAACAGAATTTTTTCGGACTCGCGATGCAGGCAGCACGGCATTTTTTTAGAAGATCACCGTTCCATGTAGCGAGTGTCAAAAAAGTTTACGACAGTGATGCCATCCCCTGGAAAGAACTCCAAATGGGCCGCAGGGTCCCGGACCTGGCATCTGTTCTCCATTCGCATCTCATGACATGCCTGAACCAAGAATCGGTGCATCCACGTGTCAGGCATCCAGTAGAAGCGATAGAACACCGATGAAAGCCACGTAAGCTTCACGGCTATAGCCGGGCGCGAACCATCTTCCAATATTTCCACAAAAAAAATGCACTCAAGCAGTCGATGGTCACCACGTGTTTCCAGAATCAACAGACAAAAAAAAAAACACGCCCGCTGTCCACGCAAGAAGGGTGGAAGAGCTCGTCAACACCAACATCGAGAAAGCACGACCTCCCTACCCTCGACCGCAGCGCCCCTTCACAGACGGGGGACAAGCTGCGTCCGCTTTACGAGACAGAGTTCTGGAAATGAAATTGTTTCATATATATATATAGATATATTCCAGAATTGCTTAACGTGGACCAATTTTTCCCTGGAAGCGTTTGTAAGAGCGTATGCTGTGGATAAGCAATTACAGCTTTGACGACACCAGCCCCTAATATACAGGCTGAGCCTTACAAACTGTGTCCGAGGATGCGCTTAGAAGGCAGACCAGTAGCTTAGTAAAACTCTGAATAACTTAGGCAAGGTACGTGGAGATTCGGATTTGAGAACTTCCAGCGTGATCTCGCCGCTCTAAATGTCTTCGTTATGGCTTCACCAAGTAAATTGTACGTTGATGCCATTGTACAGCAGAGGCTCGACTAATAGTACGCCCCTGTTTGTTCAGCAATATATCCAGACAGCTTCTTTAATTTCGCCACTTTTTGTTCGGCTTTTAAGGGCAACGAAATATTCGTGCAGAATTGTGCAAGTTGCTCGCACGTTTTCATTCTGCTACTGCAGTTTGTCTTAGAAGTGTTTAATTGCATGATAATATAATTGTGAGCACAAAATATAGTGATAATCAAATTGTAAGTGAAACTGCGTACATTTTCTCGATGATACATTTTGGAGTGGCTGTCATGCCAGTAACATCAGAATCCTAGAAAAAGATCGAAAGTCACTTAGGAATGCGAAAACCCAATGACTTCATGGATGTACACTTGCGATTATCACGTGACCGTGATACGTCATACATTGTCACGTGTCCTTCACAATTCTACCTTCATCTGCCGTAATCCACCTTGCTACAGTTTGTACGAACTTTAACCGAATTTATTCCACCCTAATTCACATTCATCATCAGCCTGGTTATGCCCACTGCAGGGTAAAGGCCTCTCCCATACTTCTCCAACTACCCCTATTCACATAATTTACCCACAATTCCTCATAATTAGCGTTGTTCTATTTACTACCTTCTGTATCACTACTGACGTCATACAAGACGCTGATGACGTCACATTTTATTGCTTTAATATACATACTTTGAAGGCCTAGTAGACACAACAGAAAGAAGGGGTGAAAGTATACAATATTTGCAGTGCAGGGCAAGAATAGAAAATTTACCTGTAATACAATTTGAACAGAGATGTTGAATTAGTGCTGTCACAAACAGACTGTGGATGCGGGAAGGCGGTTCCATTCAGTGGCTGTTCTTGGCAAAATGGAAGAATAGTGCATCAATTTTATGTTGATGGTCGATGCGAGACGACATATAACTTGGTACGGTGAAATACTTTCTTTAAGAGAAGGGTTGAAGTACCATATTCTATGAAAAATACACAGACGAAGGTACGTACGACGTAACCAAAGGTAAGGTTGACCTAGTCTTCTTTTCGTAGACGTGACGCTAAAATGACGTGAATAATATGAGAGAATAAAAGGGCGGCGCGGTTCTGAATGCTTTCTGAATGTTTCAAGGGAAATGACAAGATTGGCATGAGCAGGGTCCCGTATGGATTGTTGTTGCGGAGAACGCCATCTTTCCTACCTGAAAGGCCATAAAATGCTTTATCATTAAAAATGCAATACCTACACTCATTGCTCAATGCGTGGACGTGTACACGTTGCTTAGATTTATGCATCAATGCGTTCAACACCCTTTAGTCGTCGATTTCACACCCTTTTAGCAAAGTCGCGCCTTATGTGTAGTATAGACCCTTGTGATAGAGTGTTTTGACAAAAAAGGGTGCTAAAAAGGTGTGAACATGGGTGTAAATACAGAAAGCACCTCTCTTACCACCCATAAGGGTGTAAAAATGTTTAATGTGTAACAGTACTTTGTGGAGGCAAACCACCTTTTTCGCGACCTGCGACAGACGCCAGTTGCGTAGACTCGAGCTTGCGCGAGTCTGCAAGTGTACGCATGCTCTAGATTTAAGAGTTGTCTTCTAAAAGAGTTGAAACAGAATGCCCAGAATTTAGAAACTCTGCTTCGGAAACAAATATCGCATTTGTGTAAACTGATTCCGTTAGGATATCTAAAGCTGCCGATTTCGACCTAAGAATTTAAAATACGCGAAAAGTACAAAAATATTTAGGAGCGGTTGGCAATGTATCACGAAATGTGGTTTCTAGAATTGTAATATTGTTTTTATTCCTCTATAAAGATCTGTGAACTTGATATTGTTTCTTTACAAAACTGTCCCCATCCAATATTTTTCATAAAGACGTTCAGAGCCTGAACAAAAATATTCAGTCATAACATTTTATTATTTTCTTTCGCATTCAATAGGCGCCATCAAATTTGGTGCAGGGATGACCGAGAGAAACGACATCTATTTTTTCCCGTATTTAGACAGGAACATGCGTGCTGCAGGTTCGTTTAGCGCACTACTACATCAGAGGCTTTACAATACCGAGAACGCGTCCTTTTTTGTTTAAGACAAGTTGGGTGTCTGCGAAAGCATGCTCATTGAATTGATCACATCATCCATTGCCACCTTGGTGAAGCATGGAATGCGCCTTTTACAGGAAAATAAAAGCACCAATAAGACTCTTGTACCGCACCAAGAAATTGCGGCCTGTCGTCTTTCGCTTAAACCACGGTCGTGTTGTAATCTCCTGTACTTACAGCGTACTTAGCTTTAGAAAAATTCACCATTCCACGGATCTCATCGTGACTGTCTCTTTATTTACTACGAAGTTCTTGCTCGCACTCAATGCAGAATTTCGGAAAATAAGCACCACACACAGCGACACTGCAGCCATGTTTCCCTACCAAGAAATTTCAACTAAAACGTTTTGCATGCCACGATTTCTCAGCACGAAATTGTCATACTCTACGAATGACCTGTCCAGAGCGGTGAGTAAACATCTCTGCTGCTTTTCCGGGCCACACAGATGCCACTGACAGCGGAAGCATCAGTCACCCACCCATGGTGTCCAGCACCAGCGCCGATCCCGCCACGCCTACTACAAGCCATGCTGGCTTGGAGAAAGCATCGTTTATCCCGGAAGAAACCGACAGGTCAGCCCACATTTGGAAATGTTCATTTTAAAGGGAAGCTGAAAGCTTTTCCCGAAAAAATGAGTGAAGAGCAGTACGCCGTGGTTTTCAACCCTCTGAATTCGAATATCGCATCGAAATTGAGCGAAAGAAAGCGCAAACATATTTTATTTTGACGAAACGTGCCGCAGCAGACACGCCCAGCTCACGCGCCTCGTTTCCGCCTGTGATTGGTCGGGCGCCTCGTGACGTGAACAATGGTGTTCGTCCGGACCGACTGCTGCCGCTACACACGAAGCACGGTGCAAAGTAGTTTGGTGATGTTTTGCTGAGACGGTCATGGAAATTTTCGAGAGCTTGCGCTTCTCTGAGAAATTCGGCGTAAAGTCCAAACTCTACGAGAGTGATTTTGCGCGCGACGGTGACGGGCGATGGCTTCGAGCGACAAAACGGGCCGTCGCTTGAACAAATCGGTCGGTGTTGTCGCTCGATCGCTTGTTTCTAGAAATCTGGAACTCGTCGCTCGTAGCCCGGGAATGCTATGAGCGACTAGCCAATTGTGCGAAGCCGAAACTGGATGTACCTAACTCAAATACTACTGTTTGTCGCACGGAACGAGCAAACTATTGAATTTTACACGTGCAAAAATAAGAACCTAGTGCAAGACCTTCAGAAATATTTTGTGCTCCTTCTTCAGTAAAATACATGAACTTAATTTGATAAAGCATGCGTCGCGCTATAGTTTCGGCGCGTATATTGCTGCCCCCATACTGGGAAGTCGTCGCTCAAAGCCGTCGCTCGCGTGGAGTACGGCTTGCAGACGACGAGCGAACGCGACAGCCATCGCCTCGCTTGTAGCGCTGTCGCTGTCGCGTGCAAGGTCATTTGTAAGGGGTTTATACTTGTACATACTACATGTACGAGCCGATTGCCAAGAGCCAGCCTCTCCAAGAAGCAAAAAATGCTGGTGCAAGCACTGCTTTCCACGCGAACGAAGGCGAAGTGTTAGCATCTCCTTGTGTTGGAAATGTTCTTTGGCGGGTATGTTTTTTGCTAAGCTACATTCAGCGTTCCAGTGAGTACGTTTCCGGGCAAACAACTGTAGTGTTACGTTCCTGCATACCTCCTCGTAGAACGTAAGCGGTGATGCGATCTTTAGCATTTGTGCGCTGCCCCGAAGCTGTCGGCAATCTACACAGACGGTTTAAACGCGGGAAAAGCTTACCGGCTGTTGTAGCACGTGTAGCATAGCACCTTCATCAGCGCGCCATCCGCACGCTACTCGTAACTGGCGAATTCGGTCGGCTACGTGAGATTGCCGGTTTCTTATGTGTGTGAGAGAGGGCGGGGGTGGGCGCAGCGTCTTGGCATGAGCAGGCTTTCCAACACATGGAAACTTTACGCTTGCACTGCGGTATGATAGCTGCATGCAGGCTATTTCACAACACACGTGCGAATAGAAAATTCGCGGCCCTTGGCGACGAAACCTGCGTCAAGGGTGGGCGATAAACATGCACCTTCCGTTCAGCGTGCTAACTATATTTTTTAGGAGAACCCAAAGCACGCATTATTGGTAAACTCCGGAAGTAATCGTCACGGAAGTGGTTAGAGCACAACATTGTTGTTCTTGAGCGCGTGAAGTTGTTTCTCTTCACAGCAGCCTCCCACTTAGCTGAAAGCTTCTTGTCTTGGAGGAACTAATGAAACATCGGAACATCATCGCGGCCGCTGGTGTTCGCGCAAGCGTAGGCTGCACAGAACGCCGGCATGATCGGCCTACATGTTCAATTGATGCTGCGCACGTCAACTACCACTCCTACACACACACAAATAAAGGAATGTAGGGTCGAGCAAAGCAGATTAGGACGGCACGCACGCAGAAATAAGCCCGGTCAGGCACGGTCGCGTAGACTGCGAAAGAGCGGAAAACCAGTGTTGACGTCACTAAGCCGCGGTTTCCGGTCTCCGCTCGCATCGTCAGCGTCAGCAGCAGCGCGCGGCGCTCGACAGGGAGCGGAGCTACAGCGCAAATTTAACCAACGATTGCGTCACTCCTAAGTGAAAAATCCCCCCCAAAATTTTACTTTCATGGTTTATAAGGTTCCCGCATCCGTATATGAGCGTCTTATTGAATTCGACAGACTCTTCAGCTTCCTTTCAACACAAAGCAGCCCAAGGACAGCCCGAAATGCTGCCTATAGTGCAAACATGACTGCACTCACCAACTTGTTCTGAGGAGGGGAGTGCTGATGCCTGAAAGGTGCAATATCTCTGCTATTGCTCATAGCAGGCAGCCCCTCAGGGCAGCGTGTTATGCGTCAGCCTGCGTTAGGTGTGTAGCGACACCACGAAACTAAGCACATGTGGTTCGGAACCTGCCGCGATCAGCCATGCGCGTCTTCACCGGGTCGAGGGAAAAGGACAGCCTCAGGCATAGCCAATACGGGGTGTTTGGACCTGTATGGAGTCCCGGTGGATGCGCTTATGAAAATGACTGTTGAAATGTTGATGGCATATAGTTGACGAATTGTTGACTCAATAGCCTTTCAACAATACCTCAACAATTATTGAAACCACAGAGCAATAATTCAACAGTAAGGTTGTTGGGCAGTTCACAACAAAAAAGTCGTTCACTCAATTCTGTTGGTATACTGTTGAAAAGTATTGATATTATTGAGCCATTGTTGAGTAGTTTTCAACAATAAAGTCGTTGACTAAATTCTCTTAATATATTGTTGAATAGTATTGAGTATTATTGAGCCATTGTTGAGTAATTTCCAACAATAAAGTCGTTGACTAAATTGCGTTGATATATTGTTGAATAGTATTGAGTATTATTGAGCCATTGTTGAGTAATTTCCAACAATAAAGTCGTTGACTAAATTCTGTTGATATATTGAATAGTAATGAGTATTATTGAGCCAATGTTGAGTAGTTTTCAACAATAAAGTCGTTGACTAAATTCTCTTGACATATTGTTGAATAGTGTTGAGTATTAATCCATAGTTGAGTAGTTTCCAACAATAAAGTCGTTGACTAAATGCTGTTAACTTATTGTTCAATAACATTGAGTCACGAGCAATATTGAGTTTCGAAGTACATGTGAAAAACACACGCACATATGTATGTGTGCGTCTTTCGCACATATATGTTGCTTTACTGATCACTTGATCACCATTGCATATATACAGGGTGTTGTTTCACGTTAGTTGAACCATAGACGTATATACACGTGTTTCAGCTAATTTTACTCAGAGTTTAAAAATGTGCCGGTGCACCGTAAGACGATCCGACCAAATGCAGGTTGCTCACTCTTGTATGTGTCACCCTATTCTTGTATTTTTCCTAAGTAGTTAATTATACAAGAAAATTAGTCATCATAAAGAGTCAGTTTTGTGGCTGGCCGATGTGCGCATGGGCGTCTTTCGTCAGCGTCAAAGCAACAGATGACAATAAGGTAAATTAGGGGGCTTTGCAATTTCTGCTGTCGTCTTAGAGGGTTAGAGGGTTTCTTTCCCCTCGTTGATTTTTAGCATCGCTCAACACGGCTCGATGGCTCCAAGCAAGAACGCGGTTTCGTAACATTCCCGATTTTTAAGTTTCCGCGATTGTTCCGGGCGCCAAATCCGTCATCGGAAAGCGTCGGCATTGTAAAATAAAGTGTCGGTTGCAAAGGTGGTAGCACTCTAGAGGAGTAGGTTTTTCCTGTAACCAGCTCCATCATCCCAAATTTGGGCTCCTTACAGAAAAGATTAACTAATCAAGTGCCCTCCCGATCTGTTGTCTCGCAGAGTTCCTGAAGAAACCAGAGAAGCAGCGTGGCAACAGCGAGAGAACCAGGCTACCAACAGAATGCAAGAGTGCCACGTGTGTCGGTTCGGTTTCACCGACGCGGAGGCCTTTCAAAAGCACGCCGCTGACCACTCGCTTGGGAAAAACCACAGCTGTCCCGAGTGTGGCAAACTGTTTAAGACGCGTTGGCATCTCACGAGGCATTTAGGTACGCATGGCGAACCGTCCTTTGAGTGCCGCGTGTGCGGCAAAAAATATTACACCAAAGGTGGCCGCACGAGGCACATGCTTTCATGCCGCGTTGGCGCACAGGACTGAGAAGCCGTCGACGGGTCTCCTTAACAGGGCAGCACCCGCCACGAAATTGGTCGATCAGGTCCGGAAGCACCGTCGCACCTGACGGTGGATTCGGCATCGCTACAGCCGTATATTCACCCGGGAGGAGTGCCTTCTCTGGATGTCACCCTCGCACCAAGATCCATCATGTGCCTTCGGAGAAGAACTTGCGGTCTGGGCCTCAACAGTTCTAGCTGTGAGCTAACTTCCTGACAAACAAAACTGGGCTAATCTTATTTCTTCTACTAGGGCTGAAGAAGGCCTGCGAATAAAGTTCTTACAGTGGTTATCTCGAGGAATACTGTCCGCCAGCTCTGTGGTTTCCTTCGAAGAATGCACCCTTTTTTCGCATTCCTCCAGCCATGGTTAAAATAAATTTGTCTCCTGGATTGAACAAAATAGGGAGATATCTTTCTTGGAAAACATGGTAGTAAGGATATTTATAGTAGAGTTCTTAACAGTGAAGCTGAGTAAAGTCCCGCCCTAATATTCTCGAGCCTTGCTGGTAACGTTATGAATAGTTTTAGTGGCCTGCATTGTACAAACAAAACTGTTAAAAATGGTCCATATTTGTTCAATTGTGGAAGCTCAAGACTCTGCCCGGTGATAGGGGATACTCAAAGCTGAAGAACAGCTACAATAGGTGGCTTCTCTCAGGCATGTAACTAATTATCAAATAAATCATTGCAGTGGCTAATTATTGGACATTAATGACGATGCTTTACTGCCATCCCTTTTATAACGGAGTGGATACAGCCAACTATCTCGTCAAGCAGGCTATAGCCTGCTTGATTGACCAGGTGTACTGTACATCCTTTTATTACAGTGTTCTTGTACAAATCTCTGCAATCCTCTTTTTTTCTCAGCGCTTCTCTGTCTGCCTTCTATCGCTACGTAGACTTGCAACGAATCAGGTCGTATCAATTTCTTTCCTGCTTTTCTTACACTAATACTCTTAACGTCTTTTCGTTATCGCGATTGCTGAGCGGTTGGTGCTTCCAGACATATTAAACTGAAGCGCTTTTGGTAGGTTTGTGTTACCTCCGGGTCTCGCCGAATAAATCCTTTCGCATGCCATTAGGAGGTGGCGAGTGGGCTCCGAATATATGCTGCAGCATTCACATGTCTTGTCTTGTTGCAAATATTTGCTCCGTACGTTTTTTGTTCCTTGACAACGAGCTCGAGCCTCAAGAATAGCAAGCCCTTTTGTGTTATCCAACATGTTTTCTTCCAAATATCTTTCTGCCCGTTCCTCTAAATGTCATTGGTATGTTTATTTACATTCTTTACAGCCAAGTTGGTGTCTCTTTCTCTCTTGAGTGGCTGCGGTGTTCAGCTGCTAAGCGTTAGGGCGCAGGATCGAATCCCGGTTACGGCGGCCGTATTTTGACGGAGGCGAAATGCGAAACCACCCGCGTACTTAGATTTACTTACACGTTGAGGAAACCCAGGTGGTCTCGAATTTCATAGTCCCTCATTACGGCTTACTTCATAATCAGATAGTGGCTATGGCACGTAAAACCACAATATTTTTTTTATGGTGTCTCTATTTCTGGCTCTCTGTCATGGCTCCCACTTGTCGATTTACACTTTAAGTTACACGTTAGTTGGTTGCGAAGTTTCTCACACTCTTCCTCCATTTTGTCTTCACGCATTTTTAAGTACCGATAGTTGAGCATTATTTTACAGTGCACTCCGCGGTGGCGTTGAGGCGAGCGCCATTTCGAGGCGCCGCGATTGGTCCGCCTATTGGGAAAGGGAACACCCATTCTGCAGCCGCGGTCACGAAACCGGGTGAGGTTGGTAAAGAAAAAAAATTCGCATAAAAATTTAAGCAGGTAATAGACTCGGCGAAATAAGAAAAAGAACTCGGTGGTGCAATTTACCCCCCCCCCTCTCCCTCCGTTTCAAACGCACGCTCATAGCATCCATCCATCCATCCATCGATACAACCATCCTAAACGTGCAGAGGCACGTCCGAGTACTTCTGAAAGAAATACCGGGCGAGTGTGGAAAATATTTTCAATAAGCAGGGAGAGTTTGACCTAAGGTAATATTCTTTAGCCTTCTACTCTGCTCCTAAGCGACTGAACCGGAGAAAAGACCAAGAAGGGTATAAGTAATGATATAGAGAATAGGTACAGTAAGGTGCGACCGGGGTTGTTGGAGAAGTATGGAAGAGGCCTTTGCCCTGCAGTGGGCGTAACCAGGCTGATGATGATGATGATGAAGGTGCGATTATGGAAGTATGCCAGTTCTTGCCCATAGGGCACTTTCAGAGTTTTGAATGTAGGCTGTGTTAACAAAATTTATAAAACAGCCCTGATGGCTCATAAAATGTGACCGTGAATGGAACGCATTGGCGTGTTTGATTGAAGTGAATCTTCCTTTGCGTGCACACCCGGGTTAGGCTTAGTTGCTTCTCTGTCATCTGCTCGGTCGGCGACTGTGTGGGCGAGTATATTTGTGAATAGATATACGAAGGTTATGTGAGCGCCCAATAAAACTGCCAAGGGTTAAAACGGCCACGAAAGGTTAACATTGCTTAGTTTGCGGCCACTGTTTAACAAGTGTCGACTCTCGCACTGTTTCGTTCTATACTTGTCTATAAATAAATAAATAAATAAGTAAATGATGCGGCATATATAGTCGTTCTATCCTGATTGATAAAGTAGTGGCGATAACCTATTCTCTTTAGTGCGTATATATATATATATATATATATATATATATATATATATATATATATATATATATATATATATATATATATATATATATATATATATATATAATTATTGCAATTTATTGTCGTGCTACAACGCGCACAGACGACAGGGAGACGTTCAAGAACAGCAGGACAACCTGTTCATAAACAAACAGAACAGAGACAAGTCTTGTTCGTCCTCGCCCAATCTCCCTGACGCAACAGACTGAGTCCTTTAATACCCCCATCGTCGTTGTCGTCTGCGTAGACTAAACGCGTCACTTGTCCCTCTCTAAGAGAGCATCGCCCGGATAAGAGACCAGAAATCTTACCTGAGAAACAAAGGATCCCTGGCACAGTTTGTTTGAACGCGTTCAGCTTCATGTGAACAACGTGCGCGAGTTCAGGATGGTGCGTGCGGTGCCGCATTGGGACCATTGGGAACGACCTCGTGCTTGACATCACCGAGTCGCCGTAATACTCGATATGGTCCGTAGTATCGTCTTAACAGTTTCTCGGAGAGGCCTCGTTTCCGTACAGGTGTCCAAATGCACACCCTGTCGCCGACTTCGTAGGTGACAATTCAACGGTGAAGATCATAGCGGCCTGCGTAGTAGTCTTGCTGCTGGCAGATCATCAAGCGTGCGAAGTGCCGAGCCTCTTCTGCGCGTTGCGTAACCACATCGGCGTTCGTGTCACTGTTATCAAAGTCATGTGGAAACATCGCAGCCAACATCGTTCGTAGATGCCGTCCGTGAACAAGGCCGAACGGAGTCATGCGCGTCGTCTCTTCTTTTTGTGCCTTGTTTGTCCGTGTTATGCGTAGAGATGACATCAGGTAGGATGTCGTTGTACCAATTTTTATGTTTAATATCCAAGTACACTGAAAGCCTGCCTTCAATTGTTTTGTTAGGCACTCTGGTAATCGGTTGGTTTGTTGATGGTAGGCGGCTGACTTCCTATGAGCCGTTCCACTTAGAAGCAAGACGTGATCTAATAGTGCAGCCGTGAATGCGGTTACTTGGTCTGTTATTACGACGGTTGGTGCGTCGTGTCGCAGCACAACGTGCTCAATGAAAAAGCGCGCCACCTCGGCTGCTGAGGCTAATAACATTGCTGAGGCTAATAAATGGACTTTAATGACGATGCTTTACTCCCATTCCCTGAAGAATGCCTGCGAATAAATTTATTGCACTGGTTATTTTGAGCTCTGTGGCTGGTTTCTTTTATCTCTCCATTCCACTGGGTTTCTTTTTTTATCCCCCTAACCCTTCCCCCTGTGAAGGGTAGCCAACCGGAACTACCTCTGGTTAACCTCCCTGCCTTTCGCTGCATTATGTTATTTCTCTCTCTTTGAAGAATGTACCCGTTCTTCGCTTTAGCAGTCTCACCAGCTTTACCAGTCGGTTTGGCTGGGGCATGTTAATAATGATGGCTTATAATGGACTTTAAGGATGATGTGGTATTGGCATCTCCTATAAAACGGCGTCGAGGCAGTCACCTAGCCTGCTTGGTCGGATCAGGTGTACTGTACGTGCTATAATTCCAGCGTTTCTATATGAATCTCGATAATCCTTTCTTTTTTTATCAAAGATTCTCTGTCTGCCTTGTATCGCTACCTAGACATGCAATGAATCAGGTCGTATCACGTTTTTTTTCCCTGCTTTTCAGACACAAATACTCTTAATTTCTCTTGCTTATCGCGATTGCTGAGCGGTTGATGTTTCCAGCCACATTAAATTGAAGAGCTTTTGGAAGGTTTACGTTACCTCTAGGCCTCATTGAATAAATCCTTTCAGATGCCATAAGGAGGTGGCGAGTGGTCTCTGAAATTATGCTGCAGCATTCACATGTCTCATCTTGTTGCGAATATTTATTCCGGAATGCTTTTGTTCCTAGGCAACCAGCTCGAGCCTCAAATATAGCAAGCCCCTACCCTTGTTGTTACCCAACAGCTTTTGCTTCCAAATTTCATTCCTCCCGTTCCTGTAAAAGTTCCTTGTCTTTTTTTTCATTCTTTACAGCCAATTTAGTGTCTCTTTCTCTCTTGAGTGGCCACGGTGTTGAGCTGCTAGGCGTCAGGTTGCGGGATCGTACTCCGGCCACGGCGGCCGTATTTTGATGGAGGCGAAATGCGACAACACCCGTGTTCTTAGATTTATGTGCACGTTAAGGAAACCCAGGTGGTCTCAATTTTCAGAATCCCTCATTACGGCATGCCTCGTAATCATTTAGTGGTTACGGCACGTAAAACTGCATTATTTTTTATGTTTCTTTCCTTTCCGATGGCTAACGCTTGTCTATTTAGTTTTTATTACCCGTTACTTGGTTGCCAACTTTCTGAACCTCTTTCTCCATTCAGTGTCCGTGGACTCTTGAGTACAGAGGGTTGTGCATACTTTTGAAATGCACTCCGCTGTCGCGCTGAGGTGAGCGCCAGGTCGAGGTGTTGAGACTGCTCCGCCTACTGGGA
This sequence comes from Dermacentor andersoni, assembly GCF_023375885.2. Lineage (NCBI taxonomy): Eukaryota > Metazoa > Arthropoda > Arachnida > Ixodida > Ixodidae > Dermacentor > Dermacentor andersoni. The sequence goes on along the minus strand of NC_092824.1, from coordinate 31,073,630 downwards.
AAGTGAGCAGCCAGGCTGCAGCTTTGGGTCACGATACGGGGCGAGCTTAGCAAAGAAAACAGCTTCGCATAAAAAAACAATGTAAAGTAGGTAATACACTCGGCAAAATCAGACAAGGAACTCGGTGTCGCAATTAAACCCCGCCCGCGTTTCACAGCGCACGCTCATAGCATCCATCCATCCATCCATCTATCCATCCATCCATCGATACAACCTCACTATACCTGCAGAGGCACGTCTGAGTATTTCTGAAACAAATACCAGGTGAGAGTTCAGAATTTTTTCAACAAACAGAGCTCGACCTAAGGTGACATCCTTTAGCCTTCTACCCTGTTCAAAGGCAAGGGAATTGGAGGAAAGGAAAAGAAAAGGTATAAATAACGATGATGAGAATAGGTACAGTAGGTTATATTATGACAGTATACGACTTGGTGCCCATATGGCCCTTTCAGATTCTCTAATAGAGGCTGTGTTAGTAAAAAATTCTGAAACAGCTTTGATGGCTCGTTAAATGTGACCGGGGGTGGCAGGCATTGGCGTCTACCTTGGCACCGTTTAATAGCTGGTCTTTGAGTAAATATGCACTGCAGAAACTAAAAGCACGGAAGGAAATGAGAGGATCGTAGTCATCGGAAGCGCAGATATATGGGTATAATATGGAGATAGAGGTTTTAAATACGAAAGGAAGATGGAGATCAAATGTTCGAAATTGTAGATGCCGATGAATGTAAAAAAACCCGAATAAATAAAGCAGAATAGGTGACAATTTCGCTCCAGCTTGTTTCAGAGAGGATATTAAGGACCTCAACATTATTACTGCCATTGCTCGCGTCCTCTTTGCGTTCTGAGAAATATTAGTGATAGCGGTGTGCTCGTTCCCTTCTTTTCTCTCGTACAAACGTTTTGGCTGATTGTTATTTTCTTTTAATTTCAAATGACGCTAAACTATAGTACAGCACTCAGAGAGTTCGAGTTTTCGAAGAATTTATGTGGTACCCAGTGGTCACAAAGTAAAGAATTTTTGCTTTTCGCGGCCATTCTCACCATAAGCTAAGCATTAGCCTGACGCTTAAGTATAGCGATATATCGATTTGCCCATATATCATCCGCCTCGCGTGATTCCACCGGATTAAAAAAATGCATGTGTCGATAAAATTGCATAAAGAGGCCTGGATTGCCGCCTAATCCGGTGACCAGAAACGGTAACGCATTGCCTCACCATAGCAGGATTGCCCACCTTGGCGCAGTACTTGGCCACAACCTCCTATATGAATACAACAATTTAACCCCGGCGCTCAGTCCCCAGCAGCTGCGAAGCTATTGACCACGGCGGCGGTCAGACCTGTGACGCTGCAGAGGGTGCTAAGAATCCCTGGTTTTCGACAGGCTGCCATTGGAATCTGAACCTGGCAACGTTTAACGCTAGAACGTCATCTAGTGAGGCGAGTCTAGCAGTTCTATTGGAGGAATTAGAGGGCAGTAAATGGGATATAATAAAGCTTCTTGAAGTTAGGAGGTCGAAAGAAGCGTATACAGTGCTCCAATGCGGGCACGCCCTGTACTACCGGGGCTTAGCGGAGAGACGAGTACTAGGAGTCGGATTCCTGATTAATCAGGATATAGATGGCAACATACAGGAATTCTATAGCATTAAGGAGAGGGTGGCAGCTCTTGTTGTGAAACTTAAGAGGTACAAATTGAAGGTCATACAAGTCTACGCTCCTGCATCCAGTCATTATGACCAGGAAGTCGAAAGCTTTTATGAAGACGTGGAATCGGCGATGGGTAAAGTCAAAACAAAATACACTATACTGATGGACGACTTCAATGCCAGGGTAGGCAAGAAGCAGGCTGGAGACAAGTCAGTGGGGGAATATGACATAAGCTCTAGGAATAGCAGGGGAAAGTTATTAGTAGAGTATGCAGAATCATATCCGGATAATGAATACCATCTTCTGCAAGCGGGATAGCCGAAAGTGGACGTTGAGGAGCCCAAATGGCGAGACTAGAAATGAAATAGACTTTATACTCTGCGCTGACCCTGGCTTCATATACGATGGGGACGTGCTCGGCAAGGTGCGCTGCCGTGACCATATGATGGTAAGAACTTGAATTAGCCTAGACTTGAGGAGGGAACGGAAGAAACTGGTGCGTAAGAAGCCGATCAATGAGTTAGCGGTGAGAGGGAAAATAGAGGATTTACGGATCAAGCTACAGAGCAGGTCTTCGGCTTTTACTCAGGAGGAGGACTTTATTGTTGCAGCAATGAGTGACAATCTCATGGGCATCATAAAAGAGTGTGCAATAGTTAGTCAGTGGTAACTCCATTAGACAGGATGCCAGTAAGCTACAGCAGGAGACGAAAGATCTGATCAAAGAACGCCAATGTATGAAAGCCTCTAATCCTACAGCTAGATTACGCTTGACAGAACTTTCCAAGTTAATCAACAAGCGTAAGACAGCTGACATAAGGAAGTATAACATGAATAGAATTGAACATGCTCTCAGGAACGAAGGAAGCCTAAAAACAGTGAAGAAGAAACTAGGAGGCAGGTGGGCGCCCACGTTGCGCCCACCTCCCTCTCACTCCCCTTCCACCAGTGCCTCGCAACATTGGGTGCTTCGGACACGACGGCAGCTTCCCGCTTTATTCTCTTTTTTCGCGGGCGAAATTGACCCGCGATTGTCTGCTCCTCTCGTACGCGTTCACTCGCACATACAGCGTAGGGGGTGCGGAGACCCTATTATCTCCCTTGGACTTTCTCAGGGATCTCTCGGTGACAGTGACACCGACGGCAGAAATGGGCTTGGAGTGTCCATATCATTGCTATCGCAATAAAAGGCATTTCAATCCCACTACGGGAGCCTCATTCACAATGAAGGGAATGATGCGAAACTTCTTTATGTACGCTTCATGTTTTGACGTATGCATCGGGTGCATATCGGGGGCAGATTGCCTGAGTTGCGACTGAGCGTCTATGCCGTAGTCTGGATATGAATGGATCCAGGTAAAGGCTTGCCGTCTTGTTCTTTTCTTTTGAAATTATTGTCGCTCTCCTAGTCGATGCCATGGTGCGTAGACACTGAATGTTCAACAAACACGTTTGTTGCCATATGCTTGATGCTGACATCATAGTTGTGCTGTCCCATTCTTTTTCTAAATTTCCCGTTGCGCCTATGTACGAGCCTTCACAACCATCGCAAGAAATCCTTTACGAAGCACCTGGGAACTTCTCTTACGCGAGTTTGTCTTTGACCGTTAACAATTGCGTGTCGGAGCTTGCGCATAGTACAACTGAACAGGGTAAATGTGAGCAGCTGACGTAGTGCGACTTAACGCACTACGTCTACGCACTATATATTTCGGCTCACAAGCATCTATATAGGGTGCCGAACTGTTAATGTAGAAGTTGATTAGAGTGAGCAGATGCTATGACATACATTATTTTCGTAGTGTTAGCCACTCGGTGTGTGCCTGTTCATGGCAAATCCTCCAGAATGGCCATCTGCTTTCGGGACACAAGAGGTGCAGATAACTTACTTTAACGTGAAATTGTACGCGTCGTACTTTTAGGTGCATACAGGTGTCATCACCATTCTCTCGACCTGTAGTCTAAGTCACCTTGGTCATTGTGACATCACTGCGAGATCTCGCACTGGGCATCGGCCTGACTTGGATATTGTATTTCGGCATAGCTTGTGAGCGGTGTGGTGCATAAACAAAGAAATTGCTAGAGAATAATGCGGCAACATTTATGGCGGACAAGCATAAATATTACCTGCCGTGGTTTCCCAGTGGCTGTGGTGTTTGGCTACTGAGCACGAGGTCGCGATATTGAATCCCGGCCATGGCGGCAGCTGTTTGTTGGGGCCGAAGTGCGAAAACACCCGTGTAGTTAGATTTAGGTGGATATTTAACAACCTCAGTTGGTCGAAATTTTCCGAGTCCACTACAGCGTGCCTCCTAATCAGAACGCGGTTCTAGCGTGTAATACCCGATATTAATTAAAGTATATATATATTTCATAAATGACACGTTGCATAAAACGAATGAAAGCAAAAATGTACGGATCGCGGTTAGTTTGAGCTTTATTAACCGCATTCGTAGTGCTTCGTTTCACATCAATTCGAACATGTGCGTTGAATTTGTAGACTTACTGTGTGACAAAAAGTACAGCTGGCCCCGGAGGACTCTCATTCTTTCATCAGTTGCATGAGGTTTTGGTAAACGCGACAAGCCTCCACTGCACGCTACGCTCCAGCACTATGAAATCTCGGTGTACAGGTCGTGACATAGATATGACGGGATCTGCGATCACGTGCAAAACCGCGCTTTATCTACTTCTGATAAAGCAAGAGACTTGTATTGTTAGGCGTACAAGCTAGAAAGTACGCGCATGCGCAGTGCCATGACGCGACACAAGGTGCTAGTTCCGGCACAAGGTGCAGGAATTTGCCGTGGCACTCCCTCCAAGATTGCGTGAAATTTGACCGCGGCTGCACTTCCGAGCCCTGGGAAATAACCGGCTGTACTGTACGTACGGGAAGGGTGACTATGGCCGGGAAAGAAACAGCTCGACCCTACTTTACGATGTCGGGCTGCAACTGCAACGTCGGCGAGGGTACAAGCAGTGCAGCCTCTGATCTGGACATCAGCAGGTGAGCTTCCGTTGAACATTTACTTTGAATAATGTCAAACGCAGACGTCCCCCCCCCCCACGTCATATGCTGACTTCCAAATATTTAGGCTCTTTTACGATGCACATGTCTACGCGAGCTCTGCAGGGCTTTGCTCACCGTGGCTGCTGCTGCTGTCCTTGTGAATAGGACTCCCACACGAGGCATTTTCAATATTAAATTGGCTTGCAGGTAGCCCCCGCACATGCGCCGGTATACTGCCACTAGCGCCTACAAAATGATTCAGTGAACAAACACGCCCCACCTAATATACTCTGCGGTTTAAACGCAGGCTCTTTATTGTCTTATCCCTTTAATGAAGCGAAGCTTTCTACGCCTTAGGGTTTCATGCGCTTACCCGGTCAACTTATTGCACGGTATCGGGGCCCTGTCCTGCAGGTACGGCAATACTAAATCTAAGTGAAATTCTGGGGGTTCAAGTGCCAAAACCACGATGTGATTATCAGACAGGTCGTATAGTGGGGGACTCCAGTTGGATTTCGACCACCAGGAAGTTGTTAACGTGTGCTCCACGGAAGACGGGTTTTGTCAGTTCTGCATTGAAATACGGCCGCAGCAGCCGGTATTTGATCACACGGACTCTGGCTTTGCAGCGCAGCACCAAATTCACTAGGCCGCTACAGCGAGCGATATTAACTTTGTCTGATAGCGGAAAAGGCGTGCTGCAAATTTGGCAATCTCGGTTACGAAGTAATCTTCGTGTCGTGTAGTTGGGGAGTCCGTGTGTTGCTGATTTTGTCAAGCGGGTGCGCAAATGCTATGCTGCAAAAAGCTTTGTTGACGATGAAGTTTTATTGCCGCGTCGTGTAAGCTTAGCTTGATATGTGCTTGAAAAAACTCCCTGGTGATGTGTGCATTTTTGTTTATTTAGAAAAAAGCCGCACTAGTTATTTGCCACTTATTGAATGCGCGCCCACGGTGGCCGACAAAACATTCGCGTTCATAAATCCATTTGCTTATGCTCTTCCGGGTGCTACGTTAGATAAAATACTGTCTGGATTGGCAAAATGGCTGTCAGTTCCAGATTATTTGATTATGAAGCAGCAAGATGGCCTTTATGAAATGATTCTACATCACACATAGCAGTGCATTCGAAGTATGCAGCGTCAAACTTGCGCTATAAACACGCTGTTGTTCCGTTTACCTTTCTAAGGAAGATTGTAGTTCGTCAATGAAGCACAAACGTCACTAAGACGAAAATTTATTTCATCAGAAATTTTCGCAAATCTATCTTGGATCTGGTGCCATCGTGAAAATTCGTTCTTAGAGGATACGCCTTGATAACCCACTGGGCACAATTCATGCCTTGCAATGTGTGCCGTCAAGTTTTATTTTTAAAAAATATTCTGTACTTTTTGTTAATAGGTCATATATACTTTTTATTGCTCGTGCAAGTGACGTCTCCGTCTGGGATAACCCAGCTCATTTACTAAAGCTATGCAATGTGACATATGTGATTTTTTAAAAAGTTATGTGATTTAAAAAAAAATTCACTGTTCCTCCCGAAAGGCATAGAGGCGATTGCGATAGCAAATTAGTAGCATTTAGGTCATTTAAAGGATTTAAAAGAAGGTCTTGCACGTGCAGTACACTCTTCGAAAGAACATTATTTTAATACAGTGCTGCCAACTTTCATTGTAGAGGAACCAAAAAAGTTTTGGAATTATATAAGTGAAAAAAAGAAACCGGTGTCGCAAATTTTGGTTGATGGTTTTGTGGTTACCGATCACGGGGATATTGCTCACCAATTCAATGACTACTTTCACAGTGTGTTTTCTAAATCCGGTGCTTCTCCATCCAATGACGCAGTGTTTCACCCCTGTGATGTAAATTTTATTTTATACCCTGGCGTAGTTTCTAGGTTCCTAAATTTAAAAACTAAATCATCATGTGGTCCCGACAACCTTCCTAACGTGTTTCTCAAGAGATATGCGGAATCTGTTGCAAAGTTTCTAGTTATTTTATTTCGTATTTCATTACTTCATGGGAATTTACCGAGCGACTGGAAGATAGCCAGGGTTGTGCCAATACACAAGAAAGGTGACCGCAGATTATTACAAAATTATCGTCCAATATCACTCACATCATCATGTTGTAAACTAATCGAACATATTATTGCCAACCAGATTAATGAATTTTTAGATGCACACGCAGTCCTCTCTAATTTCCAGCACGGGTTTAGAAAAGGATACTCCACAATTACACAATTAGTGACAGTAATATATTCACTCGCTTCATGTCTCGATAGGAACGGGCAGATTGATGCAATATTTCTTGACTTCAGTAAAGCCTTCGATAGAGTTCCCCATGACAAACTAATTTTAAAACTCAGACGCATTGGACTCCCAGAAATTTTAATCATATGGATATCAAACTATTTAACCAATCGCTACCAATTTGTAACAGTTAATGAGCAGCAATCAGGTTGCCTTCCGGTCGGCTCTGGCGTGCCCCAAGGAAGTGTGCTGGGGCCATTATTGTTCTTATTATATAATAATGACATTGCTGCTGAACTTGATCCGAATGTCCAAATCAGGTTGTTTGCGGATGATTGTGTGCTTTTTCAAGAAATAACTTCAATTAACGACCAAATCCATCTTAACTCCTCTCTTGCTAAGATTTTTGAATGGTGTGAAACGTGGGACATGAAACTTAACACAGATAAGACCGTCTTTCTTCGCTTCTCTCGAGAAAAATCTCCGCTTTCTTTTAACTACAGGCTTGGTTCGTCACCTTTGCTGGAAGAGACTAAATATAAGTATTTGGGTGTCACACTAACTAATACTTTATCATGGAATTTACATATAGATAACATCTGTTCTTCCGCATTCCGTAAACTGTACTTTTTAAGACATAAGCTAAGAAGTTCTCACCCTAGCGTAAAATTACTTGCTTACAATTCACTAATTAGACCTAAACTTGAATATGCATGTGTTGTCTGGGACCCATTTAATAAACACAACATCACCCGCCTAGAAAAGGTACAGAGAAAAGCTGTAAGGTTTATTTACTCTAAATTTTCCCCGTATGACTCACCCTCTGAATTAATGCACATTAACGGTACACAATGTCTTGAACAACGAAGAAAAAATTTACGTTTGCAATTTCTTTTCTTGCTTTGGAATCAAGATCTAGCTATTAGCCCTTCTCCATACCTGTCGCTTTCAACGTCAAGGCATACACGCCACCATCATCCTAATTCCCTGACACCATATATTGCGCGAACAGATTTATTCAAGTTTTCATGTTTCCCTCGCACGATAACCGACTGGAATGATTCCTTATTGCCTTTCGCCACACTTTGATGTTTTTTTTTCTTAACTTTGTTATTATTGTTTATTGTTTTGTTGTCATTTGACCCACCCTGCTTGGACCTGTACAAGGTTTGCAGTACTGAATAAAGAAGAAGAAAGAAAGAAAGATACCTGTGCGAAGTAACGATAGTTTTATCAGCCGTATAAATTTTTAAACGTCGACCTGCAAGCTAAATTACCAATCACAGAATATGTAAGCGCGACTCAACGAGGACGTAGAAACACACACAGAGACAGCGCTGTCTTTGTGTGTCTGCTTCTTTGTACGTCTGTGTTCAGTCGCGCTTGCACATTCCATCATGGATTCAAACTAACTAGCCCATCAATGTATTTTAACCAAATCAACCAGCACAGTGTCACGCGCGCACAGGTATAAATGAACACAACTCACTCGATGAGCGCAGAAATTTGCTGTGAAAATTCTGGAGTGAGGAATCCCAGGTGCCGCAAGCGAATTGACTTTCATGCATGTCTCGCTTCAGCGCGAATGAGACGTCGAAAGCACAGCGCATACGAAGCTACCGACACAATCCGCTTCCTCCAAACTTCGCAGATCGCTTTGAAAATGAGGCCCGCGCGGGCACGTACTTCAGCCACATAGCAGACCGCTTTCAAGATGCATGAGCGCAGGCAACGCGTCGTTACGGCGTCCGTCAAGGGCGTCTACTACGGCGTCCGCGATGCGTATGGTCAACGCCGTAGTAGACTCCGAGGTTGTCTCCACTCAGAAGGAGCGGCGGGAGGACATCGAGGCACCGTAGCAGCCGCCGGATAAGAACGCCCCTCCTCCGTCGCCTCAACGCCCGCCTCACGCGCCAGAGGAGAAGGCACGCATCCGGGCTGCGTTCCTCGCTCGCGCACGGGAGATGGAACCGCGTTTGCCGGCTCCGCTTCACACGTTTTCACTCATACGGAACCTCACGGCGACGTCGACGCCGACAGCATAAGTGTGCCTGGACTGTCCATTTGTTTGCTATCGCAATAAAAGACGTTTCGGCCTCACTTTGGGAGCCCCTTTCCCAATGAAGGAAATTGAAGGTCGGTTATATACACCTCATATTGTGACGCAGGTACACGGTGTATATCGGGGGCAGATTGCCTGATCTGCGATTTAGCGTCTGTGCAGTCGCCTCGTGATGAAGCGATCCCAGGTAAAGCCTTGTCGTCTTGTTCTTTCCTTTCAAATTATTTTCGCGCTATCACAGTCGATGTCATGGCGCCTGGACACGGCGTTACAGGTAACGTGTTTATTGCCATATGCTTGATGCTGACATCATAGTTGTGCTGTTTTATTTGTTTTCAAAATTTGCCCGTTTCACCTATGTGCACGTGTTCACAACCAGCGCAAGGAATTCTGTACAATACACCCGGGAAATTCTCTTTCGCGAGCTTGTGTTTTCCGGTTTCCCATTGTTTTCCAAGCTTGCGTGTAGTATAACTGAACAGTGCAAACGCAAGTAGCAGACGTAGTGCGACTTAACGCACATCCCTGTGTATATCCACTCAAACTAGCGTATATTTCGGCTCACAAGCATCTATATAGAACACTAATCTGTAAATGTAGAAGTGGATTAGAGTGAACAGATGCTATGATATGCATAATTGTAGTAGATTTAGCCACTCGGTGTGTGCCTGTTCATGGCAAATCTTGCAGAATGGCCATTTGCTACGGGACACAAGAGGTACAGATGACTTAAGCGTTGAATGATACGCGTTGTACTCTTTGGTGCATACACGTGTCATAACCGTTCTCCTCTCGACAAGTATTATACATTACCTTCGTCATCGTGACATCTCTGCGACGCCTCGCACTCGGCATCTGCCTGATTCGGAGTTTGTATATCGGCATAGCTTGTGAGCGGTGCGGTGCACAGAGGAATTGCTAGAAAATAACGCGGTAACGTCTGCGGCGGACACGCATAAATATTGCATAAATAACATGTTGCAGAGGACGAAAGAAACAAAAGTGTGCGCATCGCGGTCAGTTATAGATAATTTATTAACCGCTTTCATAATGCTTCGTTTCACTTTATTTGAACATGCGCGTTGGGTTTGTATATTTGCTATGTGATAAAAGGTATACCTTGCACATGAGACATTTTAGCCTTTCATCAGTAGTTTGTGGTTTTCTTGAAACTGACAAGCCTCCACTCTATGCTACGCTGGAGCACTATGCAATATGGGTATACAGGTCGTGATGGGAATTTGGCGTTATCTGCGAACGCATGCCAAACTGCGTTTTATCGCCTTCTGGTGAAGCAAGAGACTTGTTTTGTTAGGCACACGAGCTAGAAAGAACGCGCATGCGCAGTGCCATGTCTCCATATGAGGAGCTAGTTTGGGCAGAGGGTGCAGGAATACGTCATGGCACCCCCTCCTAGATTGCGTGATATTTGGCCCCGCCTGGCACTATCCTGCTGCAGGAAGTCACCACCTCGACGGTCCGTACGGGACGAGGCGACTGTGGCCCGGAAAGAAACAGCTCGACCCTACTTTACGATGTCCAGCGGCCACTACAACTTGGCCCAGGGTACAAGCAGTGCACCCTATGATCTGGACGAATGCAGGTTAGCTTCTATTTAACATTTACTTTGAACAATGTCAAAACAAGGCACGCCGTTAAGTGCAGATTATCAAACATTCAGGCTCTTTTCCGGTGAACAATTCTGCGCGAGCTCCTATGTGCTTTGCTCACCGTGGCTGCCGCTGCTGTCTTGGCGAATACGGCTCCCACGAGACATTTGCAATGGGTAATTGAATTGCACGTAAACAAAGCACATGGGCCGATATACCACCTCTAACGCCTACGAAAGTACTCGGTCAACAGCACGCCCTACCTATTATGGATAAAACGCAGGCTCTACAGTGTTAATCCTTTTATAAAACGTAGCTTTCTACACTTTCGAGCCTCATGCGCTTTCTCAATCAATTTATTGCAAAGTATTGTGGGCCAGTCCTGCAGGTAGGGCAATACTAAACCGACACTTACGTTAAACTCTGGCGGTTTACGTGCCAAAACCACGAAGTGATTATAAGACACCTCATACTGCGAGACTCCAGATCCCTGTTGACCAACACGGGTTCTTAAGGTGCACCCTATAGAAGACAAGTTTATCAGGCCCCCATGGAAATGCGGCCGCAGCTGCCGGTATTTGATCACGCTACCTCTGGCTGGGCAGCGGAGCACCAAATTTACGAAGGCGCCATGGCGAGCAATATTAATTTTGTTGGATCGTGGAAAATGCGTGCTTTAAAGGTGGTTAGTTTCGGTTACAATGTAATTCATGTGTCGTGTAGTTGGGATGTCCGTGTCCTGCTGATTTTGTCAAGAAGGTGCATAATTGTTGTGCTGCTAAAATCTTGCAGAAGATGTCCTATAGCCCCGCCGTGAAAGCTTACCTTCATATAGGCTTAGCATATAGGCTTGAGAAAGCTAGCTGGTGCTCTATGCATTTTTCCTTAAATATAAAAAGACCCAGTCCTTTTGTCCACCTAACACATGCGCGTCCACGCGGGCCGACAAAATGTTCGCGCTCACAAGCGTGAATTTGCTTACGCTTTTCTGAGTGCGACGTCAGATAGAAATTTATCTGTATTGGTAAAATGGCTGTATGATCCAGCTCATTTGATTATATCAAGCGGCACGATGGCTGTTAAAATATGTGATCCCCCATCACACTTAGCACTGCATTCGAGGTATGCATCGTCAAACTTGCGGTAAAAGCGCTCTTTTTCCGTTTACTTTTTCAAAGAAAATTGTTGCTAATCAATGAAGCACAAACGTAACGGGGAAGAAGGTGTATTTGATTGCCCATTTCGCATATCAATATCTTGGATCTGGTGACATTGTAATAGTTCGTTCGAAGTGTATACGCCTTGACCATTCACAGGATAGAATTCGTGCATTGCAATATGTGCCGTCAAGTAATAATTAAATATTATTTAGAACTTTCTTTTAATAAGCCATATATACATGTTTATTTCTCGTTGAAGTGATGTTTTCCTCTAGGAGTAACAGAGTTTTATGAATAAAGCTGTGCTCTGCGACATCAGTAATCTTTAAAAAATATTTGATTTAAACTCTTATATAGAACACAATTCGCCACAAACATTATTTCTTTAACCAGTTACCAAGGTTGAAATTGCTGTTATAATTAACAGCCCTCAAAGTAAAGTTTCATGCGGTTTCGATGGCATTAACGCAGCACCAATTAAAGCGGTCTCACATTTGCTATCCGATGTAGTTTGCCACTTAAGGAATTCTGTTTTGTTGACAGGAATATTTCCGGATAAAATGAAAGTTGCTACGGTTCTGCATAAAGGTGGGCCTATTGACTGTATTTCTAACTACAGAACAATATCTGTGCTTCCACTATTTCACAAATAACTGAGAAAGTTATGAATTCTATAATTTCTCAGCATTTCTGTAAGCACAACCTAATATCCGAATATCAGCACGGATTTCAGCTAGGCAAATCGACGGAGTCAGCATTATTAAACACCGCAGAAAGAATTCTAACTAAATGTTGAAATCAACTGCACACAATAGGCATTTTCTTGGATTTTCACAAGGCCTTTGATTCAATTAAAATATCACAGTGTTTGCAAAGTTACCGTGTCATCGAATCAGAGGACTTCCGCGTAAGTTACTAACCGTACTCAGTTCGTTGTTGTTAATAATGTACAGTCAGGTACTGAATCCATAAACAATGGAGTTCCGCAAGCATCTGTATTAGGACAAACAATATTCTTGCTGTATGTAAACGTTATTCAACTTCCCCCTGACCACAGACATTGTTTTCTACGCTGGTGATACAAATGGTTTTTCACATCTAATAACCTTTCCCATCTCACTCGTGCTGTTAATTTATGGCTTTAAAATGTGCCTTGCTGGTTAGATGAAAATAAACACTTATTGATCGTTCGGAAAACCAAATACATTGTCTTCTCATCCGTTAATAAAGCAGTTCACCTTGATAGCTCTATAACGTTTAAATTATATCCATTAGAGCAGAGTTCAGAATACCAGTTTTAGAGGTAAAATTTCATGAAAACCTTCGATGGACAAGTAACGTGAATTTTATAAAAGGTATCACTGCAAAATCAACTGGAATGCTAAATAAATTTCAGACGTTGCTGCCAATAAGATTAAGACGGCAGCTTTATTTTAGATTACATTCCCGTATACAATATTGTCGAATAGTTTGGGAGGTTACATCAATGTATAATTTGGAACGACTATACATAATGCAGAAGAAATGTATACGATTCATGCAACATATATCTGGTCGTGATCCTACTTCCCCATAATATGCATACTTCATATAATAATGTTGTATAATCAGCGTTTGTTGGAATTGATTTTTCTCGAAATAAAATAAAACCGTGAGCTGTTCTTTCATACGTATATAAATACGGAGACACCATAATATTTCAGGAACAAAAACTTCGTAAAGATTAAAACAAGATCATCATCACCATCATCATCATCATCATTATCATCATTATATTCTTGTCCACTGCAGGGCTAAGGCCTCTCCGTGATCTGCAATTACCCATGTCGTGCGCCAACCGATTCCAACTAGCACCCGAAAATTTGCTAATTTCGTCGCACTACTTGGTCTTCTGCCGTCAACTACTGCGCTACCCTTCCCTTGGTACCCATTCTGTCACCTTAATGGTCCAACGGTTATGTAATCTGCGCATTACATGTCCTGCCCAACGCCATGTCTTTTTCTTAATGTCTAATAAAATATCGTCTATACTGGTTTGCTCTCTAATCCAAACTGCTTTCTTTCTCCATCTTACAGTTGTGCCTAGCATTCTTCGTTCAATCGCTCCTTGCACGGTCGTTAACTTGTTCTCAAGCTTCTTTGTCAGCCTCCAAGCCTCTACGCCGTATATCAGCACCGGAAAAATGCACTGATTGTATACTTTCCCGTTTAGTGATAACGATAAGCTCCCAGTCAGGAGCTCACGATGTCTGCCGTATACGATCCAACCCATTTTTAATCTTCTGTGAATTTCCTTCTCATGGTCAGGGCTCCCTGTGATTAGTTGACCTAGGTAAACGTACCCCTCCACAGACTCTAGAGGCTGACTTGCGATCTTGAACTCGTGTTCCTTTGCCAGGTTATTTATCATTTTGTCTTCTGCATATTAATCATCTGCCCCACTCTTACACTCTCTCTGTTAAGGCCCTCTATCATTTGTTGTAACTCGTCGGCATTGTTGCTGAATAGAACAATTTCATCGCTAAACCGAAGCTTGTTGAGATATTCGCCGTCGATCTTTACTCCTAAGGCTTGCCAGTTTAATAGCTTGAATACTTCTAAGTACGCAGTGAATAGCATTCGAGAGATTGTCTCCTTACCTGACCCCTTACTTTATACGTATCTTCCTACTTGTGGAGAAATCAGGTGGTTGTGTATTCTCTGTAGCTATTTCCCACGGTATTTACGTAAGTGGTCTGTACTCCTTGATTGCGCAATTCCTCTATGACTGCTAGTATCTCTAGTGAATCAAATGCTTTTTCGTAATCTATGAAATCCATATAGAAGGGCTTGTACTCTGTGGATTTCTCGATAACCTGGTTAATGACATGGATCTGATCCATTGAAGAGTAACCTTTCCTGCAGCTAGCCTGCTCCCATGGTTGACTAAGGTCCAGTGTTGCCATTATTATATTGGAGATAATTTTGGCAAATATTTTATATAATACTGGGAGTAAGCTAATGGGCCTATAGTTTTTTAGTTCTTTAACGTCACCCTTCTTGTGGATTAATATAATCTTTGCATTCTTCCAGTTTTCTCGCTTTGCATTCGATAGACACTTCGTATAGAGAGCCGCCCGTTTTCCTAGCATTAGGTATCCTCCACCTTTGATTAAATCGACTGTTATTCCATCCTCTCTTGCCGCTTTTCCCCGTTTCATGACTTGCAAGGCTTTTCTGACCTCATCTCTATTATAGGAAGAGTTGCTGTATACTGTTCATTATTGTTTCGAATAGAGTACTCCTGAATCCTCTGGGTACTGTAAAGGTCAGTGTAGAATTCTTCCGCTGTTTTTAGTATACCTTCGAGATTGCTGATGATATTACCCTGCCTATATTACAGTGCATACATCTTGGTTTGTCCTAAGCCAAGTTTCCTTCTCACTGATTTCCGGCTGTGACCATTTTTAAAGACTTCTTCAGTCTTTTTCACGTTATAATTTCTAATATCACTTATTTTCGTTTTGTTGATCAGTTTTGACAGTTCCGCGAATTCTATCTTATCTCTTGAGTTGAACACTTTCATTCCGTCTCGTTTCTTTAAGTCCTTTGTTACTTGGGAGAGCTTGCCTACTGGCTGCCTTGGCGCCTTGCCTCCCACTTCAACTGCGGTATCTGAAGGCAGCCTCGTTCCGGTTTCATTCATTACCTCTTTGTCATCACCATCATCTCTCTCTTCTAAGGCTGCATATTTGTTTGCAAGTACCAGCCTAAGTTTCTCTGCTTTTACCTTTACTGCCTCTAAGTTGACCTGTTTTTTTTTACCAATTTTACTCTTTCTATGTTCAAATTGAGGCGAATCCTGGCCTTCACTAACCTATGAACATTGCACTTTACCCTATCTATTACTTCTACATCCTGCACTATGCTTGGATCGGCAGAAGTAATGAAATCAATTTCATTTCCTGTTGCACAATTAGGGCTTTTTCAGGTGCATTTTCTGTTGCTACATTTACTGAAAAAGGTGTTCGTTATTTTCAGCTTATTCCTTTCTGCGAATTCTACCAGTCTCTCTCCTCTAGTGTTTCTAGAATCGACAGCGTAGTTGCCAATTGCCTGTCCACGCGCCTGCTTTTTTCTCACTTTTTGATTGTAGTCCCCAATACTACTGTATACTGCGTTTGCACTTTTCTCATCGCTAATTCAACATCTTCATAAAACTTGTCTACTGCCTCATCGTCGTGACTGGACGTTGGAGCCTAAGTTTGTACTACCTTTAATCTATACATCTCATTGAGTGTGAATACGACTACTGCTACCCTCCCGTTATTGCTGTAGAATTCCTGGATGTTTCCCGCTATGTCCTGAAGGATTTAGAATCATACCCCATACTGCTTCTTATCAGGGAGACCTCTATAGCAGAGGACAGGGCCACTATTCAGCAATGTGCAAGCCTCACCAGTTCTAATCTAACTAAGGCCAATAATATCCCAAACAATGTCTAATAGTGCTTCGAAGTGTCCTGCTAAGCTAGCCTCACCCGAGAGGCTTGGGGTGGTAAACGTTGCAAGGGTCAGTTTCCATTGGCAGCCTGTCCGGACACAGGCATTTGTAGCACGCTCGGCTGCGTTGCAAATCTGACCACCGCCTTGGTCAGGTGCTCCGCAGCCGCTGGGGACTGAGAGCCATTGGTTTATTGAGGACATCATTAGGGAGGTTGTGGCCGAATACTGCACCAGGGTGGCCTATTCCTGTTCTGGTGAGGAAGTGTCTTTTTTCAAGCTTAGTGGGCCTTCCTAATTTGGTTGTACCTGGATTAGTATAACGCCACTCGCTCTCGGCATCTTTCTCCGGCGTCAGCCGGAGAAAGATGCCAAGCCAGCAAGCCCAAAACTAGATAATCCAAGCCAGAACTAGATACGGTATGCAATTATTGAAATGGCCAATTCCGAGCATTATGAATTGTTAATCATGGTTTTTTAGGTACAATGGCGAGTTCTCTCTTTGCTTGTTTTCGGAAAACTATCTAAAATGTATTCCCTCCAACAGTTGTAATTTTGATGTACATTTGTTTAGTTCTCTTCAGTCCAATTGTAGTCCGTTGAGGTTAATAGTTATCATGTTGATGATGAATGTGTTTACGACTAATTCTGTCATTCTTCCTTATTTGTGTTTGTTCCTATCGTATTTGATACTCTGTACGTGCATTTTTTTTCTGTGTGTTTCATATTTTGCGATGTGTTATGGAGCATGTTGAACTGCTGTTGTCTACTGCGCGTGCTGTCTGGTGTCAAAGGCCTAGTCAGGTTGATTTTAGTGCCGCCTTTTGCCTTGGCACCAAGACAAACCACTCTTGAGCGCTGGTTCCTCAATAAAGAAATAAACAAACAAAAAGACAGGCAGTACATCACAGACTTAGAAATCTTTAGAACAGCAGTTTCTGATTGTTACAATTTTTGGCGGTCTTCCTCTGAGCGTGCGGCAAAAGTGTTCCGGATAATTTCTAGAATAGCTTGGCCTGGTCAGTGGCTACGCTGCGGGCGAAAGATTTCCGCCTGCATATATGTACAAAGCATGTTTTGTCTCTTTAAGCTTCGCTAGCAGAATGTCCGTAAAGTTTTATTGAGCATCAAAGTCAAAGGTAAAGTTATAGGCTGTGGCTTGTTCGATTGCTGCAGAATGCTTATAAGGGCAGCATCCGCACATCTGCTGCATTACTGACGTTTTTGGTTTGGCTACATTCATGAAAGAAACGAAGGCTAAATTTATGATTTCATCACGAATGTATGATGCCCGTAGATGATATTTGCCTGAGAAGGGTCCTGACAGCACATTTTTGAGTGTGTGTGTGTAGCGGTGAAGGAAAATGTTGCACCTCTAAATCCTAATAAAAATGTGACAAGGCTTTCAAAGCAAGAAAATGAACCTTACGAAAAGATTTTGTCACTACTTCCTTAAAGGTATAAACGATAGAGCGCTGGTGTTCTCGACGCTTCGCTTCAAAACAGCTTTTTCTTGAACCTCCTATGTATAGGGGTGCAGAAATATCGGAAACACAGATGTCTCCTATTGTTGGCTCTAGCGTAGCGGCGCTAAGTCTGAGGACTCGGGTTCGAATACCGGCGGCGGCGGCCACATGTAACCGCAGCCGTAAAGGAAAAACGCTTGTCCGCTGTGTAGATGGTCAAGAACGCCATGTTAAAATTAATGTGGAGACCCCACTACTGCGTGGCCTATAATCAGATCCGCGTCGCAGCACGTAAATACCACAGAATTTATTACACCCACATGCGAGAACAAGGAAAGAGCTGGCGTTTCATGCTCATTTCCTTTCTTGATCATCAGGAGCAAAGTTTGTTTCCGAGCAGAAACCTGGCAGTATCTCGTGCGGCATGATCTAGAAGGATTTTTGTTGTGATTTTAAGCCGAGAAGAGACCACGCCGGCCGTAGCTACAAATTCCACTGTCAGTGGCAGCATATCTGCACTGATTAAACCAATTAATTTTTTTTACGGAATTAGCGAAACAAAAGTAACATATAACCTGTTTCCCGACATCTGCAATGCTGCTTCATCTGTTTCTAAAGAAATGGCATGATGTTGAACACGCTATATGCCCAGAAATTTTCGCCAGGCTTCAAAAGAACACTGCGTCTGCATTTTCTCCCTGTTGGCTTTAGTGGCCACTCTTTTCGGTGAGAGTACAATGCTGAAATACTGATTTAAAAGGAAGGTTGATGAACTTGCTCAACATATACTCCAAATATATATATATATATATATATATATATATATATATATATATATATATATATATATATATATATATATATATATATATATTAGTGTGTGTGTCTCCTGCTTGCATGCGTGACGCGAATTCTGGAAGGCACGCGAGCACCAACGATTTCGGTGGAGCCTTTCATGAGTCATGCACCTGCTTAAATAGCCGAGGCGCTTGAGCATGTCACCAGATTTCAACGATCTCTGTGTGTTCACGTACCTAAACTTATTATTGTGCGCAGAGGGTCACGTCGTCAACTGTCAGATTTGTGGCTGGTCGATGTGCGCACGGGCCTCTTTCATGACCGTCAAGGCAAAATGACGATAAGGTAAATAACGGGGCTTTGCAATTTCTGTTGCCGTGCAGCACACACCACTGGCTTTCTTTCCCATCGTTGCTTTTTAGAATCGTTCAACACGGCTCGATGGCTCCAAGCGAGAACGCGGTTTTCAAACTTTCTCGATTCTCAAGTTTCGGTGAACAAGGCGATTGCTCCTTGGCGCCGAATCCATCATCGGATGGAGTGGGCACTCAAATAAATGTGTGCGTAGCAAAGGCGGTAGCACTCGAGAGCAGCAGTTTTTTCTGCAACCAAATGCACGATCCCAAATTGGAGCTCTTTAGGGCAAAGTTTAACTAACGAAGTGCTCTCCCAATCTCTTCTCTCGCAGAGTTCCCGGAGGAACCAGACAAGCAGCGTTTCACCAGCGAGACAACCAGGCTGCCAGCAGAATCCAACAGAGCGGCGTTTGCCGGTTCGTTTTCACCGACACGAAAGCCTTCCAACAGCACGCCGCTCACCACTTGCTTGGGAAAAACAACTGCTACGAGTGCGGCAAACTGTTCATGAAGCCTTGCGACGTCAAGAGGCATTTACGTACGCACGGCGAACCATCCTTTGAGTGCAGCGTGTGCGGCCAAAGATTTTATAGCGTAGATGCGCGCAAGTACCATATGCTTTCATGCCACGTAGGCGTAGAGGACTGAGAAGCCGTCGAAGGGCCTCCTTAAGACGGCAGCCCACACCACGAAATTGGTCGAGCACGTCGTGAAGCAGCGTTGCACTTGACGCTTGCATCTGTTTCGGTGGAGCCGAATATTCTCCCGGGAGGACTGACTTGTCTGGTTATCACCGCGACACCCAAGTGTGTCGTGGGCCTGAGCCTCAACTGTTCTAGCTCTGCGCTAACTTCTTGACAAACTGAAGTGGGCTAATCTTATCCCTTCTGACTACGGCTGAAAAATGCCTGCGAATAAATTTCTTACAGTGGTTATCTCGAGGAATACTGTGCCCCAGCTCTGTGGTTTTCTTCGAAGAACGCACCCATTTTTCGCAATCCACCAGCCATGGTTAAAATATATTTCTATGCCTCGCGGATTGAACAAAATAGCGAGATATAGTAGTAAGGAGATTTATAGTGGAGGTTTAAAGAGTAAAGGAACCACGACTTCAGACGGGACGTGATGAAGGAGTGGATAGGACGAGCGCTGCTAGGTATAGTACTTAATAGTGAAGTTGAGCCCTCATATTCTCGAGCCTTGCTGGTAACGTTATCAGTAGTTTTAGCGCCCTGTATTGCACAAACAAAACTGTTAGATATGATACCCATTCGTTCATTTGAAGAAGCTCAAGACTGTGCCCAGAAAAACGTGATTCTCATAGCGGAAGAACTGCTACTCTAGTCGGCTTAGCTTGTGCATGTAACTAATGATCAAATAAAACATTGCTGCGGCTAATTAATAGACTTAAATGGTGATTCTGGCATGACCTACATAACGGTGTGGAGACGGTCACCTAGCCTGCTTGGTTTGATCAGGTGTACTGTACATGCTTTCATTGCAGGGTTTTTGTATAAATCTCGATAATCCTTTTTTTTCTGTCAAAGCTTCTCTATCTGCCTTCTATCGCTACGTAGGCTTGCAACGAATCAGGTCGTATTAATTTCTTTCCTGCTTTTCTTACACCTATACTCTTAACGTATCTTGGTTATCGTGGTTGCTGAGCGGTTGATGCTTCCAGCCATGTAAATTGAAGCGCTTTTGGAAGGTTTATGTTACCTCCGGGTCTCGCCGAATAAATCATTTCGCGTGCCATTAGGTGGTGCCGAGTGGTCTCTGAAATTATGCTTCAGCATTCACATGCCTCATCTTGTTGCGAATATTTGCTCCGGTGTGTTTTTGTTCCTAGGCAACCTGCTCGAGCCTCCCACTCCCACTCCCAACAAGCTCCCAAGCTACTCCCACTTGTGCTATCCAACAGGTTTTTCTTCCAACTTTATTTCTTCCCGTTCCTGTAAATGTCCCTGGTCTTTTTTTTTTTCATTCTTTACAGCCAATTCGGTGTCTCTTTTTCTCTTGAGTGGCTACGGTGTTGAGCTGCTAGACGTCAGGTCGCGGGATCGAATCTCGGCCACGGCGGCTGTATTTTGATGGAGGCGAAATGCGACAACACCCATGTATTTAGATTTAGGTGCACGTTAAGGAAACGCAGGTGGT
Source organism: Dermacentor andersoni (assembly GCF_023375885.2). Classification (NCBI taxonomy): domain Eukaryota; kingdom Metazoa; phylum Arthropoda; class Arachnida; order Ixodida; family Ixodidae; genus Dermacentor; species Dermacentor andersoni. The sequence continues at coordinate 31,052,626 of NC_092824.1, read as the reverse complement.
GTCAATTTTCAGTTTCTCATTACGGCATACCTCGTAATCATTTAGTGGTTATGGCACGTAAGACTGCATTATTTTTCAAATGTTTCTCTCTTTCTTTCTCATGACTACCGCTTGTCTATTTAGACATTAGATTACTCGTTACTTAGTTGCCAACTTTCTCAACCTCTTTCTATTGTCTCCACGCATATTGGAGCACAGATAGTTGCGCATAATTTTGCAGTGCACAGGGCGGGTGTGCAGAGGTTTGCACAATTTCGACGGGTCGTGATTGGTCCGGCTATTGGGAAAGGGAACAGCCATGCTTCAGCCACCGCGGTCACGAAAGCTGGCAAGGCTGGCGTAGAAAAAAAGCTTCGCATGAAAAAAAAAGTAAAGTTGGTGAGACGCAAAAATCAGAAACGGAAGTTGGTGACGCCATTTACGACCCCCGCCCTCCTTTGAAAGCTCACGCTGGTAGCATCCATGCACCGATCCATCGATCCAACCATACTAAACGTGCAGAGGATTGTCTGGGTATTTCTGAAAGAAAGAAATACCGGGTGAGTGTTGAGAAGTTTTGCAACGAACAGAGAGCTCGACCTAAGGTAATATTATTTAGCCTTCTACTCTGCTCAAAGGCGAGGGAACCTGAGAAAAGAAAAAGAAGGGTATAAGTAATGATGTTAACAATAGGTGAAGTAAGGAGCGATTATGAGAGGTTACAAGTTCGAGTCCGTAGGGCCCTTTCACAGTCTCGAATCTGAGGCTGTGTTAATAAAAATTCTAAAACAGTCCTGATGGCTTGTAAAATGTGACTGTGAATGGTAGGCATTGGCGTCGCCAATGCCGGGAGATCACGGTCACATAATATATGGCTTTATATATATATATATATATATATATATATATATATATATATATATATATATATATATACTTGCCTGCATAATACCTGAACACGAAATGACGGCTTATCGACCTAATAATGAAATAGTGAATTTTATTTAGTGGGTCCATTGATTTGATCAATTGTTCACTCATTGATCCGATTCGTCGTAAATCTCACGAGTTGAGAGATGCCCTCGCGGCTATCATGCGATTTCTATCTTCTACTCGCGATAATAAAACGCAACAAACTTACCATCAACATGCAAGGAGCACAAGTAAAACGTGTCGACGACGCAGGGCCCCACACAGACACCCACATACACACAAGCCTCACACCGAAATGCCAGCACGTCTAAGGACAAACGCATACAAAAGGATCAAGGAATCTCTCCTCCGTAGTTCCAAGGGGAAGTCAGATAGCCAAGGAGCAAAAAGCCTCCCACTAACTCTCTCGCACCCGCTTGTACACGCGCCTGCGCATAAATGTCCGGCGATTCCTGAAATTGCCGTCTCGTCCGGCGTTGCAGCAGCCGTTGTACCTTGTTGCGGCTCGAGACAGAGTTTAGGCCAAGAATCCTTCAGCCACAGGGATGAGTAGATCATGGAGTAGGAGCGAATGAAAAGGTTTATTTTACATTATTTACACTGGCTCCAGATGTGGAAGCCAACGTACTCCATGTAGGAGCACATTAAATGTCTGAGCTCACATCAGGCCATTCCACTGCACCAAACTTCTCCCACATTAAAACAGTGGTCTTCCTTAGGAGACTGTACTAGGGAATCCGAAGACTCTATGGCGGCCAATCACAATCGTCGTATCGGTCGCAATATGCCTGCCATGTTGTCTCACCGTTCCAGCAGAACTCGCCTTCTGTGTTGCACCATCGCCTCCACATAGGAGGCAACCGCGTCATAACCTGGGAAACTGGAGTCGACGCAGCTCCCATGGTAGTCCCTGACGTTGGGCCCTTTCCTCAGTTAGTTGGTTTTCAGTGACGATCAGCTTGCAACTACCTTTTCTGGTTGTTAACTCGTATACAGAATCCAGGGGTCTTTGTCACCTCGTGGAGAGCTTCGTTGTTGTCCTGTTAACGGTTGGTGCCAGGCTGCGTCGACGTCTGGACGGGCGCTGATGAAAGGGGTGTGGGGGGGGGGGGGGGAGGGGTGCCTTGTGGGAAAGACTAAACGAATTTCCTTTGCCGTCTTCAGATATAACCTTGACGGTGAACGAGTTGAGATCGACGTGAAACGTTGGTATCTGGTAAGCTTCATGGTAAATAATGCATAATAAAACGTCCAAATGACGAGTAGTCGAACGAGGGATGCTAATTGAGCGAACGTTTCAACAAGAAGGATTGTCTTTGTAAGTTACTGCCAGGTCTAAATCAAATCTCCTTGCCGAAAGCTTTCCAGAAGCCACACTACTTGATCGACTACATTACATCGCCTCGTGCGTCTAACTTCCTGGGAACGTTTCTCTTGTTTGAAATGTTTCAGCTTGAGGCTTACCCTCCGTTCTGCTCAGTCCGGCTCAATACACACTGCAGCTCAGCAGAAACATTGTCCCGGCGTGGTTGCTTAATGTCTACGGCGTAGTGCTGCAAAGCATGTGGTCGCGGGATCGTATCCCTGCCCCGGCGAAAAACGCTGTAAACACACTCGTTCTGTTGTGCAGCAGCAGCTGCCTCACGTTCAGCGTCACTACATTACGTCGTACCCAACTGTTATTACCACACCTTCTTCAGGCACTGCAGCAGTTCAGCAACAGTGGTGTTGCGGAGCTCGATTACGCGGGTGCTATCTTGACGAAGGCGACCGCATCGAGAAGAAGGCGGAATGGATGAAAGGCTTGTGTAGTGCGTGGACAGAACTGCACACTAAAAAGCATTTTGATGGTGGAAATTGGGCTGGAAGTATGCCGTGGCTGATAATGAAATCATGGTTCTGGCATGTAAACCCTTAGACTTTGGGAACGCGCGTCCAGGAACGTTGCAGCACAATGCTCAACCTTTGTGCGCAGCTTCCAGCATTGTCTTATCTAGCAAATCGGCGCTTGCACGATATGCGCAATCCAAGTAATTTTCTATATTGGAGAGTTGTCTCATCAGATGGTAAGCTTAACCAAGACACAAATTCTTTCCATTCCTCACGAGGTCGCGGGATTGAATCCCGGCCACGGCGGCCGCATTCCAATGGGGGCGAAATGCGAAAACACCCGTGTACTTAGACTTATGTGCACGTTAAAGAATCCCAGGTGGTCGAAATTTCCGGAGTCCTCCACTACGGCGTGCCTCATAATCGGAAAGTGCTTTTGACACTTAAAACCCCACAATTTAATTTTTTAAATCTTTCCATCGCATTAAAAGAAAATTCAGTCTTATATTTTGAGACAATTGGAAATTGCTTTTTACAAGAATCATTAAGCCAAAGCTGCGCTTGACAAGACAGTTGACCAAATACTTTGTTGTAGTTTGTTCGGAAAGGTGAAGCATAGAAATGGTATGAACGATTCTAGCGGTACCATGAAGCTCCTCAGACAAAGAGAGAGAGAGAGTGAAGATAGAGATAGCAAAGGGAGGAAAGGCAGGGTGGTCAACCAGACGAGCGTCCGGATCGCTACGCTACACTGGGGGAAGGGAAAGGGGGAACGGAAAGAGGAAAGCGGGATTTAGGGAATACTGTCTGTGAACGCAGCAAACCGCCTGGAAATCAGTCAAGTCCAAACAAGTGCTCCGCCGATACGTTAGGTTGCCGTCATTCTTCTCTCTGAAGTTAATCTTGGTGCTTCATAGCTGGTGATCCACGTTGAAGCCGCCAGGGAAGACAAAGGAGCAGGTGGGTCTGAGAAGAAGGTTGCAGTGCGTGGCAGTATATTGTTAAGCTAAGCCTCAGCCGTTCTGACTTCAGTGCGAATAGAATAATGCGGACGAGCCATGATGCTTACTCAAGAGTTGCAAGTACTGAACTGAGAGCACCAAGCACATGCATTGCACTTCGCGCTGACGGAGTGTGTAGGTTAGTTAAGAGCATTCCAAAAGTATTCATCAGGAGATCGGAGCACCATAACCACTTGCCGGTCTTCTTCGGGCAATTTGTCAGGAACCCACGCTGTGCGCTACACAGCCGTGCGCAGCTGTATCAGTTGACGTGGCTCCGGCTCCTGCTGTGGCATCGGGTGTGGCAACGCCTCCGGCTGCGGCCTCGGCTGTGCTACAAACTGGCATCGGCTGTGGCATCGGCTGTGGCATCGGCTGTGGCTTCAGTTGTGACTTCCGCTGTTGCTCTGGCTTTGGCCGCTGCTTTAGTAGTGCAGACCAGGTTGTATTGTTTAGAATGAATTGTATTGTATTTGTATGAATTGTAGTTGTATTGTATTTAGAATAAATTGCGCCAGGGGTAGGGGGCAGAGGAGGAGGTGCTGTCAGATGGGTCCTACCCTTGACAGAGGCATCGGCGTTCTTTGAAATCCGATGGCCTCGGGAGCGTCGCTTTCTATCGGCCGCAACAGCTTCCCGACGAGACGAATGGTCTCTCGCCATCTGCTTCAAGGTCGCCTTTTTCTTCTTCATATTGGGGCAGTGCTTCGAGGAAACATCGTGGGACCCAGTGCAATTGGTGCTTTTGAGAATTGTGGCTCGCTGCAGCGTCAGCAAATTCTCGCGTTCTCCCACACGGCGCTCACGTGTCCCAGCCTCATACAATTTCGGCATTGCAGTGGCCTTGGGATGAATGGTCGCATAAAGTGTCTAATATGGCCAACCTTGTCAAGCGAAGAGAGAGTTTAACCCTTGAGAATAATTTTCACGCAGCGGGATGTGCCGAGGCGATACACATGTATTACAGCGACGCCATCAACTGCAGGCTTCACTAGAATCAGCAATTCAGCGCTGGAGATGGAGACGTCCACGTCGTAGATGACACCAGTAGTGGAAGCGCTGTTCTGGGGGATGTACGAGCGGAGCTTAACGCCATCTAGTTCTGTAACTTTAGTCAAATTTCTCAGCCAAGTCTCATGTGTGACGCCGAAAGCCAGCACATTCTTTTTTCGTGTGTTGACTGTAACATTTGTTACCTGATTTGGCGCGACCGCTTCAAGTTGCACCGATGCAGACTGTCTGTTGAGACGCCTCAGCTTGTTGTTAGCGAGTTCTGGTACAAATAGAATCGTAATGACTGTGGTATTCTGAGTTGGTCCTACTGTTAGCGTGCTCGAAGACATGGATGCCCTGGTGGTGTGCCTTCGTTTCGCCTTGCGGCTCCGCACAACCTCGAAGGCGACATCTGAGAAGTCCTCACTGTTGAGCGAGTAGAAGCTGGCGTCATCGCCGTCGGTTCGCTGTGGAGGCCGGTCCACTTCCTAGACGATGCCGCCGCTGAAGTTGCCATTCCCGGCTGAGGCACAGGCATGTCCACTTGCATCCGCGCCACGAAACCTGCCGGCTCTCCAAGTATGTACGCAGAAATAAGGAGAAAACTGCTGAGCTAGAAAAGTAGCGTCCTGGCTCAGAGACATTTCGTCTTCGTCTCCTCAGACAGTATTCAATAAATATACGGGGGCATCATTATGGAGCCTCTTGACAAGTGAAAATGCTGCTGAGCCGCGTAAACACCAGCCTGGCAGCTATTAGCCATCCCGCTTCGCTGGCCTGAGGTGTCTCGAGAGCACAGCTTCGTATCTATCGTAAAATAAATTACACCCTCAAAATTTAGTAAAAGTGCAAGTTAGCTGAACTCGCACCTTTTCTGAGTGTAAGGGTGCGAGCTACACCTTTATTCACAATTAAATATGCGTTCTCTTTTAATTACGTGCAAATTATTACACACACACACACACACACGCACACACACACACACACACTATATATATATATATATATATATATATATATATATATATATATATATATATGGGAAGTTATGTTTGTATGTGCACCGAATAACAGTACCAGTGATGAACGGGTTTATATAACCCCGGTGCGCTATCAGGAAAGTAGAGGAATGAAATCCATGCTTCGACCGAAAACTGTCTGTTCGGGAAAACTCATGGCTGGAAATATCTAACGCAAAGAAATCGTTGCAATCAAAATGAAATAAAGGAACCGTTTTGACCGGAAAGGCAAGCATCGACTGCAATAGTAAATTATTAAACAGCTATACGAAGTAAGAATTTCGGCTTTAGCGGCCGTAAAAATTTGTAAACATAGGCACACCATTTAAAATACCAAACATGGTGTCACGCGTGACCATGCATGACAGCGGCTTTCCGCGGTCATCACTCGATGACCGCGGAAAGCCGCTGTTAAAACGCTCGCTTCAGGAAACGCGGCAGCCGCGGCGAGCGAAGTGACATTTGTGCTGTATATCGCTTCAACGAAAAGTGAGCTCCAAGAACACACAGCCCCCACAAAGCTGCGAGCCACCGAGGCACCTAGACTTTGCCCCCTAGAGTGGTGTCCTCCTAAGGAAATACAACTCTAGATACGGCCTGCGACAGCGTGAAGCCGCCACAGGCGCAGTTGCCGCCGGAGTAGAACGCCGCCCAATTTGCACCCACCTCCCTCTCCTTCCCCTTCCTCCAGTGCCTCGCAACATTGGATGCCCCACGCGCGACGGCTGCTGCCCGCTTTCGTCTGTTCTTTCGCGGGCGAGATTGACCCGCGATCGTCTGCTTGTATCGTACACTTTCACTTGCACATACAGCGGTGGGCACGGTGTGACGGTGCCATCTCCCTTAGACTTGCTACGGAACGTCCCGGCGACACCGACGGCGGAAATGCGTTTGGAGTGTTCGTATGACATCTATCGCATAAAAGACGTTTTGGCGCCACTGTGGGAGCCTCGATCACAATGAAGGGAAAGAAATGAAGTTTGATTATATAGGTTTCATTATGTGACGTGAACATCGGGTCTGTGTCGGGGGCAGATTGCCTGAGTGGCGATTGAGCGTCTATGGCGTCGTCTAGAAATGAAGGTATTCAGCCTTGCGGTCTGGTTCTTTTCTTTGAAAATTATTTTCCCGCCATCCCTGTCGATGCCATGGTGCGTGGACACTGGGTTTTCAACTAACGCGTTCGTTGCCAGGTACTTGATGTTGACATCATAGTTGTGTTGTTATTAATCTTATCTGAAAGGGCCCGTTTCACCTATGTACACGTGTTCACAACCAGCGCAAGGAATCCTGTACAGCATAACCGGAAACTTCTCTTTCACGAGCTTCTCTTTGACCGTTAACCATTGTGTGTATGAGCTTGCGTGTGGTTCAACTGAACAGTACAAATTTAAGTACCAGACGTCGACTTGACGCACTGGCCTCTGTGCATCAAATGTTAAGTGTTAATATAGAAGTGGATTAGGGCGACCACAAGCCATGATATACATTATTTTCATAGGTTTAGCCACTGGGCGTATGCCTATTTATGGCGAATCCTCCAGAATGGTTATCTGCAATCGGGACACAAGAGGTGCAGATTACTTAAACGTCATAACCATTCTCCTCTCGACATGCATTATACATCACCTTCGTCATCGCGACATCAGTGCGACGTCTCGCTCTCGGCATAGGCCTTATTGGCAGTTTGAATTTCGGCATAGCTTGGGAGCGGTGCGGTGCATAAACACAGAAATTTCTAGAGAATAATGCGGTTACCTCTGCGGCGGATAAGCATATATACTGCATAAATAACATGTTGCAGAAGACGAAGGAAAGCAAAAGTTTACGCATCACGGTTAGTTAAAGAGTATTTATTAGCCGCTTTCAAAATGCTTCCTTTCACGTTTATTCGATCACGTGTGTTAGATTTGCATACTTATTATGCGAAAAAAGGTACAGCTTGTACAGGAGGTATCTTAGCCTTTCATCATCGACCACTGCATGCTACGCTCGAGTATTGTTAAAAATGGATATAAAGGTCGTGATGAAAATTTGCCGGGATATGCGAACACGTGCCAAACTGCGCTTTAACACCTTTTGATAAATCCAGAGCTACGTAGCGTTAGGCACGCAAGCTAGAATGGAGGCGCATACGCAGTGCCACGTCTCGACAACAGGTGCCGATTTGGGAAGAGGGTTTAGTAATGCGTCATGGCACGCCCTCGTAGATTGCGTGAAGTATGACCGCCCCTGCGCTGTCCTGTCCTGGGAAATAACCGGTTGCATTGACCGCACGGGACGGGCGACCATGGCCGGCAAAGAAACAGAAAGAAACCCAAATTTACGATGTCGAGTGGCAGTTGCAAAGTGGACCAGGGTACAAGCAGTGCAGCCACTGATCTAAACCATGGCAGGTGAGCTTCCATTGAACATTTACTTCGAATAATGTCAAAACTAAGAAGTTGTTGCATGCAGAGTGCCAACCATTTAGTTTCTTTTACGGTAAACATTTGTAGCCGAGCTCTCATGGGTTTTACTCACCGTGGCTGCTGCTGATGTGTTGATGAACACGGCTCACAAAAGAGATATTTGCAATGTCGAATTGGCTTGCAGGTAGCCCGAGCACATCGGCAGTTATACCGGCTCTAGCGCCTGAGAAATTACTCAGTCAATGAACACGCCCTACCTAATATCCTCTACGCATCAAGCGCAGGCTCTTGATTCTCTTATTCTTTTGAAGAAACGAAGCTTTCTATGCCTTAGGGTTTCGTGCGCTTAGCCGGTTAATTTATTGACACGTATGGTTGGCCACTCTTGCACTTACGCCAATACTAAGCCTACACTTCAGTTAATATTTGGGGGTTTACGCGTCGAAAGCACGATGTGATTATCAGGCTCGTTGTAGTGGGCGGCTTGGGATCACCTACACTTCAGTTAATATTTGGGGGTTTACGCGCCGAAAGCACGATGTGATATCAGGCTCGTCGTAGCGGGCGGCTTGGGATCACTTTCGACAACAAGGGGTTCTTAACATGAACCCCACGAAACACGGGTTTTATCAGGTCCCAATCGAAATGCGGGCGCAGCAGCCGGTTTTTGATCACGCCACCTTTGGCTTAGCAGCGCAGTGGCACATTCACGAAGCCGCCACGACGAGCAATATTAACTTTGTCTGAACGCGGAATAGTCGTGCAGTGAACTTGGCCAATCTCGGTTACAATGTAATCTACATGTCGTGTGGTTGGGGGTTCCGTGTCTTTCTGATTTTGTCGAGCAAGTGCATAATTGTTGCGCTGCTACAAGCTTTGCAGAATATGTCTTATAGCCCCGCCGTGAAAGCTTACCTTCATACAGGCTTCAAGAAGGTCGCTCATGCTCTATGCATATTTGCCTAAATACAAATGGCCCAGTCGTTATTTTCCACCTCATATATGCGCATCCACGCGAGCCGACAAATGTTCGCGCCCATAAGCGTCAATTTGCCTACGCTGATCTGGGTGCGACGTTAGATAAAAATTTATCCGTATTGGAAAAATGGCTCTCAGTTCGAGGTTATTCGATTACAAAAAGATGGTCGTTCTAATATGTGATGACACATCAAACTGCACTGCATTCGAGGTATGCAGCGTCAAACTTGCGGTAAAAACGCACTGCTGTTAGATTTACTTTTCTTAGGAAGATTCTTCGACGATGAAGCACAAACATAACTGGGACGAAAATGTATTTCATCGATAATCCCGCGGATCAATATATTGGATCTAGTTACATCATGAAAGTTCGTTCGAAGTGGATACGCCTTGATAACGCACCGGATGCAATTTTTGCATTGCAATATGTGCCGTCAAGTATTAATTAATAATAATTAGAACTCTTTGTTAAATAGTCATAAATAAATTTTGATTGCTTCTGCAGAGACAGAGAAAGGCCAAGGAAAGACGAGAAGGTTAATCAGATTATATTCGGCTGGCTACCCTGTGTCGATGGAGCGGCATAATGATGCCATAAGTGAGAGCGAGAAAAATAAAAAAAACACACACACATACATATGACACAGAATTGTTCCTTTAGGCACAGTAACGCAGTTTGAGAAGGCGTTCCTAATGTTACGCCGTGTCACCGTTCAATCCTACGTCACACAGTGTACAGTCACAATTTGTCGCAGTCCCATGTATTTTAAGCAACTTAGCTGCACCTTTACGGCGGATCGCAAGGATCTTGATTTAGCCCAGTTTCCAAGTATGTCTTCCATTAGTGGGCGCTTGTCCAGTTGGTGTAGGGTTGCTTAGGGGACTGATCTTGGGGGGTCGAAACGGGGGCTGTTCCAAAGGTGTGTGGTTGTGCCATTGATCCCACCGAAGTCACAGAGTGGGCTGTTGGCCATCGCCAAAAGAAAGGAGTACACCTTTCAAAATGCTACTCCAAGCCATAGACGGATTCGAAGGGTGCAGTTACGTCGTGGAAGGGCGGGCGGAATACGGAGCTGAAAATTAGGGTCCAGGGTATGAAGGCCTGCCCTTGGGAATTCCAATGAATTGCATTGAGCTAATGTTAATTCACGTGCATGTGCGGAACGTTTTTTGGCTGCGTCGGCTCTCGATGTCGGCTCGTGAAATTGACGCTTGCGTCTGGGAGTAAATCAGCTCAATGACTAAAGCTATTCTATGTGACATAAGTAATTGTTTTAAAACTCAGTCAGGTAAATGGGGGGCTTAGCAGTCTTAAGAGGCGCAGTTCGTGATCATTGCCCTTTTTACCAGTCTTCCTCTGAGCTTGCGGCAAACGTGTTCCCGTTAATGTCTAGCATAGTTTGGTCCGTCTACGACTACGCAGCGGGCGAAAGATTTCCTCTTCTGTATAAGCACAAATCAATTCTAGCTCTTTTTGCTTTGCAAGAAGAATGCCTGTGCAGTTTTCTTGGGCACCGAAGGAAAAGTTTATAGGCTGTGGCTTGTTCGATTGTTAAAGTTTGCTTAAAAGTGCAGTATCCGCACATTTGCTACGCCACGTGATGTTTATGGTTCAGCTACACTCGTGAAACAAAGGCTAAAGGTATGATTTGATGACGAATGTATGACGCCCATCGATGATACTTGCTTGAAAGTAGTACTGGCATGACATTTTTGAGTGGTTATTTCTTGCGCTAAATCGAATTGATGTTCCTCTAAATCCTAATAAAAATTATTACAAGCCTGTTCTTTAAGATTTTCTAGAATGTTTTCGAACGTTTCAATCTCTAGGACCTCAAAAGCAAGAAAAAAAAAGATGAATCGTCTAAAAGATCTTGTCAGTACCCCGTTAGAGGTATAAATGTGTAGGCGCTTGTTTTAGACGCTTTGCTTCAAAACGATCTTTTTTCAACCTTATATATACAGGGAACTAAAAATACCTGAAGCACAGATGTTTACTACGGTTACTACGGTCACTAAGCTCGAGGACGAGGGATCGCATACCTTCAGCGTTGACAACTTTTCGACGGATGCTCAATGGAAAAACGCTCCTGCAATGAGCACACGTTCAAGACCTCCAGGTTGTCAAAATTAATCCGAAGCCCCCCACTACGGCGTGACCCATAATCACGTCGTCGTTTTGGCTCGTAAACCCCTCAGTGTTTTAATAAACGCAGACGCGAGAGGAATGAAACAGCTGGCGTTTCTTACGCGCGTGCTTTCTTGGTCATCAGAAGCCAAGTATCAGTTTCCTAGCAAAAAACTAGAAACCATCTCTTCCGGCTTGATGCAGTGCATGGATTTTTCTTGCTATCTTCAGCGGAGAGGAGATCGGGGAGCAAGCGGCAAGAAATGTCATTGTCAGTAGCAGCGTAACTGCTTTGATTCAACCGATTAATAATTGTTTTACCGAATTAGCGAAGCAAAAAGAAACACATTACCTGCTTCCCGAAGTCTACCGTTGCCGCTACATCTCTTTATTGAAAATCGCACGGATCTTGAGCACGCCATATTTCCAGAAAGTTTTGCCAGGCTTCCAAAGAACACAGTGTACGTATTTTTTCGTGTTGAGTTTAGTGGCTCCCGTTTTGCCGGGAGAGCACAATGCTGACATATTGCGGGAAAAGGAAAGATGTAGAACTGGCTTTGGCTGTACTCCCCCTTCGCAGGTACAGAAACATGGGAAAGCACTGTGTTGAGAAACACACCCTCTTTTTTGCTACTTTATGCCTTTTTCGGGCGACGTTTTCTGCCCCACTAACAACTAAAGGGTATCGCTCAACGCAAAGCGCGCCTGCATGCATTGGGACTTTCTCGAATATTATCGTTGACTCTGTCTGTAGTGTAAGGTTTCTGTGGTTGGGGGGGTAGGTGTGCGTGTGCGTGTGTGTGTATTCTAATTTCATGCGTGATACGAACTCTGGAAGGCACGCGAGCACCAGCGATTTCGGTGGACCCTTGCGTTACTCATGCACATGCATAAATAGCCGACACGCTTGAACACGACACCAGACTTCGACGATCCATGCGTGTTCACGTCCCTAACCCATAATTGTGGGCACAGGTTCACATCATAAAGACTGTTTTGCGGCTGGTCGATGTGCGCTCGGGTCTCTTTCATCACCGTCAAGGCAAAACAACGATAAGGTAAATTACGGGGATTTGCAATTTCTGCTGTCGTGCAGCACACACCTCTGGCTTTCTTTCGCCTCGTTGCTTCTTAGCATCGTCAAACCGCTCCATGGCTCCAAGCGAGAACGCGCTTTTGAAACTTTCTCTATTAAATTTCGGTGAACAAGGCGATTGTTCCTAGGCGCTAAACCCGTCATCGGAAAGCGTCGGCGTTGTAACATGAAAATGTCCTTTGCAAAGGTGGTAGCACTCGAGAGGAGTAGGTTTTTTCTGCAACCAACTCCACCATCCAAAATTAGGGCTCATTACAGAAAAGTTTAACTAATGAAGTGCTCTCCCAATCTCTTCTCTCGCAGAGTTCGCGGAGAAACCAGGGAAGCAGCGCGGCAACAGCCAGACAACCAGGCTGCCAACAGAAACCAAGAGTGCCACGTGTGTCGGTTTGGTTTCACCGACACGGAGGCCTTTCAAAAGCACACCGCTGACCACTCGCTCGGAAAAAAGCACAACTGCTCCGAGTGTGGTAAATTGTTTGTGAGCACAGAGACCCTCAGGAGGCATTTACTTTTGCACGGCGAAACATCTTTTGAGTGCGGCTTGTGCAAAAAAACATTTTATAGAAAAGATGGCCTCAAGAACCACATGCTTGTATGGCACATCGGTTCGCAGGACTGAGAAGCCGTCGAAGGGTCTCCTTAGCACGGCAGCACGCGCCACGAAATTGGTCGAGCACGCCGGGATGCACCATCGCCCGTGACGGTGGCATCGGCATCGCTACAGCCGGATATTCACCCTGGAGGAGTGACTTCTCTGGATGTCACCCTGACGCCAAGATCCGTCGTGTGCTTTCGCAGAAGAATTTGCGGTCTGGGCCTCAACTGTTCCAGCTGTGAGCTAACTTTTTGACAAACAAAACTGGGCTAACCTTATTCATTCTGACTACGGCTGACAAATGCCTGCCAATAAAGTTGTTACAGTGGTTATCTCGAGGAATACTGTGCGCCAGCGCTGAGGTTTTCTCAGAAGAGCGCACCCGTTCTTCGCCATCCTTTAGCCATAGTAAAAATAAATTTGCATGCCTCCTGGATTGAACAAAATAGTGAGATATGTTTCTTGGAAGAAATTGTAGTCAGGATACTTACAGCGGAGTTCTTAATAGTGAAGTTGAGTGATACGTGCCGCCCTAATATTCTCGAGCTTTGCTGGTAGCGTTATTAATACTTTTAGCACCCTGCATTGTACAAACAAAACTGCTAAAAATGGTACGCATTTGTTCGATGGTGGAAGCTCCAGACTCTGCCTGGAAAAACGTGATGCTCAAAGCGGAAGAACCGCTACTCTAGTTGGCTTAGCTCGTGCATGTAACTATTGATCAAATAAAACATTGCAGTGGCTAATGAATGGACATTAATGATGATGCTTTACTCGCATCCCCTTCATAACGGCGTGGAGACAGTCACCAAGCGTGCTTGATTTGATCAGGTGTACTGTACGTGCTTTCATTCAGGTGTTTTTGCGTAAATCTCGATAATCATTTTTTTTTCAAAGCATCTCCATCTGCCTTGTATCGCCACGTAGACATGCATTGAATCAGGTCGTATCAATTTCTTTCCTGCTTACACCAATACTCTTAACGTCTCTTGGTTATCAGGATCACAAACAGCAGCGGGGATAAAGGGCACCCCTGCCTCAGTCCCTTGTTGATATGAACTTTCTCCTCGCTCATCATCCCTTCCCATTCAACGCAAACGGTATTTTCTAGGTAAACCTCTCTCAAAAGCTGTATACAATCGTTACCTAAGCCTTCCCCTTCCAGAATATCCCACAAAATGCTGCGGTCTACGTTGTCGTAGGCTCCTGTAATGTCTAAAAAGGCCACATACAACAGTCTGCTTTCTGCTTTTGATATTTCAATACACTGAGTATGAACAAACAAGTTATCATCCAAACCCCTACCTATTCTGAAGCCATTCTGAAGCTCTCCCAAAATGCCATTATTCTCTGTCCATGCTTGAAGCTTTAATTTGATTGCCTGCATTGCTAGCCTGCATATTACCGATGTAATGGTCAACGGTCTATACGAGCGAATTCTGTCCTTCTCCCCCTTACCTTTACAAATTAAATTCATTCTACTTTGTCGCCAACTGTCTGTTATTCGTCTATCTTTTAAAGTTTTTTCCACTGCTTTCACCAGAGCTTCCTTACTTTTTGGCCTAGTTCATTATTCAGCATAACGGGAACCTCGTCTAGCCCTGTGGCTGTGCGCTTAGGAATTTTCTCTTCCGCGTTCTTCCAGTTTAAATTTGTCAGCAGCAGCTCCTTTTCCACTTGGGTCTCTTTCATGCTCATTTTGTCTTCAAATACAACCTCGTCATTGCCTCGAAAAGTTTCGGCTGTTACTTTTTGGATGTAATTTATTGCCGCTTCCCCTTCCAGTCTGTTTTCAACTTCGTCTAGAATATGATGTTGTATTGCTGTTGACTTCCTGCCTAATAATTTTATGTGGCTCCAAAATATTCTAGGTGCGGCCTTCTTTTTGTCACGTATTTCTGATAACCAACGTTCACTTTCCCTTTTTAATTTTGCTTGCACCAGTATTCGAACCATAGACTTTTACTCCCAGTATATTTCCCATTTACTGCTTACTTCAGCCTGCAGCAACTGCGCCTTCTTTGCCTGTCTGTGCTCTTGAGATGATTTTCTTCGTTCGGCGATCGCTTCTCGTATCTCCTTGTTCCACCAGCTTTTCGGTTTCTCTTTTCCTTCCCAACGAACATATTGTTTCTCTTTCCGTATTTCTGTCGTTAATACACTTAGAATCTCACCATATTCCCACTCTTTACTTGGCTATTTGCCAAGTTCTTCCTCAACTCTGGTGACTATATTTGCTATTTGTTCGGAGTTAAAATTCGGACTGGCCATTTTGCTCTCCTTGCTCTTTCCCAACTACATATTTCATTTTCAAAATGATGCGTTTATGGTCACTCCCTATGCAGGTAAACCCTTCCTCATCGATGACCATTTCTCTAAACTTATCATGAATTCCTTCTGTCATCAGACAGTAATCAATGGTCGATTGCCGGTTTCCCACTTCCCACGTGATCTCTCCTTCACACTTAGGCCCTGTATTCACGACAACGAGGTTATGTTGCTCACAAAGGTCTATAATTGACTTCCAGTTATTGTCGGTATAGCCATCTAAATCCTGTATGTGGGCATTCATGTCACCTAATAGGACAATTTCAGCACCACTCCCGAAACCCTTAATATCAGCGCTTATGCATTCCACTAACTCTTTATTCTTCTCTGTGCAATTTTTTCCGGTCCACAAATACGTAACGCCCAGCCAAGTTTCTTTCCCACTCATTGTACCTGATAACCAAAGGTGCTCTTGAAATTGTGAATTTACTCTTTTCCATTTGGCTCCCTGATGGATGAGGATTCCGAGTCCCCCTCTATTTCTTTCCGACTTAGTTCTGTTGCACCCTTCCCAAACATAATTCTCAATACTGGCGGCCCTTCTGAGTCTCTAAGGTGCGTTTCTGTAACCGCATACACCCCTGTTTGTTCTGTATGTAACTGCTCCTCAATCTCTGCCCACTTTTCCTTTCTCCTGCCGCCCTGCATGATTATGTAGCCTATTGCATGGCGAGCTCTTTTTCTTGCTTTCCTCCTTTTTCAGTTATCGACGGCGATGCTCTTCTGATGTTCCCCTAGGGCACCTTCTTCATTACTCTCTACTCTGACCTCCTGAACGCCCGCGGGCCCCCTAGAAAAGCAACAGCGCGACCACCAAGTCGCCAGCCCACTTCTCGTGCCAGCCTTTAATTGAAGTGGATCCCGTCCCTTTTAAAACCACCACAACTTCTCACTTCTCTGTTTACTTCGACAACCTCGAAGCCTATCTCGCGGCTCATTTTCCATATTGCCTCATTGGCAGTCACCACAGCTCTTTGTACGTGACTGTGACGTACAGGCACCTCCGGCACCCTGCACACCACGATCTGCTCCTGAGGGGATAGCTGGCGCAAATCGTCCACCCCCTTTGCCAAGCGCTGGGCTAGTACTGGCCCTTTCCTGTTTAGGACGTCATTTAGCCCACCTGCTGCTATGACAAGGTTGCGCACGTGGCGATATCCGGCGAGCTTTTCATTCGCTTGTTCCATGACAGAACCCAGCATACACCCTGGAAATGTCCCTACCGCCACTCTTTTCTCGCCTTTCACCCTCTCCACAATTGGTTTTGAGCGCCCAGCCAGGTTTGAGTCGCCGGCGACAATCACCCTTTCACTCTCTCCTACCTCTCCCTCCTTCCCTTTGTCCTTTTCCGGTATGGCGGTTCGACGCCTTCAACTCGTCATTGATGTACTCGTCAATATACCTGGAATGAGACACACATATTGGCCTTTGACTTAGCTCCAAATTACGCCAGAATATATCCGAAGAATGTTTTCGGTAAACAGAATTTGGAACAAGGGAACTCCTGCTTCTTTAATGAAGGTTGTACCCGTGATGTATAATTTTGTCAAAATGATCACTTTCTGATCGGCCCAGGGCAAACGGCATAATCTTAAATTACGCAATTTTTTTAAATCTTGACATTAAAGATGAAATATAAGAAAGCAAAGGATGATGCTAGAACCAAGTTAAGAAGGTGGTAAGCTACAAGATCCCGAGATTATTACGTACTGCCATCCCTCCGAGGTGTTCATCACGCGTCATGCTAGTCAACAAATTGCGACACAACGGCCGCGCCATGAGCGACGTGCGTTCACAGCGCGCGAGAGCTTAAAATTGTGCTTTAAGTAACGCAACGGTATGTTAGGTTTGGCTACGTTATAGTAGCTCTCGTACAGGGGCGTTGCCAGTCGGCCGAATCGGTCGCCCAGCCACGTCCGGAATAGCTCTGCTAGACTGCGACTATGCATCTTAAGATTGGTGGGCGGTAACTGTCTTCGCCATTTAACGATTACGTTCTCACGCTCTGCCAACGCGGCCATTCGCAGTTGCGCCAAACTGACGCGGCCGTCGCGGCGTCCCGGTTGTACTTTCCTATTTACCCGAACATGCCGTATAAATGAATACAGTCTTCACTTCAAAGAAAAAGGGCGTTTCTCTTCAAGCGTACCTTTTGTATTTCGTGAAAAACAAGTAACAGCAAAAATTTCACAAGAAGTGAGCCCACTTGGTCACATATCTCTTGCGTTTTGAGCAAATTCTACTACTTGTGCGATATTTGGTGAGGCTCCTGGACTATGCTAACTCGACCGCCAAAGGAAGTGCGACGTACTGTTCTATTTATTTATGTCCTTGTGTTTCATTTATCAAAATGTCGATCTCGCGATGATGGCCTCTGGGAGGGATCGCGGTATTAATCTTCACCACCTGGGGTTCTCATTGAAGCCACGCTGCCTGTAAGTTGTCCTCGAAAACGCCAACTCCAATGTGGAAACAAAAGTATAGTTGTTCAAGTCTGTATTCCAGGTTGTTTCTGCGGCTGACAATATGCAACAAGAATTTCACGAACGGGAATACTCACGTAAGGTAATCGTCGGAAGTTCCTAAGGCATCCTCACCGTATTCACGGCTTGTACCCGGGGTTGCTTCGTCGATGAAGGTTAATGCGGAAGGCGTGTGTCCACCGCTCCTTTGTTCAGTCATGCCTGATGTTCGCGCTCTGGAGTACTCGCGTTTTCTGAGACAGAACGTTGCTGAATGATCCCGCATGCGCAGTTTGTGCTAAGCATGAAATAGAAGCAAGAAAAGATCGGGCATTTGGGCTACTCGAATGAAGGCGCAAAGCCTATCTGCCAAAAAGAGACGATAGAGGGCGCCACTATGTTGACGCTAAAGTGCTAATATTCGAACACAGAAGAGGCGCCGCAGTGATCCGTGATGTACTGACACAAAACCGTCAAAGAAAGTTTAAGTAAAGTCCTCGCCCAGCCAAAAGACGTAGACACGAACATGTGTTTATTATTGTTTGTTTTTCTTTGAGGAGTAGTACTCAGGCTACTCGGGAGCTATTGCCAGTCGTGACGCATTTAGTGAATACACAATGAACAAAAGGCGACCCAACGTTTATACGAGGGTGAATCAGAAAGTCTTTTCCCGTATATATTTAGGCCGAATCACGCCTGTAAATGCGAAGTCAACATGTCCATTCCCAGCGGCGGACCTTTTTTGTACCGGCCCATGGGAATACACAAGAAGAAATATACACCATATAACTTCTTTCTCTACACCGTCTCTAGGCTTTCTACACCTTGCGGACTTTCGCCTATAGAAAGTCTATAGACAAATGATAGACAAAAATTAATAGAGACTGTATCGACTTTCGTCTATAGCTAGTCTATAGAGGGGAAGTAGACAAAAAAGAAACGAACACCTTATCGGCTTTTTTCTATAGACCGTCTATATACTTCGAATAGACAAAAAGAAGTAGAAACTTTATCGACTTTCTTCTATAGACATTCTATAGACATTGTATCAACAAAAGTACAAATCTATAGAAAGGCAAGGTCTTCTATAAAAAGTCTATAGACTTTCTGTAGACAGTCTAAAGTAATTTTTGTAAGGGTGCACTCTGTGTTTGAGTATTTCTAAGTGTGTGGGCCAATGAAAAATTGGCCACGTGCCGTACATCAGGCACGTGGTAAAGAGCTCAATATGGGCATAATTATTCTGCAGTCCCAGACTACGCTATGTTTCATAACTAAATCTAGGTTTGGGCATGCAGAATCAAGGAATTCAATTTAATTCCTCCCGTGTCCAGAATTACCAATCTACGCGGCAACATTTGTGCGCTGGTGTGCGAGCCACGGATTTAGGGCGAACATAATTCTTAATGAACTCTGACGATGTATTGCTTTTTGGAATTTTGAAATAAAACAAAAGACAGAGTTATCACGTTTGTATACATGATGATGATGAATGTGGTGTTTTCGGGTGCAAGGAGCAAGTGTGGCCATAAAGCGCCATGAATAAGACATCCTTTCTTTATTCATTTCTTTCTTGATTCATTTAACAAATGGATTCCTAACAGAAAACCTTTGGGCGACGCGACAAAAGGCAGGGAACGTGCCTGATTGGATCGCGCCGCCCTGATCTGTTTACATGCGAAATAAGCAGACTTGTAATAAGAGGCGGCGCTAAAGGAAATCGTACAATTGATTGACAACCTGATAAAGTGTTCAGAATTATTCAAGAAGTTGCTGCACTTTCTGCGACGAAAGAGAAGTTTGCTGATCAGGAAATATGTGTCTATGGGGAAAGAAAACAAAATATCAACAGCCCACACACCAAAACAGAAACACAAGCAAAAATGCATTAACATAACACGCTTCCTTCGGCACTGAATATTAATTACATTCATTGTCTATTCAAAAACCAGTGAATCCGCCACTAGAATAAGCTACTAGAAACTCGTTAATTTCTTTAAATTCCATCAGTAATAGAAGCGCCATCGCACTGGAGCTTGCAAGTCGGTGCTACGTGCCAATATGTGGCAACTAACGCATACCGCTGATGAGCGAGTACAAACGGCACACAAGTGAGCTTGACATTGCAATGCCCACCGACTGCTCAACACCACCTTTTGGGCCTCCTCTCCAGCTATCATGTGGTTGGGCGTCATTCGACAAAAGGGTACACTTGTAAAATCGGCTCAAAGAGGCGGCAGTACAACAGGCATGGTGCTTGAGGGTGAAAGCTAGCACACCGTTCTCGGCTTCCATCATCGTTATTTCTTTTATCAACCTTTGTGGCAAGGATGACAAAGGAGGCGGAGCATTAATCACTCCTTTGTGTCTAGGTTTACGCTGCACGTCACACGAGGTTAGCTTTCCGTTCCCCCTTCCGTGTTTCTGGTCCTAATATCAGTGTTCACAAGGTGTCAAATGCCCGACAACAAAAATGCGCATTCTGACGGAAAGTATGTCTCCCCTCCCATCTGTTTCTGCCAACGTTTCCCTCTGCCGCAGATAGAATAGATAAACATTGGCTGCAGACTTAAGGTACGTCCTCACTTGTGGAAATAAGCGCGCGCAAGCAAAGCCACCTGGCGCAAGGCAGCGCGCTTAAAAACGCGCCCCGCGTTCCGCAGGCCCCACCACAGCGCGTTCGCGGTCGCCGAAAGCGGCGGGAGCGCGAGAGTTCTCTCCCTCTCTCGAGATGCCTCGGGAGCCACCGAGAATTCCCGCCTGTTTCAGTCGTTGTTGCCAGCGACAGCATTGATCTCACCGCCCTCGTAACACCTTCAGCGCCTGTGATTGGCTCACTCGGGTTTGTGGAAATGTGGCGCCGCGAAGAACTGGGCTTGGGACCCATCCTTTGGGACCGACCCAGCCCTGCAGCAAGGCATTTTGTAGAGCGCTATATAACCCTTTACCTGGCAGCTCAACATTGTTGGCCTAGCAAAATATCTTGGAAAAAATAAGCAATTCAAGTATTCGTGCGTGCCATTAAATTTACGTGTATTTATACACCAGCTAAACAATGCTCTTCAGAAAAAACTTGCAGTTTCGCTGGGTAAGCAAAGCATCAATTGCGATAGCAAATTAGTCGACAGCTATGCGAAGAAAGGATAGCAGTTTTATCGCCCGCTTAAACTTGGAAACATTTGTTTACTAACTAACATAACCAGCATGGCATCAGCGCGCACATGCAAACACGAACATGTCACACACGACTACCGCGGACACCCGCAGTGAAAACGCTGGCGTGAAGAAGTGTGGCAGCAGAAGCGAGTGCAGTGACCTTCGTGCTCTGTATCACTTCAATGCAAAATGAGCGTAGAGAACACTGCACGCACAAAGGTATGAGCTTTCTGCAGATTGCATTCGGGATATGGTGCACGGAACCGTGCGCGGACGTGCAAAGTACGCACTTGCTGGTGGATTCGAAGCCGCCCCCTTCCCTCATGCGTGTCTGGTATACCGACATGATCCATACGTACGTGCTCGTGTAAATGCTACTTTTTGCATAATATTCTCAATATTTTCAGGCTGATCTAAAAGGAGGTAGCAATTTGGCAGAGACTTCAGGTTTGGTACTTCTTTTCGCCCAGATTTACTATTACGCGTCTAGAGATAAAATCGTTACGATGTCATACCTTAGTGCTCGATTAAGCTACGTAGAGGATAGCGAAACGTATTTTGCAAAGAAAGAAAGAAGGCTAGCATTTTACAATAGCAAAAGAAGCAGAAGTCCCTACAAACACATACGCTGCGGATATTGTCACGTGGTGGTGACGTTGAAGAAAGAACACAGTAGCAATACTGTGAACAAGAAAACTAACTTTTATTGGGCGAACCTGTGCCCACAAAACAGGCTACACTTATAGCGCAACGATAGCGGCGAACACGCTCGGCGATCGTCGAAAATCTGCTCAGCGGGTCAAGCGCGTCGGCTTTTATAGAGCAGTCGTCGAATGTTCCAGACTAATCGTTTGGACCCGCGTGCTTTCCACAAAGTTCTACACCATTCGCGCTACGCGATGAAATCAGATAACACAAGGTTCGGCGACAACAGACAGCCGGGTAGAAGCATCGATAACTTTCCAGAAACGTCGGATACATGCAGGCGCGTCCCGCGCTGTGCGATTGCATTTGTTAAGCGGCGAAACGTGGTCGCCCGATAAAGATAAGTACACGTATCAATACCCCCCTCTTAAAAAGCATCGACCCGATGCTGCAAACAAACGAAGGCAATAAACAAAAGCACTCGTAGCAAAGAAAAGAACAAAATGACGAAGTTCGTCAGCGTCCGTAAAAGGGTTTAAGGCGCACCACGTGGACCACTTCAGATCGTGCGCGGCGCCGCTGTGAATGCGAAATGCCGTCTGGCACGACCTCATAGTCCAGAGCGCCAATACGTCGGATGATCTTGTAGGGTCCGAAATAGCGTCGGAGTAGTTTCTCACTGAGTCCTCGTCGGCGTATCGGGGTCCAAACCCAAACACGGTCGCCGGGCTGGTACTCAACAAAGCGTCGTCGGAGGTTGTAGTGTCGGCTGTCGGTCCTCTGTTGGTTCTTGATCCGTAGGCGGGCGAGCTGTCGGGCTTCTTCGGCTCGCTGGAGATAGCTAGCGACGTCAACATTCTCTTCGTCAGTGACGTGGGGCAGCGTGGCGTCGAGCGTCGTCGTCGGGTTCCTGCCGTAAACCAGCTTAAACGGCGTGATATGTGTTGTTTCTTGCACCGCCGTGTTGTAAGCGAATGTTACGTACGGCAGGACGGCATCCCAGGTCTTGTGTTCGACGTCGACGTACATCGCTAGCATGTCGGCGAGGGTCTTATTCAGCCGCTCCGTAAGACCATTCGTCTGCGGGTGGTAGGCCGTGGTTCTCCTGTGCCTTGTCTTACTGTATTTCAGAATGGCTTGGGTGAGCTCCGCTGTAAAGGCCGTTCCTCTGTCGGTGATGAGGACTTCTGGGGCGCCATGTCGAAGCAGGATGTTTTCGACAAAGAATTTCGCCACTTCGGCTGCGCTACCTTTCGGCAGTGCTTTAGTTTCAGCGAAGCGGGTGAGGTAGTCTGTCGCCACGACGATCCACTTATTTTCGGTTGTTGACGTCGGAAAGGGTCCCAGCAAGTCCATCCCGATCTGCTGGAATGGTCGGCAAGGAGGCTCGATTGGCTGTAGTAATCCGGCTGGCCTTGTCGGCGGTGTCTTGCGTCGCTGACAGTCTCGGCATGTTCTGACATAACGGGCGACGTCGGCGGTCAGGCGCGGCCAATAATACTTTTCTTGTATCCTCGATAGTGTCCGGGAAAAACCGAGGTGTCCAGCGGTCGGATCGTCATGTAGGGCGTGCAATACTTCTGGACGAAGTCCTGACGGGACAACAAGAAGGTAGTTGGCGCGGACTGGTGAAAAGTTCTTCTTCACGAGGAGATTGTTTTGAAGCGTGAAGGAAGATAATCCGCGCTTAAATGCCCTGGGGACAACGTCGGTGTGCCCTTCCAAATATTCCACCAGGCCTTTTAGCTCCGGGTCTGCCCGTTGCTGTTCAGCGAAGTCTTCCGCGCTTATCATGCCAAGGAAGGCGTCATCTTCGTCATCTTGCGGCGGCGGGTCAATGGGGGCGCGTGATAGGCAATCGGCATCGGAAAGTTTTCGTCCTGACTTGTAGGTTACAGTGATGTCGTATTCTTGTAGTCTGAGGCTCCACCGTGCCAGTCGTCCTGAAGGATCCTTTATACTCGCTAGCCAACACAACGCGTGCTGGTCACTGACGACTTTGAATGGCCTGCCATAAAGATAAGGGCGAAATTTAGCTGTAGCCCAAACGATGGCGAGGCATTCCTTTTCGGTTGTAGAATAGTTGCCTTCCGCTTTTGACAGCGACCGGCTAGCGTAAGCTATCACCTGTTCGACTCCGTTTCTCCTCTGGACTAGAACGGCACCGAGGCCTAGGCTACTGGCGTCAGTATGGATTTCTGTGTCGGCGTACTCGTCGAAGTGCGCAAGTACCGGCGGCGACTGCATGCGTCGTTTGAGTTCTTCAAATGCGTCGGCCTGCGGCGTTTCCCACTTGAACTCAACATCACATTTAGTTAGACGTGTCAACGGCTCGGCGATGCGTGAAAAGTCCTTGACAAAGCGCCTGTAGTAGGCACACATGCCAAGGAATCTACGCACTGCCTTCTTGTCGGTGGGCTGCGGGAACTTTGCGATGGCAGCTGTTTTCTGGGGGTCGGGACGTACTCCGGATTTACTGATGACGTGGCCTAGGAACAGAAGCTCGTCGTAAGCGAAGCGGCATTTTTCTGGCTTCAGAGTGAGCCCTGATGACTTGATGGCCTCTAGTACTGTGGCAAGCCGCCTAAGGTGATCGTCGAAATTTCCGGCGAATACAACGACGTCATCCAAGTAAACGAGACAGGTCTGCCATTTCAATCCCGCTAAAACCGTGTCCATCCCGCGCTGGAACGTTGCAGGCGCCGAGCACAGTCCAAATGGCATAACCTTGAACTCGTAGAGGCCGTCTGGGGTGATGAAGGCGGTCTTTTCGCGATCTCTTTCGTCGACTTCTATTTGCCAATAGCCAGACTTGAGGTCCATCGAGGAGAAGTACTTAGCGTTGCAGAGCCGATCCAATGCGTCGTCTATCCGTGGAAGGGGGTATACGTCCTTCTTCGTGATCTTGTTCAGACGACGATAATCGACGCAGAAACGTAGGGTTCCGTCCTTTTTCTTCACCAGGACAACAGGGGATGCCCATGGGCTTTTCGACGGCTGGATGATGTCGTCGCGCAGCATTTCGTCGACTTGTTCTCTTATAGCTTCGCGTTCTCGCGGCGAAACTCGGTAAGGGCTTTGGCGGAGTGGTCGAGCGTACTCCTCGGTGATTATGCGATGCTTGGCGACTGGTGTTTGTCGAATCCTCGATGTCGTCGAAAAGCAGCTTTTGTATCGTCGGAGCAGACTTCTGAGCTGCTGTTGCTTAATCACTGGGAGACTTGGATTAATGTCGTAGTCTGGTTCGGGAACCATGGTCGTCGGGGTAGATGCGGCGGAATCCGAGAGGACAAACGCATTACTTGTTTCCAGAATTTCCTCGATGTACGCGATCGTCGTGCCCTTGTTGAGGTGCTTGAACTCCTGGCCGAAGTTTGTCAGCAACACTTCAGTTTTCCCTCCATGCAGTCGAGCGATCCCTCTTGCGACGCAAATTTCACGGTCTAGCAGTAGACGTTGGTCGCCTTCGATGACGCCTTCTACGTCAGCGGGTATTTCGGTGCCGACCGAAATAACAATGCTGGAGCGGGGCGGGATGCTCACTTGGTCTTCGAGCACATTCAAGGCGTGGTGACTACGAGGGGTCTCCGGCGCTATCGCTTTATCTTCCGACAGCGTTATTGACTTCGACTTCAGGTTGATGATTGCGCCGTGTTGGTCCAGGAAGTCCATACCGAGAATGACGTCTCGTGAACACTGTTGGAGGATAACGAAGGTGACAGGGTAAGTCCGGTCGTGAATGGTAATTCTTGCCGTGCACATTCCAGTCGGCGTTATGAGGTGTCCTCCAGCGGTCCGAATTTGAGGGCCTTCCCATGCAGTCTTAACCTTCTTCATCTGGACGGCGATGTGTCCACTCATGACTGAGAAATCGGCGCCTGTGTCGATTAAGGCGGTGACTGCGTGGCCGTCTAGAAGCACGTCGAGGTCGGTGGTTCTTTGTCTTGCGTTGCAGTTGGGTCTTGGCGTCGGATCACGGCTGCGTCGTGTTGAATTGAAGCTAGTACGTCGCGTCGTGAAGTCGTCTTTCGTCGGTGCAGTCTTGGCTTCCTGACTTCCTCGGGACGGTGGCGCGTCGTCATTATGTCGTCGAGATGGTTTCTTCGGCGCTTTCGTCGGCGGCGGAGGATCTTCGTCAGTTCGACGAACAGCAACCGCACCTCTATCGGTTGCTGCTTTTAGTTTTCCGGATATGGGCTCGCTGACCGGCCCCGGGCTGGGCCACTGTATGGTCGGCGCTGCGGCGACAGGTAGCGGCCTGGTGATGGCGAACGCGACGGTCGTCGAGAGCTCCATTGAGTAGCGGCGAGGTAGTCGGCGATGTCACGTGGGCGCTCTCCAAGCTGTGGACGCGGCGCGTTAACGGCGAAACCTCGCAGTCCCATCTCTCGGTATGGGCATCGTCGGTAGACGTGACCTGCCTCTCCGCAGTGGTAGCAGAGCGGGCGGTGGTCAGGAGCGCGCCAAACGTCAGTCTTCCTCGGGTAGCTGCGCTGGGCAACGGGTGGGCGTGCTGGCGGCGGCGGTGGTGGTCGACGGAATTGCGGCGTTACGGGGCCCTGGCGCGGTAGTGGAAAGGGACCTTGACGGCGGGCGACGGCGGCGTAGCTCATCGCTTGCGGCTGAGGCTGCGGTGGTTCTGGTTGCACCTCAGGAACTCCAAGCGATCGGTGCACGTCTTCTTTTACGATGTCGGCGATCGAAGCCACTTGAGGCTGCGACGAAGGCAAGACCTTGCGCAGTTCTTCGCGCACAATGGCCCTGATGGTCTCGCGCAGATCGTCCGTGGCCAGTGATTGAATTCCTGCGTAGGGGGTAGAGCTTGTACGGCGGTTGAATTGCCGGTTCCGCATTTCGAGTGTCTTCTCGATGTTCGTCGCCTCACGAAGAAACTCTTCGACGGTCTTCGGTGGGCTTCTTACCATCCCGGCGAAAAGTTCCTCCTTCACACCACGCATGAGTAGGCGAACTTTCTTTTCCTCGGCCATATCCGGGTCGGCGTGGCGGAACAGACGGGTCATTTCTTCCGTAAAGATGGCAACGTTCTCGTTTGGTAGCTGCACTCGGGCGTCCAGCATAGCTTCGGCCCTTTCCTTGCGCACGACACTTGTAAAGGTGCACAGGAAGCCGCTACGGAACAGGTCCCACGTAGTCAAGGTCGACTCCCTGTTCTCAAACCACGTTCTGGCGGCGTCTTCTAAGGCGAAGTAGACATGCCGCAGCTTGTCGTCGGAGTCCCAGTTGTTGAGTGTCGCGATTCGCTCGTAGGTCTCCAGCCAAGATTCCGGGTCTTCAGTCGCTGCTCCATGGAAGGTCGGTGGGTCCCGGGGTTGTTGTAGGATAACGGGGGACGCTGGGGCAGCCATTGAGGTTGTCTTGACCACGATCTTCTTTGTCGCCTCAGGTAGAAGTCCGTGCTCTGGGGGCAGGCCTTGCAGTCTGCGGCTAGCACGCTGGTCTTGGGCGGTGTCGGTTTTGTCCTCGGGCTTCGGGCTTGGATCGCGGCTTTGCGGTGGCGTTCGGCACATGAACGCACAAGCACCTCCACCAGATGTCACGTGGTGGTGACGTTGAAGAAAGAACACAGTAGCAATACTGTGAACAAGAAAACTAACTTTTATTGGGCGAACCTGTGCCCACAAAACAGGCTACACTTATAGCGCAACGATAGCGGCGAACACGCTCGGCGATCGTCGAAAATCTGCTCAGCGGGTCAAGCGCGTCGGCTTTTATAGAGCAGTCGTCGAATGTTCCAGACTAATCGTTTGGACCCGCGTGCTTTCCACAAAGTTCTACACCATTCGCGCTACGCGATGAAATCAGATAACACAAGGTTCGGCGACAACAGACAGCCGGGTAGAAGCATCGATAACTTTCCAGAAACGTCGGATACATGCAGGCGCGTCCCGCGCTGTGCGATTGCATTTGTTAAGCGGCGAAACCTGGTCGCCCGATAAAGATAAGTACACGTATCAATATTTTACGTAAATACTATTTGATCACCATTTGCATTTGCCCAGTACCCTTTGGGAATGAAAAACAAAGTTATGTAAAGAAGTAGCAAGGGTTAGCTTTTCTAAAGACTGCCTGGCTTCATTGCGCGTGAAACGGCGTGAGCGTTATACCAAATCAAATGAAAAGGCGTGAGCGATATAGGCTCGCGCCTTTTCACTACCACATTTGACTCACGTGCAAACATGTGTAAAGTTTAGCAAACAATATAATGCTCAGTGCGAGCTTATTGGCTAATTTAGCACTGCTTCACCCAAAGTAGATGATAACGCCGAAAGTGATCGTCGGAGAATACGTCCCCACTACGGGAAAGCAGACGTTTCTGCTTATACTCTTTGACATGGACTACTTACAAAAAAAAATAACTAAACTAAATGTTGGGTGCAGCAAAGCTATCCGTAAGTGAACAGGACGATAACTATCTGTATGCTATAACTGTCTCCAAGCTCCCAAAAGGCTAGATTTTTGGTCCCTTTCTTTAGAGGAACAAGTTTCAGGGAGCATAGCGGACTATTAATTCTGAAGCATTATAAGCCTAATTACGCAAAAATCCGTCGTGTTCTGGGCCGTGACCTGATCATGTTATCAAAAATGGACGACAGCGCAGAAAGAAAAACACCGAAATTTTGCTTGGATTGGCGTCAACTTTCTAAGGTAGATAGTCTACAAAATTTAGATTATACCTGTTATAATAGAATTAGGTAAAATTTGGTATGGGTGAGAAACGAACCGCACCTGTGATGTGAGACAAGCACACTTTCCCGACGCAACACGGTTGACTGAAGGTACGCCTAGTAAGTGCGTCATTGCGCACGTCACATCGCTGTCCTCTACGTGACGGCGGAGCCAACGAGGAGGAGGTGGCGCCGCGTCAGGAGTGTGTAAAATGAGCGTGGAAAACACAAATAATTATAGTCCAGTTAAACGCTGCTGAGCGTCCTTCAATGTATGAGCTCCTCACGGGTAAGCCAGCGCGTTCTTGCCCCTACCAAGGTGTAGTTAGAACATGGACGAGAGCTAGCTCAAACCAGGAACGCGCGAAATAGAAACTATCACCAATGGGACTCATGTGATTCTGTATTCTCACCCATAGAAATTCTGAAGTGCCTCCACTGAATTTTCTGACAAGAAAGCGTACATGCCCCGTCTGTCAAAGCGACGAAATTACGTTTGTCGCTGCAAGGGAAGCGACCGCCGGAGGAGGAAGGCGCCTGGAAGTGGAGAAGGGATTCGCTCCGTCCGCACCGACGCCGCGGAGTTCGCTGTGCGTGCTCGCTGCTTCCAGTCGCTTGCGCGTCTAGTGTTCTTATACATCGACTATCGGCACTGAAACACAATTGGCTGTATTTCGGCATTATTTTGGGGCACGACCTGCAGTGACCTGTGCTACTGCGCATGACCTGAACCCTGTGTGTTCTGAGTAACTCTGATGCTTGTCATCTGCAACTTTATTTCCTCTTGCCTCCTTTCCTTCTCCTCTTCCACTTCCAAGTATCTGTCCCTTCTTTCTAAGAGTGGGCAGCTGGTGCGCCCCTTCCGGCGGCAGTCGCTAGCCCACCCCTCGCTTTCCGTTTTCTATGTCTATTGTGTATATATTTTCCAAACAAGTAATAATAATAATAATAATAATAATAATAATAATAATAGAGTGCTAAGGAAAGATTCCCACATTCTTCCTTCATGACAGCTAGGGATATGAGAAGCTCTCAGATGCTGTCGATGAGACGCTGTGCCTCAGGTCGAAGGCGCGGACGCTGTCCTTTAGGATGATTGTGTCTCCGGAACTGCATCGCATTCATTTATCGATACATCAAGCTACTTGTATTCTCTTGGCCGAAGTATTTCCTGGCACTATAATAACACTGTCCGTTGACTGTTTTCATTTATTACCATAAAACCTGATTTTTGGAAGCTAACTTTTAATCTTAAATTCTCACCTTCGTTTTGACAGATGTCAGCCCGACGTAGCATATGATTTTGCTTGCTAGGAAGCAACACAATGTCTCCCGCAAAGAATAAAGCTGGTACCTGCTGCTCAACTATTGTTCCTGCTTGTTTGCATGAGTCGCTAATACCGAGAGTGATTCTTTCTAGCGTCCCTTGCATCCTTACCATGTACACCAAGAACAGCAGTGGTGATGGAGGGCGCCCCTGTCTAAGTCCCTTGGTGATATCAACTTCCGGCTTGCTTCTCATCGCTTACAATTCAGAGCAAACTGTATTTTCTCGGTGAATCTCTCTCAAAAGCTGTATACAGTCGTTGCCTACACATCCTCCTTCCAAAATATAATACAGAATGTGGCGGTCTACGTTGTCATACGCTCCGGCCATGTAGAAAAGAGCCGCATGTAACGGTCCTCTTTGTAACCTCGATATTCCAATACATCGATGCAGAACGCCATTCAATCTTGAAGCCATCCTGTAGTTCTCCCAATAAGCCATTTTGTTCTGCCCATGCTTGCATTTTTTATTTACTCGCCTTCGTTGCCAACCTGTACACTACTGATGTAGTGGTCAACGGTCTGTATCGGTAATTCTTGTTTCTACCTTACCTCTATAGATTAACTTCACTCTCCTTCGTAGGAAACAGTCAGGTATTCCCCTACGATGTAAGCTTCGTTTTCTACCGCTTTCCACAGAGCTTCCTTCCTTTTTGGTCCCAGATTATTATTCAGCCTAACTGGAAGCTCGTCTAAACTTGTGGATGTGCGTTCAGGAGTTTTCTTTCGGCATTCTTCCAGTTTAAATTTCTCAACACCAGCTGCTTTCCTGTCTTGTTCTCGCTCATTCTCTTACGTCCTCACAAGCTACATCGCCATTGCCTTGAAATGATTCGGCTGTTCTCTTTCAAATTAAATTTAACTCGACATCCCCTTCCAGTTTGCTGCCGTGCTCGTCTAAATATTGTACTGCACCCAACTTTCTCACCAGTAAGTTAATGTGATTCCAAAATATCCAAGTTGCCGCATTCTATTCCTAGCGCATTTCTCAAAACCAACTTTCACTTTACCCTTATTTTTGCTTGAAACAGTGTCCAAATCATAGTTTTTTTCCACCGGTATATTTCTCATTTACTGTCTGTTTCATCCTGCGGCAACTGTGCATCTTTTGCCTCCCTATGCCCTCGAGATCCTTTCTATTGTTCGTAGATCGCTTCCCGAATTTTGATGTACCACTGACTTTTCGCTTTCCTTTTTCCTTTCCAGCAAGAATGTTGCCGTCTCTTTCCTCATTTCTCTCGTCATTAGACTTGAAAGCTAACTGTATTGCTACTCATTGCTTGTTCCATGTGGCAAGTTTTCCTCGACTATTGACACAACATTTGTTAGTTCAGTGATCACACTTGGACTGGAAATTCTTCGTTGCTTGCTCTCTTTCCCAACAACATATCCAATATTCACAATTATGCTTTTTTGTCTAATCCCTATACTGCTACAACCTTCCTCCTCAATGATAATATCTCTCAACGTATCACAACCTGCTCCATCACCAGAGGGTAATCGATGGTGAATTGCCTAAATCTGCCTTCTCGCGTGATCTGGCCATCCCATTTAGGCTACGTATTCATGATAACGAGCTTACGTTGCTCACATAAACCTAGCATAAAATTCACGTTATTGTCGTTATAACCGTCTAGATGCAGCATGTGAGCATTAATGCCAACCAACAGGATAACTCCAGTATCATTCCTGAAACTCCTAATATCACCACTCAGGCATCGCACTAACTGCTTATTCTAGTCTTGGAAATTTCTACGCGTCCATAAATACGTCACGGCTACACAACTTGTTTCGGCTGAATGCGCCTGATAACCAAAGATGATCTTGACACTTTGAGTATCGTCTTTGCTTTTCGCTCCAGGATGTATAAACATTTGGACTCCCCCACCTTTTCTTTCCCAATTCGTTCTTTCACAACGTGGCCAAACACGATTGGAATCACTGGTTGCTCTTGCAGGTCTCTAACGTGCGCTTGCGTATTCACAAAGACACCTCTTTATTCTCTATTTAACTGCTCCTCAATCCCTAACCAATTTTGTTCAGCCGCCTTACATGGTTGAGTCATCATCATCATCATCATCATAATCATCATCACTATCATCAGACTGGTTACGCCCACTGCAGGGAAAGGCCTCTCCCATACTTCTCCAACTACTCCGGTCATGTACTAATTGTGGCCATGTTGTCCCTGCAAACTTCCTAATCTCATCTGCCCACCTAACTTTCTGTCGCCCCCTGCTACGCTTCCCTTCACTCGGAATCCAGTCCGTAACCCTTAATGACCATCGGTTATCTTCCCTCCTCATTACATGCCCTGCCCATGCCCATTTCTTTTTCTTGATTTCAACTAAGATGTCATTAACTCGCGTTTGTTTCCTCAACCAGTCTGCTCTTATTCATTAAAGTTACACCCATCATTCTTCTTTCCATAGCTCGTTGCGTCGTCCTCATTTTAAGCAGAACTCTTTTTGTCAGCCTCCAGGTTTCTGCCCAATACGTGAGTACTGGTAAGACACAGCTGTTATACACTTTTCTCTTGAGGGATAGTGGCAACAGGCTGTTCATGATCTGAGAATGCCTGCCAAACGCACCCCAGCCCATTCTTATTCTTCTGGTTATTTCAGTCTCATGATCTGGATCCACAGTCACTACATGCCCTAAGTAGATGTATTCCCTTACCACTTCCAGTGCCTCGCTACCTATCATATACTGCTGTTTTCTTCCGAGACTGTTAAACATTAGTTTTCTGCAGATTAATTTTCGGACCCACCTTCTGCTTTGCCTCGCCAGGACAGTGAGCATGCATTGCAATTGGTCTCCTGAGTTACTAAGCAAGGCAATATCATCAGCGAATCTCAAGTTGCTAAGGTATTCCCCATCAACATATATCGCCAATTCTTTCCACTCCATGTCTCTGAATACCTCTTGTAAACGCGCTGGGAATAGCATTGGAGAGATCGTATCTCCCTGCCTGACGCCTTTCATTATCGGGATTTTGTTGATTCTATTTGCGATTACCTTGGTAAATACTTTGTAGGCAATGGACAGTAAGCTGATCGGTCTATAATTTTTTAAGTCTTTGGTGTCACTTTTCTTATGGATTAGGATTATATTAGCGTTCTCCCAAGATTCCGGTTCGCTCGAGGTTATGAGGCATTGTGTATATAGGGTGGCCAGTCTTTCTAGAACAATGTTCCCACCATCTTTCAACAAATCCGCTGTTACCTTATCCTCCCCAGCTGCCTTCCCCCTTTGCATAGCTCCCAAGGCGCTCTTTACTTCTTCCGGCGTTACTTCTGGGATTTCAAGTTCCTCTAGACCATTCTCTGTCACATTATCGTCGTGGGAGCAACTGGTACTGTATAAATCTCTATAGAACTCTTCAGCCACTTGAACTATCTCATCCGTATTAGTAACGATATCGCCGGCGTTGTCTCTTAGCGCATACATCTGATTCTTGCCTATTCCTAGTTTCTTCTTCACTGCTTTTAGGCTGCCTCCGGTCCTGAGAGCATGTTCAATTCTATTCATATCCTACTTCCTTACGTCAGCTGTCTTACGCTTGTTGATTAACTTAAAAAATTCTGTCAGTTCTATTCTAGCTGTAGGGTTAGAGGCTTTCATACATTGGCGTTTCTTGATCAGATCTTTCGTCTCCTGCGATAGCTTACTGGTATCCTGTCTAACGGAGTTACCACCGACTTCTATTGCACACTCCTTAATGATGCCCATAAGATTGTCGTTCATTGCTTCAACACTAAGGTCCTCTTCCTGAGTTAAAGCCGAATACCTATTCTGTTGCTTGATCTGGAATTCCTCTATTTTTCCTCTTACCGCTAACTCATTGATCAGCTTCTTACGTACCAGTTTCGTCCGTTCCCTCCTCAGGTATAGGCTAATTCAAGTTATAACTATCCTATGGTCACTGCAGCGCACCTTGCCCAGCACGTCCACATCTTCTTTGATACCAGGGTTAGCACAGAGTATGAAGTCTATTTAGTTTCTAGTCTCGCCATTTGGGCTTCTTCACGTCCACTTTCGTCTCACCCGCTCGCGGAAGAAGGTATTCATTATCCGCATATTATTCTGTTCTGCAAATCGTACTAATAACTCTCCCCTGCTATTCCTAGAGCCATCGCCATATTCCCCCACTGACTTGTCACCAGCCTGCTTCTTGCCTACATTGGCATTGAAGTCGCCCATCAGTATAGTGTATGTTATTTTGACTTTACCCATCGCCGATTGCACGTCTTCATAAAAGCTTTCGACTTCCTGGTCCTCATGACTGGATTTAGGATTCATGACTAGAATTTGTACCTCTTATTAAGTTTCACAACAAGACCTGCCACCCTCTCGTTAATGCTATAGAATTCCTGCATGTTACCAGCTATGTCATTATTAATCAGGAATCCGACTCCTAGTTCTCGTCTCTCCGTTAAGCCCCGGTAGCACAGTGTGTGTCCGCTTTTTAGCACTGTATATGCTTCTTTTGTCCTCCTCACCTCACTGAGCCCTATATTATCCCATTTACTACCCTCTAATTCCTCCAATAACACTGCTAGACTCGCCTCACTAGATCCCGTGCTAACGTTAAACGTTGCCAGGTTCAAATTCCAATGGCGGCCTGTCTGGAGCCAGGGATTCTTAGCACCCTCTGCTGCCTCACAGATATGACCGCCGCCGTGGTCAATTGCTTCGCGGCTGCTGGGGACTGAGGGCCGGTGTTTCATTGTTGTATTTACCTGTTGAGTAAACTGTTGCAAGTCGAGGTCGTTTCTTTCTTTTTTGTCGTTTTTCTGTTGTTGCCGGTAATTCTAGCCGGAAATGCCCTTAGGGCGCCTTCTTTATTACTACTTACCCTGGCGTCCTGGGCGCCCGTGTGCCTCCCCCCCAAAAAAAAAACAAGGAAGAAAGCAAATTCACGACCAGCAAGTTGCCTGCCCACTTCTCGTCAAAGCCGATGAGTGAAGCGCATTCCGACTGGTTCAAACCCGTCATACCATTTCACTTCCCTGTTGACTACTACACCCCAGAATCCTTCAACTTACTTCACATTCCAGATCTCCTGATTTGTGGCCACACTGCTCTTGGTACCTTAGTATCAAGTACACGGTACTTTGGCACTTTGCCCACCACAATCTGTGACAGATGGTACTTCACGCTCAGGTCGCCTACACCCTTCGCCAAAGGCTGTTCTAGCCCCACCGCTTTCCTCTTTCGCACGTCATTGAGGCCACCCGCTACTACTACAAGTTTTATCCCTGTGGATTCCCGCGACATTTTCTCTAGCTAGCTTTCTCACATAACCCAATGTAAGCCCTAGAAAGGCCCCTACTGCCAGTCCTTTCTCGCCTTTTACACACTCCACGACTACCTCTGATCACGTAGATAGAATTGAGCCACCGGCGATAATTTCCTTTTCAATATTTCCTATTCACGAGGGCTCTTCTTGTTTCCCTGTTTCAACTGTTGCCGCGTGATTCGTATTTGACATCGGGCATTGACCCTTGCGTTCCCGCTTTCCTTTTGTGGTGCCTTCAACATAGGTAACCCTCCATCCACTTGCCCACAGTGCATGTTCTTCGCTCTCCACGCATTTATTCACCACAACCGGTGTACCATCATCACTTCCATTTTCGTTCGTTATGAAGGCCCTGTTCACTTTTTCGTCAGCTGCTTGGAGCCTTTCGTCTACCGTCTTCCGGGCATCACGCTACATAGTAAGCTCATTTTTCAGCTCTTCGATCCGCTTCACAAGCTCATCCTGGACATCCTCCATTTTTTAGTCTAACATGGAAATCACAGTGTCTGCCTATTGACTCAATTTGCTCGCCATTCTCATCGTTCCCCTCGTGTACCTTCAGGGACTGCCCGCATTCTTGACGCATGACCGCCATGCTTGCTATATATTAAATTTGGCTTTTTCTGGTAAGAACACCAAAAGTTTCAGACCACCTACCTACAAGCGAAGCTCGATGACTTTTCTAGAACGTTTTTTCAACTGGCACGCGTGTTGTTAATGTACTTTCTAGGCTTCGAAACGCTTCTTCAAACTCCACGCAGTTGCTAGAGGAACCTGAGGCTATCGACCAGCTTCGAAGCAATCCAGACATCATCATTCTTCCGGCTGATAAAGGAGGCGCAACTGTTTTGCTTGATTACGGCAACAGCACCTAGACGACGTTTAAATTGGTTAGTGACGCCACCACATATACTGGCCTGACGCTTGATACCACAGGAAAACTGGAAATTTGAGCTGACGCCTTGCGTTAGGTCCCGCTTCAGCCTAAACACTTTATTACTGACGGCTCTGCCACAACGAATCAGCTCCTGCACTTTATGGCCTACCAAAGTTACACAAGCCAGGTGTTACTATGTGACCCATTGTCGACTCCGGTAGCTCACTTCTGGAAAAGATTTCCGGTTTCGTACACCAGATTATTTCAGCAGTTGTTAGAAAAAGTGGTGTCCACGTGCACAACTCTGGTGACATTATTGAATATGTACGACGGGTTGTTCCTATTCATGATGACGTCATGGTCTGATTTGATGTTAATTGGCTATTCACAATTTTTCCGGTAAAACAGGCTGTAAAGGTTTCCACCACTGAAACCAAATCTGTAGGTTCCCTGCCCGACAGGTCACACACTTCTTCGAGAAAAGGGTGACTTAACGCTCCGTTAGGGGTCCCCGCGCGTTGCTCATGGGTACAAAATCCGCCTGAGATGTTCACCACATCTTATGCTATCCCCGGCGTGTTTTTTTTTTCACCAATGCCGGCGGCTGGTTCAGGTATCCTGTAAGTCTAGCAAGCGTGAGCAAGGCTTAGTCGTTTTACGGGCACTTATATATACAGCCCTCTAGAGTACCATGATTTCCTCTTTGGTAGTTACCACAGAAAGCGAGCTTATTAAACATATTTGAATTTTCGAAGGGTTGTCTCGCTCTGCTGCTAGAAGCTATGTGTTCTGATGCGCAGCGATGTGGAAATCGGGGAAGTATGTTTAAATGAAGTGTCAAAAATTAAAAGAAGTTATTGTTAGACTCAGAATGAAGGCGCAGTTGCCGCCGCCAAGTAGGAACATCCCCCCCATCTGAATGTACTGAAACTTCATTTCTTCGGGCGTATCGTATAAGGGTACAGAAGCTTTCTGGTATTTGGAAACTCGACGTGCCTTTTCAAGGTGCCGCGGATCCCTCGCCTTGGCTTTGGTATAGGCACCTGGTGCAGTCGTACCTGCTCGTGTAGATGCTAGCTCTCGCATAGCATTTTCGCAAAATTGGAGCATCACAAATATCGGAGGTAGCAACTTGGCGGCCCCTTTGCAGTTGACGGTTTTTATACACCCAGGTTTATTATAAATGTTTAGCGATAAGATCACGACGATGTCGCACCTTGTTGCGCGATCAAGCTACGTAGTGGATAGCGAAGAATACTTTCCAAATAAAAAGGAGGACACTAGCATTTTTCTATGGCGAAAAAAAAAACTGTCCATATAAAGATGTAGGCTGCGGATATTTTACATAAATACGGTTAGATTAGTGGTTGCACATGTACAGGAATTTTTCAGAAATAAGTATAAAGTTATGAAGAGATTGCAGGCCACGAACAGAGTTTCTGTAACGTAGCGTGGGTGCGAATCTCATGAAAGGCTGGCTCCATCCACAGTGCAGCGATGTATTCGCCTATCTCTCGGCATTGCTACAGTGTCTCTGTCTCATGGTACAGCATGTATTAAAGTTTAGCGAATAGGTTATTTACTCTTGGATGATACTTTTAGCGGGAGCTTATAGACACCGGGCGGCCGTCGAAACGCGCCAGCGACGCGTTGGCGAACAGCAGAAATGGGAGCACAGGTATGTGAAGCAGACGACGGAACGACAGCGCTCACGGTATGGTATGGTATGATTAACTTTATTCACGTCCTGAAGATCAACCCTAAGGTTGACGCAGGCGGCTGCCATGTCGGGGCAGTAAGGTTTGACCTTAGCGCCATATTGTGGGCCTTCTGGATGGCCTGTACTTTATTTAAAAGAACTGCGTTCTTAAGGGCTGGTCACCAGCAGTCTCTTGTGCTCACGGTGCTTTCAGTGATTTCACACTGCGGGTTTTAAGGCCTGACGTACTGCGAAATGCACTTTCGTGCGTCCGATTCTGAGAAAGGTCCCCATTTGTACGAGGCAGCCCATATTCCTGGTATCAAGTAATATATACCTTATTAATGCAAATCGCTATGCAAATGCACCCCACTGACAGAGCTCAGCGTGGCAAGATCAGGCATGGAGGACCAAAATTTATATTCGGCGTGTTAATTTGCTGTGCACAATAACACTGTCTTGTACCTAATCACGCAAATGGGGAAAGGGCACAAAGTAATTCGCCGTCGACGTATCAAAAATGTATAACATACATTTCACTGGTTATGTAGCCATGAGGCCATTAGGAATGTGCCCAAGGGACAAAAGGAAATCTGCCGCTCTTCAGTAAACCTTTTTTGACGTCAACTTGGGTCACTGCGAGTATCACATAACACCTACACGTTGACATTCCCGCGAGGCGATATTTCTTGTGTCTACGGTGATATCTTTTTTTTCGGCTCTGAAAAAGCGCGTTTTTGCTAAATATGAATTTCAAGATCGCATTTGTGATCCTTACAGGCTTTGTGTAGGAGATGTAAAGGACACTTCGCTGCTACCGGAGCTTTTCAAATAGACTGTTCCGATTTTCTCGATAATCGCACCATAACAAAGTATTTGTCAGAAGATGCAAAGGTTACCAGAGTGGATGCTTGGGTCTGAGCAATATCACGTAGGATTGTGCGTCTATTATTCGGCTCCAATATCAGCAAAATTCATATGCCGTACCTTCACAAAGATGGTTGGATCGAGCCGCTGATGCCGCAGGCATAGCAACGCGATGTTCAAACCGTACGCATGCATATTTCATGCCTACGCCAACTACAGTCTAGCACCTCCATAACGAACGTCTCTAGAACAGGATGACTTGTATAACGAACGAATAACTCTGTCCCTCTTCTTGTGTGAGTTGTGCGCTGCGCGACCTTTACAGTGAACTGACCGGTATAACGAAGGATTCTGGTGGCCCCAAGCACTCCGTTTTAAAGGCGTTCAACTGCTTTACACTTCTCTGATACTACTGGCACGTATGCGTGACGTCCCACATAGGACGAGCTGGAGCAGTTGTGTTCGGTGTAGCTTCCGTTCAGCCACTGAAATGAATGATTTTCTTCCTTGAGCGATGATTGGGAGTTATAAGTTTATCCCATCCTCACCTCACGGCAGCTAACGCTTTGGAACGCTGTGTTCAATTTCAACGCCGCCTTCGGGGGTGCAGTTGCAGTAGACGCTCATTGCCCAGTCATTTCCTCGTAGCAGAATGCTACGTGGGAAATTACAAATAGAGCGAAGTGTATCAGGACTACCTGACTAATGTGGAGATTGCGAGACGCAGCGCGCGTGTGACGCTTAGGCGCGATTCTCAGCAGCCGCCGCGTGCAGACCTCCACTTATGCAGTGCTTTGTTTCCATATCTGGTATCGGTGGACACGCTCTCCGCATGCCATCAGGAAACAGATGATAGCGCGCTATTTTAGAGCCATCTCGTAGCAGTCGTCGCTGCCGAGCCCGTCTTGTGCGGACCTACGCTTTTCTTCTCACGCTTCTGCCGTACCACCATGCTCCACTTTCTGCCTCATGGTGCCGTGGCACTCTTATCATCGCACTCTCAGTGCTATCGCTGTCTTTCATACCCAGCTCTTTTAGCCCTCTCTGTGCTCGTTTGCTCGGTAACGCCGACCCTCAACGCCGGAACTGGCGCCGAAGAGCTCTGCTCTAAAGTTACAGACTGAGAAGCGACACGTAAGTCTCCCTCTTTTGTTTCTTGAGCTGCTTCGCCGATCGTAAATGTGTTGGTAAGTTCTCTTTCGCTGTTCACTGTAAGTATTCTAATCTTTATATTTAGCAACTCTAAATGTCTTCGAAACTAGCCCAGGCTTCAGTCATGGGCCATTTCACACAGCTTAGCGCGACCACAGCCGTCTGTGGCGCCAAATGTGAAAAGGACGCTACGTTTGCATACACCGTCGATACGCAGCAAACAATCATGTGCTGGACACAACCAGAGTTGGGAAGCACGGTGAAAGAGGATATACCTTAAAAGTAAGACTAACGCACTGATAAGGCCGCAAAACGGCGACTACAACATGAGTTTAATGGTAAGGTTCGTTACAGCGCAACACAAGACAAGGACAATAGAAGGTCTGAAACGACAACTTTTGTCCTTGTCTTGTGTAGCGCTCTAACGAACCCTGCTATAAATACCAACCAACTGGCCCAACCTCTTCTGTAGCTGACTTGCACCAAGTTAGCTTATGGTATTTCACTCCGACAAGTGAGTGGAAATTTGGGAACTTTTTCATCTTACTTTAGCGAAACCTTGTGACATGAAATACCGTGAGATTTAACGACACGATATTCTGATAAAATAAGACCAAATGTTAATCATATTCAAATGGTGCACTGAAACACTTGCCATACGCATCATTCACCAATGCCTATTCACGGTAATAGCGTCGACACTAACTTTACTGAAACTCCAGAGAAAGAAAAGAAAAGGATTGCTTATCACAAGCTGTGCCTCTTTCCCCATATGCCTATTGCGGTGCCCTGCAGCAGACTGGGGAAATATACAAGTTTCCAAATTATCGGTATGTTTCAATGATGTGTACAATACATAAATTTTGTCCCTTTTAGACTTTTTGACATTCGCACTATGCGGTAATGTGCTCTCGTTTTTGTAACTGCGTAGCAGAGAAATAAGCTAGTCAGAGCATTTCCGCCTTTAGCAGTTTTCAAAAATGCGTGAGCAAAAATATTCACAACCTAAATGTAACGTCTTCTTTGAGAGTAGCGACATTTGAACTTTTCTAAGGCAACAAACCTCATGAAAACCCGCGCAGAAGTGACTCAGAAAAACTACTTTTCTATGCACAACTATTTGTCTATTGGGGCTCCCGAGCTATGGCTGCTTTCTAATAATGCCTTTCCCGTCGTACATTTGTCGGCATGCAGCATTCCTCCCCACTCTTCGATCGACAGCGTGCCTTTGCATGAACTGCTCTTTGAATTTCTTCATAGCCTGTGAACGATATTGTGCATAAACATAACCAATCTATTAAAACAACGGTGTACCTATGCGGAGCAATAAAACAATATATCTTGAGACTGCACGTTCCATAGGATGAAAACAACTCAATTGTAGGCATCGCATTAGGTTTTATAACCTCTATTTAAGCGTGCAACCAAAGTTTTCCCTTGATCCCACATGCACGCTGTACCTTCAAGATTTGCATCTGAAACGAGACATGAAGAGGTAATTCCATGAAACGCCTGATAGAAATTCACGAATGCTTTGCACTAATATTCAAGTACCATTATAAAACATGGTAGCGTTTGGCTTTTACATTTGCAATCGTCATGTTAGCTTGGAGAATCCACGGGTGACCATATGTCATATATACAAAGTTGGCTACGCAATTAATTACAGTCACATCTTGCTTGCTCATTCCACACTTTGATTCATAGTTGTGGTTTAAATTCTAAGCATCATTAAATAACATTTCAAATTCCTACTCATATTTATGTCCCTACTCTCTTCCACGACCTCGCGTCTCCCGATAATCAAGCTCGTTATAACCGCTTCCTCTTTGTTCATTTACCCGTAGTGGGGGAGCATACTATGGAATAAAATAGCAGGCAAAGGTAAATGAAATGCGTTCGGAGAATGGCGCTGCTGCGAATAATGAGTAGAATGCCGAAAGAATCATGAAATCAATCTCTTTTTCGTCATCTGTACCCATGTACCAACACCTCAGGTTTTCCTACTACCGCATATATTTGGAACTTAGTCTGCACATCACCCACACCCTTACTTTTCCATATATCCCAAAATTGTAAACAAGGCGACTCATTCACCGAGGGCATCACGTAGTCGCCTTGTATAACCCATAAATCTACAGAAGATCTTCAGGTGCCGTAATTAGTTACTACCATAATATGTAGCCACAACTTATATATTATATATTATAACCCTACACATGAACCAAACAATACTCTTATTTTTCCATAATGTGAAATTTGTGTGATACATAGTTCTTTCAATCATTTTAATTATGGGGTTTTACGTGGCTAAACCACTTTCTGATTATGAGGCACGCCATAGTAGGGAAGTCCGGCAATTCGGACCGCCTGGGTTTCTTTAACGGGCACCTAAATCTAAGTACATGAGTGTTTTCGCATTTCGCCCCCATCGAAATGCAGACACCGTGGCAGGGTGTCAATCCCGATACCTCGTCCCAGTGATAGTCATTTTAGTGGCACTGGGAAACGCCGAAGGTAACGGTGGGAAAACGTCTTGAAGCACTTGTTAATCACCTTAAAGACTGCAGTTTCTACAAACGCTGAAAATACCAGTGGCATGAAAGGAACTCTGATGCACTTGGCTTCATTATATTCGATCTCAATGACTCTCACAGATTTCTCATTATAGAGGCGCTAAATTCCACATCGTTCGTAGAAGACACCTACAAATACCCAGAACTCTTGCAGACATCATACTTTACAAATGCGCTAATTTCCTCAAACACTTGGAACTTTGCCGCGCACATTACCGATCAGATACCTCCGACTTCCACGATATATGATCGACCTGACTTATTCACGTAGCATGGCAAGGGCATAAATATAAGAGGAAGAGGTTTAGAGGTTTAGAGGTTAGAGGTATTAGAGGTATTAGAGGTTTAGAGGTTAGAGGTAGAGGTTAGAGGTTAGAGGTTAGAGGTGTATAGGTTAGAGGTTAGAGGTTAGAGGTATAAGAGGCTTAGTAAGCATTCGTATAGCTCAGAATTATTTAAGACGCATTAAAATACTTGTACACGTTACACAAACTATGTTCTGAATTTTTTGAAAAAATAAAATGGAATTTCAACAAATGCAAGCTGCATAAACAAAACTAACCACTGAAACAGAACAACAGCCTTGTAGATGGTTGATTTGCCATTAGGGAACTAATAAAAGAACTTTCTAACACGGCACGATATTTTCCTCCGTCTCTAGTTAACCAGAGCTACATTTAATGCTGAAAACGACGCTGAGCCGATGACCTCAGCTGAATAA
Source organism: Dermacentor andersoni (assembly GCF_023375885.2). NCBI lineage: Eukaryota > Metazoa > Arthropoda > Arachnida > Ixodida > Ixodidae > Dermacentor > Dermacentor andersoni. The sequence goes on along the minus strand of NC_092824.1, from coordinate 31,009,863 downwards.
AAACACGCTTTACTGCTTGTGGTTTGGCCGACATTGTTTTAGAGGTTTTTCACGATAGTTCACCACAATCTCACCCATTGTGCCAAAGGTCCATTTCGTGTCTCTTTCGTTGTGCCGTGTTAATTTTGTTACTTGGCCGTGGACAATACCTTTAGAGCATGGCTAAACTTATGGACGATTTCCAAAGTGGTTGCTTGAAGAAAACGGCAAATTTTTGTTGGAAGAATTGCTCATTTCATTTCATTTCATTGTAAGATTCGGTGCTAAGTGCTCTACGCACGGCTTCTTGCAATTATAAAATTTCGAAGAAGCTACGCATATTTGTTTGTTGGCACTAAAGCATCTGCCGCTCATAAAGCAGCATTATCTGCAGTTTTGGCCTCAAAATTTCTGCAAATGGAACTCTTAATGAAAGGGACTTACGAACGCAGTTCCTGTAGATTCAGTTAAATGCGAGTAGCGTGACGTAAAGTGAACTCGAGAATATATGAAACATTGGAAATGGGCTGTGCACCACTTTTGCAAACTTGACGCAATTATGTTTACTATAGAGATACTATTTGCATGGGCACACTAGGTGAATTTTCGCCGTCGGCGAAATTTCACCTAGCGTGAAAGTGAGGTTCCACATAAAGGGCAAGTGCGATAAGGTCACGACTCGAACTCTAATCATGGAGATGGCATAATCTCCTTTATCTCAAAGGATTGCAGCGAAAGTGAGCCCTATGCGTTCGACTCGAATGCGCAAAGGCTATAGTATTCCCTCTCTATCTCCATCAAATTTCCTTTCAGTGCCAGTAATAGTTGTGCCAGGACAGGGTACTGAATTCCCCAGCCCCCCATTCGTGCCTGTTTTTGAAATGTTTTGTGACCTGCGGTTTTTACTGCGGCTCGGAGGAGATGTTGAATCAAATCTGGGTCAGGGGGACACGTCGCTAGAAGACCAATTGAAAGCAATCGCAGCTGACATACAAGAAATTAAAAAGAGCAAAACAGTAACCAACCAAAAACTATCCGCGATAGACGAAAAACTTGAGGGGATTGGCGTTCTTGAAAAACAAGTCTCGGAGTGCGTGAAGGTGAGCGTACTTGAGCAACGCGTGGGCACTATGACCAAGAAACTTGATGATATTGGAAATAGGAATGGTCGGTGCAATCTCATTGTTTTTGGCTTGAGTGAACCTGAGGAAGAATTCTTTGAAACGCTGCAGGAGGTAGTTGTAGATGGAATTTTGAAAGAAATTCTTGATGGTGACATTGCGGGAATAGATCGAATTCATCGACTTGGTAGACCAAAACCAGATGACCAGACTTATAATAAACCGGTCATTTTTAAGTTGCAAGACTACAAAGACGAAGCGAAAATCCTTCAACATTGCAAGAACCTGAAAAATGCCAGATACTCTACTGGTGAAGATTTTCCACGCAACCATAAGGAAAAAGCTTTCGAATAAAACGAAAGAAAATCGGGACCAGAAAGAGACGGTACTGTTAACTTACGATAAAGTTCGCATAGCTGGCCGCTTTTTTATATGGGACTCAGATAGCGACAATATGGTTGAGATAAAACCAAAAACCGACGAAAAATCCAGTTCAGACCGCAGAACAACGCAATCTTATCAAAAGTAACGCTTCTGAACTTAAATGCGCGAAGTCTTCTCAACAAAGTGGAAAGTGTGGAAGCTTTAATGATAGCACTGAGTCCGGATGTGGTGATTATATCCGAGACGTGGCTTCGCTCTAACGTCTCAGATAATGAAGTTGTTCCGCCATGTTATGCTATTCGGCGCAAAGATAGAGCATGGAGAGGCGGGGGTGTCGCTATTATCTTGAGGGACGATTTATCTTTCATTTAAATTAAATTAATTATACTATGGGGTTTTACGGGCCGATACAACTTTCTGATTCTGAGTCACGCCGTAGTGGGGGACTCCTGAAATTTATACCACCTGGGGTTCTTTAACGTGCACCTAAATCTAAGTACACGGGTGTTTTCGCATTTCGCCCCCATCGAAATGCGGCCGCCGTGGCCGGGATTGGAACCCGCGATCTCGTGCTCAGCAGCCAGACAACATAGCCACAGAGCAACAACAGCGGGGTTTTTTTATACTTTCATGCCTATGCCTGATGTACCGAACGTCGAAAGTATTCGATGCAAACTAAACATGAGAAGGATACGTCCTGCACGTAGGCGCTGTCTATAGGCCACCAAGCGCTTATTCAGAGTACCTGGTTCCCTTACTCGATTACATGCACCGGCACATATCATGTGACAAAAGTATTTTGGTTGGCGACTTTTATATTTCGTAATGGGACTGGAGCTCTCGAACCCCGAGATCACTTTATAATAATGTTCTCTCGGACATTATACTTGCATTTAACTTGGATCAACTTGTCCACACACCTACTCGCTTTCTAGGGTCGTCAAGCTCGATACTCGATTTGGTTTTTGTTAGTGATTATTTTTCATCAACCGCAATAGACACTGAAATACTAGGATAGGAATAAACTTTATTTGTCCAACGCGGTTGTTGATGTTGGTGCCCGGGGCTAGGCTGCCAGGGGTCCATCACCCGAGGAAAATCTTTCGAGATCCTCGGCAACGGCCCTGGCCTGCTGGACGGCCCACTCCTGGTCTTCGGGTGCCTCGCTGAGGAGGGCGGCTTGCCATCTCTCAGCGAGGCGCCCCGCTTCAGAGGGTTCTGCTGTTTTATTCCCCCTTCCTTTTCGTCCTTGTTCCACGTGGCGTCGGCATTCCCAAAGCACATGGGCCATATCGGCCCGTTCGTGCTCGCACCATGGGCAGCCGGGCGACGGGTGCAGCGCGGGCCACAGGCGGTGCAGGGGGTAAGGGTTGAAATACTAGAAAGTTCGTCAGACCATAAAATTGTGTTGTGCACTCTGCCTTTCCCTGTTCCTATGGCTGTCAAAAAAGATAATTCCCCGATATTAGCATTTAGAGAGGCAAAAGACGCAGCCAATATAACATATCTTGTTCATGAATACGCCAATTTTCTCGAACTGTGTATCGATGATTTGTCAACGGTTGATCAGGTATGGGCATGTTTTAGGGTAATGTCAGGAATTGCATTGACAATTTCATTCTCACTGTAACAAAATGCACAAAGAAAAAGAATCCTTGAAAAACACGCGGTGCTATTCACCTCAAGCATGAAATCAAAAGACTCAGAAAATCAAACAATATACGCCCGTTTTCAAACTACCTTAGTCGGATTCACTCTCTAACTAGCTTATTAAAAAGTAAAATTAAGGCTGCTAAACTGACTTATTGTATTAGCACACTTAATGGTTTCATTAAATCAGCACCCAGCAAATTCTGGAGATACCTAAGTTTCCAACGCACAAACAGCAAGACAAAATCCACCGATGGAATTGACGCTGACACTTTTAACACTCACTTTCAGTCACACAGTGTCACAGTGTTCACAGTGTCACAGTTTCAGTCACAAAGTTCACGCATGACAATGGCTGCTCTGACCTTGCCCTGGAATTCAAATGTAAGACCACGCTGACAGGTAGTCCATTAATATCCAAGGCGGGAGTGCTTATGATGTTGTTAAACATGGAGGACAAGAAATGTGATGGACCAGATGGAATCTAGAACAAATTTCTCATGCGGTATGCCGAGCCTATAAGTAAATACCTCTGCCTGATATATAAAAAATCAATCGATGAGTGTAGCCTTCCTGCTGAGTGGAAACTAGCGACAACAATTCTGGTGCATAAATCTCGTAATGTTATACCGGCAGCTAATTATCGACCAATGTCACTGACATGTACATGCTTCAAATTACTGGAGCACCTCATTTTGAAATTTCTTACAAATTTTGTCGAAGTCAATACCATACTCCACAGAAGACAACATGGATTTCGTAGTGGCTTGTGAACCGCTACGCAACTAGTTGAAATTATCCATGATTTTGCACGAAGCCTCGACAATCAGTTGCAAATCGATGCCCTTTTCCTAGATCTATTGAAAGCTTTTGACCAATTCTCATATACTAAACTCCACTTTAAATTTAAAACAATGTTTGGCGATGGATCACTGGTACGATGGATCCATAATTACCTCTCTAATCGTTGTCAATTTGTGCAATACGACCATCATGCCTCCAAGTTAGTACCTGTTCTTTCAGGAGTACCTCATAGTACAGTTTTATCCCCGCTGTTGTTTCTACTTTTTATTAACGACGTATCAAATGAAACTAATGTAAAAATGCGACTATTCGCGGATGACTGCGTGCTATACCAAGAAATAAAAGACTCTAATGACCCGGAAAAACTTAACAATGCTCTAGAAAAAATTGCAGAGTGGTGTAATAAATGGAAGATGGCAATTTATTTCGAAAAAACGGTCGCTATGTCTATAAGAAGGAAAAAGTGTAAATTAGATTATGTATACGCTTGCAATAACATGAATATTATCGGTGTGACTGAATATCGATACTTGGGTTTAGTCATCACTTCTGACTTCAACTGGACTGCGCATGTTAAAGCATAGCTAGCAAAGCAAGGAAAAAGTTATTTTTTTTTCTTAAAAGAGCCCTTCGTCATTCTACATCTGATAAAAAACTTCTTGATTACGTCAACTTTAGCCGTCCGGTCTTAGAATACGCTAACATAGCTTGATTCGGCCACCCTAAAAACAACGTTAAAACACTCGAAATGGTTCAAAGGAAAGCCGTGCGCTTTATCTTCAGCTTCTATGGGCGTATGCATTCAGCCACAGATCTTTTACGCACAGCTGGGCTTCACACGTTGTCCAGCCGTGCTAAATTACACCGTCTAAAGTTTTTGTCTTTACTGTCTAACAATGCGGTAAAGATGACTCCCACAGACTTTGTTCTTATAAACACTTCAAGACTAACACGTCACAAGCATGTACTCACCCTTGAAGAATATTTCTGTCACAATAATACTTTCCGATAAATTTTTTCCCACAAGTTGTCCGAGATTGGAATCGCTTGCATCCATCAGTTACTGGCCAGCGCACCATAGACAAATTTATTACCCTCGCTGAGGGCTTTGTGCTTACATTCCTCTCAGCATAAGCTTGTTTATAATATTATATTACAGTGTTCCTTTCAGTGTAATTATTATACTCAAGTGTCATCATCAGTTTTATTTATTACTGTCATATGTATTGCATGTTTTGCCTTTATTTTTGACTCTCAAAAATATATTAGCACGGAACTTGCATTTGTGTGTTTTGCCCTCTCCTGTAAAAATCCCAAAAGGGATTGACAGTATTCCGAAATAAAACAAAAATAATGCGAACATCACAGTCCGGTGAACTCGAACCTTACGTGTCCGCCTGGGAATGCTCATGACTTGTGGATGGTCGACAGTAAAGTTTTGATTATGCTGCTGACACTCCCTCTGCTGCTCGCGTCTCATTTGGCAGCGATAACAGATTTAACATTTAGAGCATTTGATAACATTTTAGCGCATTTCTTCAAGTGACAAAAGTGGTGGCCGGCAAGGAATGAAAGACAACGAGATTGTTACGTAGGTTTTAAAAAAAATTAAATTATGGGGCTTTACGTGCCAAAACCACTTTCTGATTATGAGGCACGCCGTAGTGGGGGACTCCGGAAATTTCGACCACCTGGGGTTCTTTAACGTGCACCTAAATCTAAGTACACGGGTGTTTTCGCATTTCGCCCCCATCGAAATGCGCCCGCCGTGGCAGGGATTCGATCCCGCGTCCTCGTGCTCAGCAGCCTAACACCATAGCCACTGAGCAACCACGGCGGGTAACGTAGGTTTTGCTTCAGTTTTCTACAGTATACATGAATATGCAGAAAGCATGCTTGATCTAGAAATAACGCAGGCAACATGTTTTTGCTTGGGTATGTGAACCGTAACGTTGATATTTAGAGCCGTTAATATCAAGAATAAACATTTTCGTGGCTACCGTTCACACGGAATTCCATGGTTAAAGGACATTGTTCTGCACAACACGTGGTTACCATGTCCTCAATTTTCTGATGGTCGCCAGTTCTTAACCGAAATGAATGTCTAAACACATATCACATGCCACGGGGCATAGTGCAATATATATCCTGGAACGTGCAAGACCACCAGCAATGCACGGAATGGTGTGCGGACAGAGACATTTTTATTTCAGTGATGAAGCCATATTGCGGTAATTGCTTTATTTGGCAATGTAAAAAAACCTGCCATATCATACCGTGGATTCAAACGGAGAGGAATACCTATTCATTTCTTAAAAGTTACCCCGAGATGTCACGTGAATACCCAACAGTTCAAACCACGGAAAGATGAATTGTAGAATCGATGCGAGTTAGGTGATGTAGGGCCATCGCTGTTCGGTGTTGGAAGACTTTTTCATCTGTTAAGGTGACAACACCCTAAAAGACAACATACTGCTGCGCATATATATAACGTCATTACGCATGCCTGGAACAACTCCATAGGTTGGAGACTGCAGCATAAGTCGCAAGCAAAAAATAAATGCTGTTTTTAGATTCTCAACTACGTGACACCCTCGCCATGTTGAAGTACTGTGTGCGAACGGGGAAGTGCCTGTGTCCGTACTAATCAACCCACTGAACAAGAGAAGTAATCATGGATTGCCAATTGGGCCTCATAAACTAGGTTATTTGAAAGCACCAAACAAAAATGTTTTAAATAACAGATCAGCAATATAAATGGCGTCCTAAACAAAATAGGAGCTGGCACCCCCAAACATGTGCTCCCAGTTTTTCCGCAATAAGAGGCGTGTAGCGGACTGTCACTAAGTGCGAAAACGCTAAAACTGTGGTGATTGCGCGTGCTTACGAAATACCTCTAAGTATTAAAAAATATACGCAGGGGATATGCAGCTTCGTTCATCGGCGAATCATGTAAAGGTACCACATGGTGGAGAATTGGCTGAGGACGTCTTGGAAAGCGGGAATTACGAAGAGCACCGCCAAGGGCCATGCAGTGGTCACATCTCGATACTAGTGAACAACAAGAAAGACTATTCCATTAATTTCGCGTAACGTTTAATGTAGATCCCGCTGTTTGTACACGATGCTACGGTACCTGCACAATTGGCTCCGTAGGTGTTTATGTGTCGGCCGGTGTTTGGTGTGCCACCACACCAAGGACTCCAGCTCGTGGGGATCGGACCTTTCGTTCCCTCATCGCGAACGACTCAGCCATGTCCGGAGGAATGACGATCGGGACAGTTGAGCCTATGCTTAGTGCCAGAGCCTTTAAGGCCCCTGGTCGGAAGCACCACACGTTTTTGGCTTAGATTTCCCGCATAGCCCGACTTATGCAACCGTAATGTTTACCGGGAAACGCTGGCGGCGAATGCTATGCGCGACGACGAGCCTTCTGGTAGAAACGCAGCCTCTTGCGTGGACCGATCTTGGAGGTTGGGCACAGCAGCAAAAAAAAAAAAAAAGAAAAACACAATTTCTATGTTTCCGCTATATTTTTGCATGTTTATTATTTCAGGCACAGAAGATTCAACATGAACGGTACGCACTGTCGGTGCTTAGTTCATGACATTTGTTTGTGGGCTGTCATTCTGAAAATTCCGTGGAATAACGTTGTCAAGAATGTAAGACGAGGTATTAGCAACCTAAGTGATACAACGGTGCTGCAGCATAATCCCCACATACAACAAGTCATACCGCAAGGCGCGCTATGTACATGTGCTTCACTATAAAAGCAACGAAAAGAAAAGCGGTTAACCTAGGGACCCAATTTTTATGAATGATATCATAAGAAGCCAACAAACGAGGATACCAAGGAAAACACAGGGAAAATTACTTGTGTTTACAGACTGAATTAAAGAAATTATAAAGTAATGCAATTGAAAGTGACTGAAGAAGCAACTTGCTGCAGGTGGGGAACGATCGCACGTCTTCGCATTACGCGTGCCATGCTCTAATATATAAGGGAATTTTCGCTCACGGGGACGCCGGTGCGGAATGCCGACACCGGATTTTGTGTAATACGTACGGGGCGCTTAACACTGTCCTGTTAAAATTTGTAGCTGCAGAAACGAAAGACAATGCACGATGAAAACGGGTTTCCTCGAGGAATGAGGGTTGCAGAAAGACACGAAAGGAGCAAAACAAAACACGGCGCATACTTCTTTACTTCGTCGATACCCGAGCACGAAAACTTTGATCGAATGAAAAAGGTAAGTTGTAGAGTACTGCGTAAGTGCGGGCTCAGGAGAAAGCTGGTGAATGTTTCAATAGCCAAACTTCATCGCAATTCATATTTTTGTTGAGTTGGGCAGGTAATCGTGATGTTAACTATGGGTGCGGTACGCTCTTCCTTGACAGCCAAACATTTTTTTACGTAGATTTGTATAAACTGTGTTGAACACGCTTAGCAAGCATCTACTTCATGGCAAAGAAATACAAACACTGTAACCATTCATTTTTCAAGTAAGATATAGCATCAATTAAAGTATTTTCTAGACAGCGTCACGCAGCGGCAAAGGTATTGCACAGCTTAAGTGAGAAATTTACTTACGAGCTTCGCGTAATTACTTGACCAATGTCCAGCTATGCTTGCACTTGATAAGGATGTTCATTGACAGATTTACTTAGAAAGCATTGAATAAAACTAGGCACGGTAATCAATACCGTTCCGTTTAGTATTTGAAGCAGATATCACTCTTCGAAGAAACACGCAGTCACGTACATAGTTTCCGAAAGGAATTCAAAACCAAAAGCATACCCGTATCAGGCAGTAGCAGGAAATGAATTGCTTGAGGCAAAGCGCAAGAAAGATACGTAAGACGACAGAAGTGAACGAAGACAGCACTTCCCTTCTGTTGTCATGCATGCCTTTTCACGCGTTGCCTCAAATTTGGTGGAACCAGCTATAGCCCACCTGTCTGTTCGCTTGAAGAAATCAATTAGTGGACTTCGCTTGTATCACCTAATAGGCATCTGTAGGATTTCTATGTGAAACCAGTAAATTGTCAGTGCAGAATGTTGTCCTTCTGAAAGACTGCTTCGGCTCTTGTGCTGCAATCACCCCTTTGGCGAGACTTTTTATTCTTCTTCAAGCAATGAAAACAGACAAAATTTACATCATCAAATCGCGTTGTCTGAACTATTAGCTCAGTAAAATCACCAGTTGATTCCCAGTATATATAATTTCAACTGGCTCAGCTACAGTAAATACAAATAGCATACTGAAACCTGCACGTTGTAGAAAAAGCTCAACAACGATAGACGTCTTAACTTTCCTGGATTTGTTCTCAATACATTCATTCGTGTTTGCCGCGGTGGAAGCTTTTGTACCACAAGCATTTTCGTGAAACCCTGGAAGCACGAGTAAATGACCCCTTGCCCCCTTGTAATTCAAACGACGGTGAAAACATGGACGTGAATCCACTCACGGCGAGAGTACAGGAAAAACTGATTCGACTTGTTTGTGCTCGCGGCCACTTATTTGTTTTGGCTCCATACTCCTAATTATTATAAAGGTCGCAAAATTGGTTCTTTGTAATAAGTTCTCGGTGAAAATTTGACCAAAACAAACATTATCGAGGGGCGCATTGGGCAGTAACGTATTTTGTTTATCGACATCAACGTTGGTCATGCTTGGCTTGAAATGCAATTTACAACATTGGAGCCATCACGCAAAGCTGTCGCCAGTATGCGGGGTATGACTGAACTACGGCTATGCACGACGCATGAGCGTTCGTTACCGAAGCAGCGCGGGAAGTGCGAAGCAGTTGAAGTTCTGCATTGCTAGATGTTGGTGAAGACAGCACGGCAATTTGTGGGCAACAGAACCAAGCGAGCGCCACTCGTCAGCAGAGAAGAACTACCTGCCTCATTTCAACTGGGCCAGAGAATGCCACAGCAGTCAGCAAAATTGCAGCATCTGGTAGTCATACGCTAGTACGATATAACTTAGCTTGTTAACCCCCAGCACTTCCGCGAGTGCTTACACGAGCAACAAGCTCTTACCAGTAGGATATGTACTTGAGTGTGAGAGGAGCATGAAAAATGTAGCGATATCATCAGATAAATGTTTTTTTGTTGTTGTTTTGTGTGAGGATTAGTTTGGGTAGATCATTCTGTGGAAAGATAGCAAGGCTTATCGGGGCGCCTCTGCTAGCATTCGAAAATTTGCACAGTCGCGTCAAGCTAGTGGCGGACTCAAACGTATCGTTTTTTCCAGCTGTTCGATGTCATTTGAACCGAAATCCTGAAGTGACAAAAGTTTTATTAGTGTTCTTTCTTGGCATTGAGTGCGCATGCGCGGTGATTCGACGCTGCGCATACCTGAATACACGCCAGTTACACGGCATCGAAGCATCGGGCATGGCTGATGAAAGAAGCTACGAATACACGCCTCCTGAGTTTAGTATGGCGGACGAGACAACTTCAAGCACAAGCTGTGGCGGTACCCCGGGCGCTTCATCTGCTTTGGACGCCTACAACACGTGAGCTTTAGCGCTTGTTAATTTTCCATTCAATACTGTTACCCTTTAACAAGACCTATATAATAGGCTTGTATATCTGTACATCTGTTTCCACCTCAAACGGGTCTTTTTGGCAGCAAACTTGAAATTTTAAATCGGATGCTTTCTTAGATCTTGACGCGTCGATGCACGGCTGGTGCAAAAATATTGGCATGTTCAGTGCAAGTCAGCAGTTTAGCGGTCAGGATAATATTTCTCAGGACATGAATCTAACCTACCTAAAGAAGAAAATATTTTTCGATGATTGATGAATATTGCACTGCACACCCGCCTTGGGATATTATATCTGGCAGTCCTGTCTCCAATTCCAGGTGCAACCACCAAATTTTGATGAAAGCACACTGCAAAAAGGCCGGTGATTGCATTTGCGATCGTTACATAAGCTACGGTAGTGAAAATTTATGTTCAGTCCACTAATGTGGCATGCGTTTTATCAGGTCGTGGCTCTTGCACGAAAAACCTCGGAATTAGTTTTAACCGCAGTGAACACTTTAAGTGCCGAACTATCTTTTCTAGACAACTGGTCAAATTGAAAAATAATACAGCCGTTTGTCAATTTAAAAAAAATTTCACGATTTGAGTGCTGCCCGCTCAAAGCTTTATTTTTTGAAAACACAGTACCTGTATATGAATGGCAACAACTTGGTTTAAAACGATTGCTGTTCCGTTTCCACGTGTTGTTTAAGAGCAACAAATGTGCGTTACAGAACAAACATACTTTTCCCGCTTTGAGTTGTTTGGTCGATGAAGGTATTTCTTTGTTTTTGTTGTTTTTGACAAGTGAAGTTTAGATTACTGGGTTTAAATCGCTTTTTTATAAATGCAAACGGGGGTGACCCTAAAGCACAGCCATGAATAAGTGGAAAGTCATGGTATTCTACAGTATAGCCTTTACTATTTGTGAACAAATGCAGTAGCACGTCGCATTTCAGCTGTTTTCTTGCTAAGCATTGTATGGTTATTAGGACACTTTTCTTGCTGTTCTCACAATAAACTTTATCTTTCAAAGAATGCTGAGGTAGGCTCCAGCGAATGACATAGAAGTAAAGTTAGCATCGCTCGAAAACAAATATTTTAAAAATTAAAAAGAAATTATGGGGTTTTACGTGCCAAAACCACTTTCTCATTATGAGGCACGCCGTAGTGCAGGACTCCGGAAATTTCGACCACCTGTGGTTCTTTAACGTGCACCTAAATCTAAGTACACGGGTGTTTTCGCATTTCGCCCCCATCGAAATGCGGCCGCCGTGGCCGGGATTCGATCCCGCGAAAACAAATATTTTTGAACACCATTCTAGTTTATTATTACTTCATTCGATCTCGTCATTTCGTTCCCAAGTGTTGAAATTACTTGGCCCAAAGTCAGAAATCAGGTTGTATTCTTCAGAGCAAGTCTTTTGTGCGCATAACTTTAAATAATACCTACACTGCGACATATTACTCATAGCTGCCGGATCTATGAGTCGTGATTGTAATTGGCTCGAAAAGGTCAATTTCACCACGGCTATACCGAATCACATCAGGCGGGCACAAATGGGAACTTTTAAAAATATTATTGCAGATTTGCATAATAATTGCAGATTGTATCTGCGCACTCTCATTCTTATAATTGTCTCTGACTTATTGAGGTAAAAAATATGTTCCATGCATCAAGAGTTTATTTCGAAATTATTGTTAGGATTCTAGCAAAGTGTGCCGTTCATCCTATGCCAGACAGCAGTCATTGATGAGAAGAAACCATTGCAAATAGCGCGTTTACAAAACCCGACTTTATTTTTTTGAACTTTGTTTTATTAAAACATAAATTAAACCATTTTCGTCACAGCTAGTAGTTTTCTGATCAATACTTCATTAATTTCAGCATTCCTGATGACGCCTGGAAGTACCCTTGGAACACACAGCCCATGCCGATAACCGACGGGACTTACAGCGTCGAAGGTACGTAGGCGATGGCCATTTGCCACCGGTGGAACTTGCGAAGGCATTTGACAACAAACGCAGGAGATGGCGCCTACGGTTACCGTGGTAGCGGTACGTTTATTGCGTATAAGAATGCACTTGACCAGCGCCGTCAATATGGTTTCCGCATGAGCCAGCATAAAACTCTCCTTACTGGGAAATTGTTGTTTATCTGAATATATGCAAACTCATACATAACTAATGCAGTAGAAGATTTTCAATTATTATTTTCTTTTATCGGTCAGCTGGTAAAAGACGCTCCTAGATAATGGCAAAAGCCGAGATTGTTCATTTCATGCAATGCCTAATTCACTCGTAAATGGAATCATCACTTGACCATTGCTTTACAAGTTTATTTGCCAAGCAGAATCTCAGTGGGTTTGCCCTGCTCACATCCTGATGTTTCCCCTAAACCAAACTTAGTAGACAAAGAAAATGTTTTGATGTGAATTCAGAGTAAAATGTGCAATTAGTACGGCGCTTCAGATGTCTATACAGGACGGTCGTAACTGTGCTCTGTCCCTTTTTCGGCACAGTGCGATATTCGCTCACCCATAGCGTGTTACGGGCAGCCGACATATCCCGCTGCGGCAGAATGCAGCGGTTACCGCATACAACATGGGGCACCCGAAAACAGTTTATATTGGAGCTCTTGGTTCTTTCATACCAAGCATACCAAGTCGCATCCGCAGCAGAAACAACCTTCACAAATTTATGAAAATGTGACGCAACGAAACACAAAATTGCTGGGTTGTTGTTCACGCTCTGGTGCCATAAATCTTTAACAAATACCTCAAATCAAGTCTATATAGAGACTTCTGCCACAATATTTGTGTTTACAGAGCACAAATCTAAGTACACAATGATTTCCTATGAGTGTGCCACTTCTTCGAAATTGCAACGAGTTGTTAACAAGGAAATCTACGCCAAGCTGAAACAACGGCATTCCATACTGAATGTTCTTTTTTGTAAGGCGATTAGCATTCCTTGCATAAATCAAGCATCATTCGTTCTGCCAGTATGGTCGCCATCTCTTTCGCCAGCCTAATGAATGTTGCGACTTTAACGGCGCGACTGATAAAATTTAGAATACCAGACAATAAAAGTTAGTACCTTAAATTACGCCTATGCAGTCACACTGTAGTTCCTCCGAAGTCCAAGATGATGAAACTCAAATCTTTAGTTCCAGTGGTTCGGAATCCGCGTTTAATCTTTTCTGTGATGTAGGAAGGCGCGGAGACTCAGGTATGGGGCTTGAACAATGACATAAACATTCTTAGCCAACTCCCTTCCCGCCACTTAATACTGTAAATAGAGGTGTACAACACTGCGGTGGGCTCCTGCAGTTTTAATGCAAATTCAGTCGCGTCGATGGTCATGCTGACGACGGTTATGCCGTAATTTCCACCTTTCTTTTAGGTCTCTTGCATTTTTTTTTCAATTTCACGCAATTTCTGTGCAGTTTAGGGAAGATATTTACATAGCTGCAATACTTGCAGCGCTATCCACACAGTCCGCACCTTTAACGCGCTTTTACGCTTTCCCTTGCACCGTTTAGTGGCTTTGCCCCATGAATTAATACTTCCGCATTTCTCTGCAAGCTGATGTGATGTCTGCAATACGATTATTACATATACGCATTCAGCAATATTTTGACAGTTGCCCTATAGTCTGTTGATAGCCTACACAGGACCATTGGCGAGAAGTGCCATGCTGGCGTTCGGAATGAGCTCCTAAACATGCATTGCTTACAGCCGGTGCTTATGACGTTCAGCTACCGGAGTCAACAAACGGGTTTCGAAAAATTTTCTGAAAGGCGAGTACGTCGTTGCATCACACACCTATCTGTCTTAGTTGACCAACAAATTAAGGGCATGCGTCAAACAAACAATTAAAATCTCTCGGCAAAAATGCGTCCTTTCAATTTTTCTTTGTCGTTCTCTGCGACGGGCTATGTCTGCTGCTTGTAAGAGATGAACAACAAGGAAGAACTTCGTGAGGCATCTAGTGTGCTTATTTCTGAATAACACAGCAAATATAATGGGTGCAGAGTCCGACGCACAAGAGACCGACATGTCGTTTTTCACTTCGAACACTATCGTGTTCTGCTCGCGGTTTGACATAAAACATGCTAATCTTCAAAATAATCCAATACTGCACAATCTTGATAGTGCTCCGCTTTCCCATCTCCACAAAATTCTTGCATGCATGCAAGAAGGTTGCAAAAAGAATAAGCACCGCGTACGGAAGCACAACAGTAAAGCTTCTTTACCACTGAAACCTTCTTGCCTTGCACAATAAGCATGGAAATGGAATATCCATTTCCCATGAATTTCCTTTGCACTACGGTGAACGAACACCTTTACTATACTTTTATGCCATTCAGGTGACGCTGAAAATGGCATGACGAGTTACCAGGAACTGGGGTGCGTCAGCAGCATCGAAAACGCAAGGCCAAGCACAATTCGAGCTGGCATGGATGCAGCATCAGCCAATTTTGAAGACGGCGCCACGTAAGTTCACATTTAGAAAACTTCCATTGCAAAGCAACCCAGAGACAACAGGGATGGCTATCCGTGTAACAACTATGGCTCTATTCGGTAATTTCTCCTTGGGAGGGCTAGCTCTGATGGCTGAAACATGTATTGCATTAGCAGTTTTGAGCGTTCTGACGGCGTAGCCTGTCTTGACATGCTTCATCGTTGCAACAGCGCCACCGGACACGGACAGAGTAAGGAGGGAAAATCACACGGCAGTGTGCACAACCCATGGCGCAACCACGAAGCTACACAAGCTCGCGCGATTTTCCATCCTGTTAACACGCTGGAATGTTTGGCACACTTCCAAGTCTGTAACCTGCTTACTCACGAACCATTATGGAATATATAAAGATTGTGAAGGAAGGATACTCAACTAAGGCTCATAATATGAAACGGGGATATGCCAAGTTTACCGAGGCAATGCAGCATGGGTACGCCGTCCGTAAGCAGAGTGTTCGAAATTAATCTGAAGGCGACCACTATGGCGTGCGTTATAGTGGTCGACGAGTGGGGTTATAGCGGTCAAATTCCGTGGCATACGCGGCAGCTGCATGCCACGGAATAATAAGTGGCTTCCTTGGTCTTAACGTCATTCTCTACACATTTCTCCCGTTGGCTTACAGCATTCAGAGTCCTTTTATTCACCATCAAGAAATTCGACTGCCTTAAGGCGACTCTGCGATAGGAATCGTAGAGAACGTATACCTTTGGGCATGCGTTCACGGAATGTCTCATTCTTGAAAGCGAATATGCAGGCGAGTTTTCCCGTACTCGCACTTCTGTATATCGAGTATTTTTCCGGAAGATAAATCGTAGTAGGCGCTTAAGCCCGTTCTCTTTGTACCTTGCAAACACAGGAGCCATAGTGGTTCTGACCTATATAATAAACTCGCGCTGCACCGTTTTCATGCATGCAAGGGAGTGCGAGATGTGGTGATTTAGGATCGGCATCGTTCTTGCAGAGCCAGGACAGCATCAATGCCCGCCTGGCAGGTACAGTTTCGTCCTGCATGATGGTTACCTTTTTTGTACGAAATGAGCACGTGAAGAGCTGTTTTTATTGATAACACACAAAAAAATATTCAATCATCGGGACTTCTGCATGAATATACAATTATAATAAAACATATAGCCCCGGCGAGTCGCTCAAGTTGGAGAACAGACGAGATTTGCTTAACCCATTAGGGACCGGTATCTCTTTTTTCTTGCTATCTTGAAATCTAATATATTAACTTACATTTATACTAATAATTCACACGCAAGAAATTAGTACTCTTGCCTAATTAGTTTTTGAAATATAGCCCGTGACCATATGGTCACACTGGGCCCTTACGCTACAGCAAAATCATCATCATCATCATCATCATCATCATCATCATCATCATCAGCCTGCTTACGCCCACTGCAGGGCAAAGGCCTCTCCCATACTTCTCGAACTACCCCGGTCATGTACTAATTGTGGCCATGTTGTCCCTGCAAACGTCTTAATGTCATCCGCCCACCTAACTTTCTGCCGCCCCCTACTACGCTTCCCTTCCCTTGGAATCCAGTCCGTAACCCTTAATGACCATCGGTTATCTTCCCTCCTCATTACATGTCCGGCCCATGCCCATTTCTTTTTCTTGATTTCAACTAAGATGTCATTTACCCGCGTTTGTTCCCTCACCCAATCTGCTCATTTCTTATCCCTTAACGTTACACCTATCATTCTTCTTTCCATGGCTCGTTGCGTCGTCCTCAATTTCAGCAGAACCCTTTTCGTAAGCCTCCAGGTTTCTGCCACGTAGGTGAGTACTGGTAAGACACAGCTGTTACACACTTTCCTCTTGAGGGATAGTGGCAACCTGCTGTTCATGATTTGAGAATGCCTGCCAAACGCACCCCAGCCCATTCTTATTCTTCTGGTTATTTCAGTCTCATCATCCCGATCAGTGGCCACTACCTGCCCTAAGTAGATGTATTCCCTGACCACTTCCAGTGCATCGCTGCCTATCGTAAACTGCTGTTCTCTTCCGAGAGTGTTAAACATTTCTTTAGTTTTCTGTAGATTAATTTTCAGACCCACCCTTCTGCTTTGCCTCTCCAGGTCAGTGAGCATGCATTGCAATTGGTCTCCTGAGTTACTAAGCAAGGCAATATCATCAGCGAATCTCAAGTTAAGGTATTCTCCATCAACTTTTATCCCCAATTCTTCCCACTCCAGGTCTCTGAATACCTCCTGTAAACATGCTGTGAATAGCATTGGAGATATCGTATCTCCCTGTCTGACGCCTTTCTTTATTGGGATTTTGTTGCTTTCTTTGTGGAGGATTACGGTGGCTGTGGAACCGCTATAGATAGCTTCCAGTATCCTTACATATGGCTCATATACACCCTGATTCCGTAGTGCCTTCATGACTGCTGAGGTTTCGACTGAATCAAATGCTTTTTCGTAATCAATGAAGGCTATATATAAGGGTTGGTTATATTCCGCACATTTCTCTATCACCTGATAGATAGTGTGAATATGGTCTATTGTTGAGTAGCCTTTACGGAATCCTGCCTGGTCCTTTGGTTGACAGAAGTCTAAGGTATTCCTGATTCTATTTGCGATTACCTTAGTAAATACTTTGTAGGCAACGGACAGTAAGCTGATCGGTCTATAATTTTTCAAGTCTTTGGGGTCCCCTTTCTTATGGATTAGGATTATGTTAGCGTTCTTCCAAGATTCCGGTACGTTCGAGGTCATGAGGCATTGTGTATATAGGGCGGCCAACCTTTCTAGGACAGTGTTCCCGCCATCCTTCAACAAATCTGCTGTTACCTGATCCTCCCCAGCTGCCTTCCCCCTTTGCATAGCTCCCAAGGCGTTCTTTACCTCTTCCGGTGTTACTTGTGGGATTTCAAGTTCCTCTATACTATTTTCTCTTCCATTATCGTCGTGGGTGCCACAGGCACTGTATAAATCTCTATGGAACGCCACTTGAACTATCTCATCCATATTAGTAACGATATTGCCGGCTTTGTCTCTTAACGCACACATCTGATTCTTGCCTATTCCTAGTTTCTTCTTTACTGCTTTTAGGCTTCCTCCGTTCCTGAGAGCCTGTTCAATTCTATCCATATTATAGTTCCTTATGTCCGCTGTCTTACGCTTGTTGATTAACTTAAAAAGTTCTGCCAGCTCTATTCTAGCTGTAGGGTTAGAGGCTTTCATACATTGGCGTTTCTTGATCAGATCTTTCGTCTCCTGCGATAGCTTACTGGTATCCTGTCTAACGGAGTTACCACTGACTTCTATTGCACACTCCATAATGATGCCCATAAGATTGTCGTTCATTGCTTCAACACTTAGGTCCTCTTCCAGAGTTAAAGCCGATTACCTGTCCTGTAGCTTGATCCGGAATTCCTCTAGTTTCCCTCTTACTGCTAACTCATTGATTGGCTTCTGATGTACCAGTTTCTTCCGTTCCCTCCGCAACTTTAGGCTAATACGAGTTCTTACCATCCTATGGTCACTGCCCCGCACCTTGCCGAGCACGTCCACATGTTGAATGATGCCAGGGTTAGCGCAGAGTATGAAGTCTATTTCATTTCTAGTCTCGCCATTTCGGCTCCTCCACGTCCACTTTCGGCTAACCCGATTGCGGAAGAAGGTATTCATTATCCGCATATTATTCTGTTCTGCAAATTCTACTAATAACTCTCCCCTGCTATTCCTAGAGCCTATGCCATATTCCCCCACTCACTTGTCTCCAGCCTGATTTTTGCCTACCTTGGCATTGAAGTCGCCCATCAGTATAGTGTATATTGTTTTGACTTTACCCATCTCCGATTGCACGTCTACATATAAGCGTTCGACTTCCTAGTCCTCATGACTGGATGGAGGGGCGTAGACCTGTACTACCTTCAATTTGTGCCTCTTCTTAAGTTTCACAAGACCTGCCACCCTCTCGCTAATGCTATAGAATTCCTGTACGTTACCAGCTATGTTCTTAATTATCAGGAATCCGACTCCTAGTTCTCGTCTCTGTGCTAAGCCCCGATAGCACAGGACGTGCTCGCTCTTTAGCACTGTATATGCCTCTTCTGGCCTCCTAACTTCACTGAGCCCTATTATATCCCATTTACTGCCCTCTAATTCCTCCAATAGCACTGCTAGACTCGCCTCACTAGATAACTTTCTAGCGTTAAACG
Organism: Dermacentor andersoni; assembly: GCF_023375885.2. NCBI lineage: Eukaryota > Metazoa > Arthropoda > Arachnida > Ixodida > Ixodidae > Dermacentor > Dermacentor andersoni. The sequence goes on along the minus strand of NC_092824.1, from coordinate 30,990,687 downwards.
TTGCCAGGTTCATATTCCAATGGCGGCCTGTCCGGAACCAGGGTTTCTTAGCACCCTCCACAGCGTCGCAGGTCTGACCGCCGCCGTGGTCAGTTGCTTCGCAGCTGCTGCGGACTGAGGGCTGGGGTTTGATTGTTGTGTTCATATAGGAGGTTGTGGCCAAGTACTGCACCAGCGTGGCCAATCCTGCTCTGGTGAGAGAGTGCGTTACCAGTTCTGGTCACCGGGATCAGGCCGCACTCCAGGCCTGTTTGTGCAATTTTCTCAACACACGGTTGTTGTTTTTTCTGGTATTTTCCGGTGGAGAATTGTGCGGCCCGGGATTTGAATCACGGTCCTCTTGCACGGGAGGCGGATACCCTACCGTCCCCGCAGGAGTTCAATTTAAACATTAAATTGTGGGATTTTACGTGACAAAATCACTTTCTGATTATGAGGCACGCCGTAGTGGAGGACTCCGGAAATTTCGACCACCTGGGGTTCTTTAACGTGCACCTAAATCTAAGTACACGGGTGTTTTCGCATTTCGCCCTCATTGAAATGCGGCCGCCGTCACCGGGATCCGATCCCGTGACCTCGTGCTCAGCAGTCTAACACCATAGCCACTGAGTAACCACGGCGGGTCCCGCAGGAATTGTACGCCTCATTTAATATACAGTGGTGCCCTATTTGATCAGTCAAGGTGGACCAATCTGAGCTCGGTTATACCGCACGGATGGCACTCGGCTAGAGAACCTGGTATTTATGACCTGCACATGTGAGGCCATACATAATTGAAGATATATATCTTTCTTTTTTTATTTTAGGAGGGTTCCCGTACAGTGATAAAATAAAGGAAAAGACATTAAAAAGAAAGAAAAAAAGAAAGAAAAAGGAGGGAAAAAAGGAACATAACGGGTGATTTGAACTCTTGACCCTTCGATGTTGCCCGGAAAGATAGCTCAGTCGGTTGGTTCGTCAGGCCCCAGGCTATTTTCAAGCGCCACAGCTCCTGTTCCGAGCCTTCCGAGTTCCGAGCCCGAGAAGAAGAGCGAGCTCGAGCGGCTTTAGAGACTAGGAAAACTGCCTTAAAATATTCAGACTTGAGGGAAAGCTTCGTGTACAAACTATAACACGGCAATCAGCACTCGAATACGACGAGAGAAATTATTGAGACGTGGAAAATTCCCTTGAAATAAATATGGTTTGCGAGACAAATGCTTGTAAGTATTGAACCTCTTAAAAGATGAGGGGGAAATTTGGGCTCACCGAGAGGGCATCGTCCGTACGATTCCACCACCAGGCGCCTTACTGAGACGTGGAGGGCTTTGCGGCCGGAACAAAGCTTCCCGTCCCCGCCGGCCAAGAGGGGAAAACGCGCTTTCCGATCGCTCAAGGTTGCGCGGACATAGTATAACTCTAGCGTTTAGGAGAAGCATAACCAGGTGCGATGGCGGCACGCATAGCGTGGGAAGCTAGCCGCCAGAATAACTATCTCAAGGACTGCTGCTGACGAGGGCGAAATACCTTCGTGTAATTATAATAACCCTAATAGGACTACTTTCTAAAGAAAAAAGAAGGAAACGGCCCAGAGGGCTATACTACGAGAGCTATGACTGATAGTTTTCTATATATATATTCATCTCATCTATGGAATCGCATGCGCGCGCTGTTGCTTTGTCTCTGCGTGTAGTAGTTAAGAGAGCCAGTTTAAGGGCGGAGAAAAAGGAAGGAAAGGAAAGTCTCTGAAGCAAAATTGCAGCGCCGTGGTTTTAAAGCGCAACCGTGGTAGGGAAACGGAAGGCGATATAAGAGTGCGTGGCCATGATACGCACACGAGAAACCACCTTAAAATATTTAGACTTCTGGGAAAGCTTCGTTAACAAACGATAGCACGGCAATCAGCACTCGAATATAATTATAACCCTAATAATAATTGTAAATATTCATCTCATCTATGGGATCTAATGCGCGCGCTGTTGCTTTGTCTCTGCGTGTAGTAGTTAAGAGAGCCAGTTTAAGGGCGGAGAAGGAAGGAAAGGAAAGCAAAAACTGCAGCGCCGTGGTTTTAAAGCGCACCCGTGGTAGAGAAACGGAAGGCGATATAAGCGTGCGTGGCCATGATACGCACACGACAAACTGCCTTAAAATATTTAGACTACGCAAAGTTAAAAACAGTTATTTCAAGCAATGAAACATCACAAAAAAACATACATAGCGAATAGTCGAGCACTTATTTAGTGTGATATGGCTTAAATCATGGTCTACACATGCCGACGTCATACTTTGTGCATTGGGTGTGCCCCGCGCTGGTGCAATTATCTCATGCACACCTCCACCTCTTGCCATTAGGTATTGGTACAACAAAGTGGGCCACTTGGTCATACCGCGTACCAGTCAGGACATCACCAGTTTTTGGGATTCTGCGTTGACCAGGTCCTCCAGGCTTATTGTCCTATCGCATCAGGTAGCTTTGTGCAATTTGCCTTCAGAATTCCACCTGCGTGACCTTGAACCCTGCGCTACGAATTAGCGCCCAAGCGTTGCTGATAGATACATCACAAATTCAAGTGAAAATCGGTCGCCACCACTTTTTGTCACGGATTGCAATCCTGTAGGCGCCTGCATTTGCATCCGTCTGGTCCGTACCGGCTTTAGAGCTTGTACTTACCAACATTGTTTGGATAGGTCACCTTGATTCGCTTCTTCTCAACTGGAGAGTGCCTGTCTGAAGATGACATTGGCTCTACGTCGTGAACGGTGCTTACGATCGTTACTACAGAATTGTCCATCCAGCGGACAACAATTATTCCATTGTCGCTCAGCACGGGATCTTCGTGCCCGCGAGGTTGGCGCTTGACGAATTCTGGTCAAGCGATAGGGCACTCTGTGGGAACACGGTTCTGCTTCAATGTGCCCGTGTCTTCGTAGCCATGTACCTTGATATCGCTGAGTAGCTGCATGCTTGTGAATAAATTATCAAAATAGAAAAAGGAAGGTCGTGCGTCTCTGCTGCGAGTTCTTCCACTATTTGAAGAAGTGGCACCACTGCTTTTCCGAAGTCATTTTCATGTTTTTCAGATGTTCCGGGTTCCCCTGCTTGCCTTGATACACATTGAAGTTTACAAGGTATCTGTTCTTGGCATTTAGGCACCATACTTTATACACGAAGCGGATAGGCTTTCCACGTATAAACTGTGCACCCATGACGACCATAATGCTCAATCATACTTTCGTCATAGCTCAGGTGACGCACAGGTTGAAAATGCTCCAGAAACCTTGCAATCAAGTGTCATCAATGGACGCAACTTTGCCAACTTGTCACTAAATGCTAGGCTTGCATTTGGAACAGAGCTGGAATCGTATTATCCGAACGAAGCGATTTCTTCGCATAGCATTGTAGGCCATCGTGTTGCGAATATCCGGGACGCTGTCCTAATAGCACTTTTTCCCTGGCAAGAGGTTATAGCCGGACAAAACCAGCACTCCAAGAAAACTTAATCCTTCTTTAGTAACCCCCGGATCGGGCACATTCAAAAATGCCACATACTTTCTTGTTTGTTCGACTAGCAGCTCCACGACGGCTTTCTCAAAAAACATCGAACAACTCAACAGGTGCAAATCCCTGTAAGCAGCAAAGTTTGGGTCGGGAAATATGCCAAGGCTTATCTGGAGATCACCCTTCGTCCACGTAGAAGCAGTGGATAATTTTGCACGAATGGCCGCATCAACTACAGAAGAAGAAACCTGTGATATTCCGTCACCTTGCTCGCCGGGGTCGTCATCGTGCGAGTCGCATCCACCAATGCGGCGTCCGTCAGACAAAACAGTTTCAGCGCCGGCTGATAGCTGCCAGCTGCTTAGATTGTCAATGAGCCCACCTGAGTCTTCATCGGCCGAGTTTTCATCCGAATAGGTGCTACCCTCTGGCGGCTCGACATAGATCACTGGCACATCGTCATGTTCCTCTACGACTATCTTCGCTGTTTCTTCCAACATCAACCTATTCAGACAATAAAATAAGGAATACCCAAAGCGAGAACGCGCCATCAGCCGTGCACGAGATGAGAATGCAGTTTAAAAAAATAAAAATTTAGGTAGCCTAAAGGCCCAGCGTGACCATATGGCAACACGCAAGACAACACGCTCGTTCATGGATAAATAAACATTAATCTTTCACAAATGGTCACCGAAGGTCACATATTCAAAGAGCAATACGGAGGTAAGGATATCTGACTATTCCCTAAACAAGTAGTAAAAAAAAACACACTTACCCCTTGGAGCGACGCATGGCAACGCTACTCGCAGAGCAACACTTATTCCCGCCTTTGCGAGGGGATCCCACAAAACGACTGACAGCTGCTGCCACTTCGTATCCGTAAAGGGAACTCTAATCTGTCAAACGGCACGTCAAATGTGATTTTGGGGCCGTTTTGTTAATCTTAATTAATTGAAATCCACTGTGCAGACTAACGTGACCATATGGTCACGCTGGTCTCTAATGGGTTAAGCACTGCAACAGCTTGTTAGCGTATGTTTATGTACTGCACTTAAGTAAACTTTATGGAAGTATGTAATGCCGATCAATGAAAACATTTTACAAATATTTATTTTAAGAACTTGTTGTATGTGACGCCATCACCATGTTTCAGGCCATGCCATGTCTCGGATTCCCACATCCCGGCATTCTCAAAGCAGCAGACCACCCGTTAGGAAACTTGCATAGGTGGTGGAGCCAGATTTCCCAGTAGGTGATTTGAGAAACTTTATGATAGGGACACTTTATGATTGTCACGACACATGTGTTGCCCAAGCAGCTCCCGGAAGTCACGTGAACTTCTGCGGGTGGGAGGCTGACCAAGAGACGGTGAGCAGAGAACACCTTGGCACACACTGGCTTCTAGCTCACCCAGTGTTGTAGGTGGCCTGATGTGTGCTTGGGAAATCGTGTGTAATATGGAGCCACATTCGGGAACAACCGCTTCGGGACAAGCAGCTCTAGTCTCCTTTGCCTATACTCCCCATCAGGCCATCGTTGTGACCGCGGGTATTCGAGGCCATCAGGATAAGTTTGACGCCTGTGACTAGACACGTCGTACAACAAATGCTTTTTTAATATACTGGTTATTACTCAAATATACAGTGTCTATAATACTGCGAGCCTTACTTTTGTTAATTGTTCTAATGTCATGCGATAGGTGTATTACTTACGCCCTTCGGCGAAGACTCCGTCTATAGTGGCGCAAGATATTTTTAATTTTGATCTCATACTTCGTTGTAAAGTGCCTCAGAGCAACATTTGGGTATGCCTGAAGGATTCTGGAAGCAAGCGTTTCGTCAAACGGACTTGTCCTTGTAAGTTGCGTTCCCTTGCCCAAACGTGTCGTAGAAGACAATGTCTTCTACGAGTATTAACCACCCGGGGCCTCAGTGTTCACACGGATATCTCTCCTTTGTTCTAGAATTCCTGAGACCACCTTGGTTGACCCACTGAGGAGGCAGTACCACCCGGCTCATAGCAGATCCACCATCTGCGGTAGGTGTAGGTAGGATTTCAGGCCACTGGTATGCGTACGCCTCGCGTTGCAGGCTATGGAGTAAGCTGACGCCTGCTTCCGTATCTACAGCCAATCTACACACAGTCTACGAGGCCAATATACGCTGTACATTCTGGATGGCTTCTTACTGACAGCATTGAACTGTTGACTCTCGGAATTAGGTTAATCACTGCGCCCATAAAGCTTCTCGTCCGTGTGCGATTCCATACTAGTCTCCAGGACGGTTCACCGATTATCTGCGAGCAATCCCTTTCGCACATCTGACGGGGATAAGAAAGCGATAGTTGCATTTAGGAGAGTAGGGCGAAAAATGAGAGCCAGAATTCAACATGTTTCAGAAGACCTTTTTCTGGATATGTGAAAAGCGTTAGTAATGCCTGAGAAGCAGGTAGTCGCAGTGTGCTATTAGAGGTATCGTGTCGACGTTGCAAGAAAAAATATCAACCATAGTAAGGCTCTTAATCATTTGCCATTAGTTGCAGTACCTTTTTGGGGGGATCTGTATTGAAGTGGATAACTACATGAAAAATTCAATGGGGTGGCGCTTCTTGTCCTGACCTTCGACGGTACATAAAAAGAAATGTGCTGGAAGATAGTGGTAATTATTCAACGGAACGGCGAAATAACAGACGCTAACGAAGACTACTTACGACAGGGTATGTACTGTCGGCGTCAAAAAAAAAAAAATAAAAGACTCCATCTACAGGGTGCGTAACTGAACGTACTTTCCGCGCGTTGTCATTACCATTGGCATGGTGCCACGTCGGGTTTGAGACGCTGCACGATGATGCTCCCCCTATACTACTGTACTGCCTTCCACGTTATGTGTATCTGTTATTTGAATGCGAGAAAAAAATATGAGGACATGGCAATGATCGAGGCGTAAACGTTTCGTTTGACGCCTGCATCGCATACGGTGTCACCGAAGTGGGGTCATACTCGTTCTATACTTCGATAATCTAGGTCCTGTTTTCTGTCATTTTTTTTCTTTCGCGCTATCAGATATGAGAACCAGAACATAAACGACAATATCGATGTATAGGGGGAGTGTCCTCCCGCAGTGCTGTCAAACTGGATGTCTCCGCCTTTCAATCGTGATGACTGAAACATACCTTCTGTTATTAGACCACGCGCTGCACTGTTCGCGTTTCATTTAAAGCCAGTGGAACTTGGCGAGCCAGGCATATTATTTGTGCTCGTCTGTTTGGCGCCATGTAATTGTGAGTCGTGAACCTCGAGTGAAACAAAACATTCTCTAAGTTTTAAATGCAGGGTGTCCCAGCTAAAAGCAACCCCTGATTTAAAAATGACCCAGCGAGCTATGGGTTTGAAACTAACTCAGTGCTTTCACACCTAGCACACTCCCTGGTTTTGAAAACATTAGTTGCGTTTAGCTGGGAGATCGTACATGTCACTGAATTCAAATCAACAAATCATTTGGCCTATTTTGTGGAACTTTCCCCATCTAAGTTTCTTTCTTGCTGTATGGGAGAACTGAATGGGCTCCAGGTAGAGGTGATGTAGAATGTACGCATCGGCCTAATTGATTTTAGCCAAAGGAAAATCGAAAATATGCTTTTACGAGTAAATGTACTCGAAAATTTCGAAAGGATATTTTAGCACGAACGAAAAAATTCAGAGTAAAAAAACGAACCATGTTCGTGATTCCATCTGCATCGAACCATCGCTAATAATGTGAGCACATTTGCGAATTATTAAAATAGCCTGTAATTAACCTTTGACCTTTCCTTACCGATCTGAGCAATATTCAAGTGGCACACGTAACAGCAAGCTTGAACTTGCGTTTTCTTTGTCTATTTGTCCGTCAGTTCTAATATGTGATTTGTGACTAGGCGTTACCAATTTCACGTTGTCATACAGTCTGCAATATGTCAGGTTCATATTATTATGTATCATTGACAAAGCTATTCTAAATAATCACCAGTCAGAGTAAAGTGATTGCTCTGGCTCAAATGTGTCGGAATGTTCCACTGCACTATCGTGTACGTTCTTCACTAGAAACGACTTAGCCGAGCCTACCAACAACTAGCAAAACCTCGCTTAACCTCGCAGAGCCTATAAACCTAGGCAAGGTACGTAAAAGCTCGGTGATCAAAAGCTCCGCTGTTGATTACAGCCTTGCACCAGTAGTGCAAGTTGCGCTCGTTTTTTTTTTTGTAGAGATAAAACTGTTTTACAAATCTGGATGCTACCCTCGATCCGCACTTGACATGATCAGCTATCCGAAGCTAAGGTGAAATTTCCAAACAAAAAATTGCTATGCTTCCGCCCATTCCACGAATGTCTATAGAATCATAGAGAACCCCCGTGGGTTTCTCAGAATAAGAGCTTTGCAGTAAATAATTTTTTTTTTCATTTTACAGCATGCCGGATAAGCACGAATTTTTCTTGTCTAGGCGGATGACAATTTTCTCTTACGAACCTTTCACCGCCTTTCGGGATCAACTGAATTGTCAAGAGTGCAATCTTGATCAAGCGATTTAGAATTTAAAAGATGCAGAGTGCACTTTGATTTTTTCACCTGTACCTAAATGACAGCCGATAATTGTCGGAAAACCTTTGGCATTTAGAGACCAAAACCAGCCATTCGTATACAATAAATTCGGATAAAAAACCCCGTCGATAAAATATATTCCGCCATGACTTTTTTCAATAACAGTAGCGAACCTGCTTGTACCGAATGGTCCGTGCATATGGCATCTAACACAGAGTAGCCAATCAGAGCGCATATCCACAGTCACAACGCCACAAGAAGCGACAAAGCAAAATGGGGCATTGCAAAATCATCCAAGCCCTTGTCTAGACAAAAAAAGCAAGTAAATAAACAAACTCCCAAAACGCATACATGTCTTCGTCGTGACATCACCTTGTGGCTTCCTGCTTGCATGAAGAGGCACTTCAGACGGCATCAGGGGTGTTGGGGTTTTTTGGCATCAATAAACTACGAAAGCTTCTCGCTTCCCGCGCGTTCCTAGCCCAGAATGTCGCGCAGTGAGGAATCGGCACCTCTGATTTCAGGACAACCAGACGAGCCAGAAAGCGGAAGCTCCGGTTACACGATTCCGGTCAACAGCAGGAGCGGCGACGAAGCAGTGGCTAGTGAAAGCTACGTTGGCATGGAAGCAGCATCGGGAATTTCGCGAAGCGACCCTAGGTGAGACAAATTTTTCTAAGAATGCCATTATTACTAAATTCCAAGAAACAATATGCTCGCACTTACAAATTTTGCGAGTGATTCAAGTTCTGATGATTGAAATGTCAGATGTCAGCTACTGTTCAGACAATATGGCGCTCGCGTAATCGGAAACCTTCAGCTGAGGCTCTACTACCTAGGTAGCACATGCGAACTGAGAAACCGCCTTGCTCTGCAAACATAGCATGAACTTTGGGGAAGTGAGTGGCATTTAAAGAAATGTGATAATATAGGTATTGAAGGAATTGTATTTTCAATTTATGTCATTTACTTAGCAAACAAATGCGCGGATGCCTGAAAGTGCAATATCTCGGCTGTTGCTCATAGCACGCTGCCTTTCGGGGGCGTTTGCGTCAGCATGCGTTCGGTGTGTCGCGACACCACGAAACCGAGCAGATGTGGGTTGAACCCTCCCGCCATTAGCGGTGCGCGGCTTCGCTGAGTTCAGATAAAAGGGTAGCCTGAGATTGGAGCCAATGCCGGATGTTTGGACCGGCATGGCGCTTTGGTGGAAGCAACACACCTATTTGCCTCCGCTTCAACTAGACAGCAGCCCCGGACCGACACATCTGAGCGACAGCAGTGATCACCTTTTACTGTCGGTCCTCTGCAACACTTTCTTTCACACACATTTTACATCTTTCCTGTTTTCTATTCACTTTTCGTCACTTCCAGCTTTTTAGCCATCAAGGGTTACTAACCTTGGGTCTCGTCACCGCGGCATTACCGGAAACGCAAAAATTTGTCCCTCGATCAACACCAAATCCTTAAAGAACTTGTGAAAAGAAATGTTATTGTAATAAAGCCAGCAGACAAAGGCGGCGGTATTGTAATCTGGTCTATAGAAAAGTACAATAATGTGGCGCCCAACCACTGAGCAACCCCACCCATTACACGAAACGTGACTCTAACCCAACTTCAGATTACAGCAATACTGTGCTAAACAAAATAGCGGAGCTCATATCCAGGGAACTAATCACGCAATCTGAACATCGCTTCATGATGCCCAAGAACAAAAAAGCAGACCGCTTTTATCTCCTCCCTAAAATATATAAATATCCAGTCGAAAAAATATTTATAGCAGAAATCCCAGGTCTGCCTATTGTGTCTAATAACAACACACCTACTCAGCTAGTAAGTTCTTAAATCACCACATGTCAAACATACCCACCACCCTCCCATCTTTTGTTCAAGACACTCCGCACTTTCTTCGAATTATTGGCGGCATCGACGCCAACCAAATTCTGTCTGACCACGCTATTCTAGTTACTAAGGATGTTTCTGCCCTTTACACCAATATAACTATGACTGAAGGAATCGAAGCTGTTTCTAAATCCCTCGCAATCAATCCCCAAGCGCGCGCTCCTGAAGTTTACCTGTCGTTGCTTAGGTTAGTTCTCACGCTCAACTTTTTCGAAATCAATTCTACTCACTACCTGCGAACTTTCGGCGCTAGCATGGGGGCACCATTCGCTCTCACGTATGCGAACATTTTCATGGGACAGCTTGAAGCAGACTTGTTGAAATTCTACCCTTTGAAACCCCACACCTACCTTCGTTACATTCACGACATATTTATAATATGGGAACATGGCACAATCACGTTAACCGACTTAATGAGCCATTTCAATTGCTTTCACCCGAGCAATAAATTTACTGCTCAGCCCTCTCGTACTCAGGTCAACTTCCTGGACACGGTGGTCTACATAGAAAACGGAAAACTGAGAACGACACTTTACCTGAAGCCTACGGATAGCCAGCAATATTTACACAACAGTGATAATCCGCGACACTGCAAGCAAGGAATGTTTGTCGGACAAGCGAAACGAATACGAAGAATTTTCAGCAAAGACTACGATTATATCCACCAACTAAATGACCTTAAAACGCTAGCAGAAAGCGACTATCCCCATGTTTCACTCGATAGAGCTTATGAGGTCGCGTAAAGATTGGAGAGACAGTCGGCATTGGCGAAGTAACAGCCTACACCTGAATCTTACAGACCACCGACCTTAATATCAAAATATTCCCATGCACTCCCAAACATAAAGAACCTCCTACGAAAATAGCACCCAACATTATCAAGTAACAAGCGTCTAAGAAACGCGTTCCCGAATGTACCTAGGGTACCTATCGCCGCAACAGGAACATTAAACACATGTTAGTGCACGCAAAAGTCAGCCAACAGCATTCCGCCATAATGAAAGCATTTGTCGCCCCAGGAGCAACACCTCAAGGCACCTTCAAAGTGACATTAAAATTAACAGCACCACAAATAGTTGTACACACGAAGTCAAATGTAGCTTCACTTGTACAAGTACGGATGTGAATTATATGCTTCAATGTTCCTTCTGTAAGAAAAAATATATTGGTGAAACAGGACAACCAATGAACGTCAGATTAAGCGGACATCGCGCGGACACAGCTAAAAAGCTTCCCAAAGACGTCGCCGAGCATTACCAACCAGGTCATAACTTTGAACTTAAACTGTACATCTTGCAGTGAAATTTCAGCTATGAACGAGAAAGAAATTACAGCGAATCATACCCTATCCATATGTTCAAGACATTGAAACTTATAGGCATAAACGTTTCAAAGGGAGCTTTACATATTCGATATGCTAAATTTCAAGCTATAGGCAACAACACTTAGTTTGGTCTCTTAGCGTTTCCTTGCTTGTTATTCTTTTTCTTCCTTACTTTTTCCTTCCTGTTTTTTGCCTCTATTTATTTGTACCATTTCAGTATTTTCTTTTTCTTTTTTTACGAGCACCGGTTTCTGCCACTCCTTCAGTTATCTCTTCCAGAGACAGGATAGCCTACGGCCACTAGTCAAACAGGTTATAGAGGGCTGCTGTGCACGCCATTGACACGCCGGCTGACATAGGGGCGTTGACGCATGATTGTCAGATGGTCGTGTCCCTGGCCTTGTCCACTGCACTGCTTTATTCTCAATTCGACACGCTGACACACCTTCACTCGTTGCTGTGCCCACCCTCCTTACGCCCTCTCCCCTTTAGAAGAACGCCACTTCTATATACTGTGGCGAGGAAAACATATGTCGCCTTGAAGAATACAAGTTCACTTCTCGAAACGTTGGCTCCTGCTTTCACCTCGTTCTCGTTTCGCCGATCGTAAACGCCCTTGGTTACACATATTGGGTTGTAGCACAGCTGTAGGACTGGCGCACAGATGTCATGGTCCTTTCGCGACCACTTGTTGGGCTCCGTGGTGCGTAACTGATATATAAGCAGAAAGCAGGCATACATCTATGGCTGAGCCATTTACTTTCCTCTCACCCAAACAATACAGGGCTGATCGATGATGTTTTGCTGTTCTTTGGCAGCGAAAAAGAAAAGCTTTTCCAGATATCATGTAATGCACAGTTACAAGAAAGAAAATACTCCCTGAATGTTTTCCAATTTCTTCTAGCAAAATGTATTAGGCTCTCTAGAGCCACAGTATAAGATCACGAAGACTGCTAGCGGTGACATCCTGTTGGAACTGCGCGACAAGAATCTGTACGGAAAGCCATCCAACGCACCCTCATTCTTGGACATTCTATCGACTGTAACGAAACAAGGCACAATGAAAGCTTTTCGAAGTGCCACTTCAGAAGATGACGTTATTGAACTGACTGACGCAAATCTTCTAGAAGGATGGAGAGACAAAAAACGTAATTAATGCTCAACGAATACAGACGACAATGTGCTTGTCTCGATTTCGCCTGTGCAAAGACATTCCACAACTATACACGTAGCTTCAAGTAATTATCTGTAAGACTTCACACAGAAATTAAAAGACGGGAACAGATAACGCAGTAGGAGGTGTAGGGGGAGGGTTTTCATAGCAGGAAAGTCTAACCGAAGACACTTGTTCTGGGCTACGCTCTGCGCATGCGCGCACGTTCTCGATCGCCTCAGTAGTTCAGTTAATCATGCGGAGCTAATGGGCACTCTGGCCGACTTTCGCGCAATATTTTAAAACAGTCAGAGAAATAAAAGGCAAGGATGTAAACCAGAAGCACGTCCGGTTTGCTACCCTGCCCTGCGGAAAGGGGGTATAGGGATGGAGAGAGCACAGTTTGGCGCACAGTGGTAGCTTCTCACAGTCTGCACACGGTTCACAAGGCCTGTGGACTTGAGGTATTTCAAGAGCACTTTAGTAGCTTTCTGTCCCATAAATGCGAACGTCCAGGGTCCAAGGATCTTCATTACTAAAAATGGTCTGGAGTCCAGCTGGCTTAGTGCTGCCCGGAGAACTTTGCGCTCGGCGTCGCATTGGGGAGAGATGCATCAGATGTGTTCGATCGTATCTGTGGTTCCGCAAAAGTTGCACATGAGCGTATTCGCCATTCCAATGCGGTACGAGTAGGCCTTCGTAAATGCAACCCCGAGCGAGAGACGGCACAATACTGTTGCCTCAATACGCGAAATTTTTGATGGCACTTGTAGCTTTAAGGGTGGATCCAGCCGATGAAGATGACACTTCGGGAGGTTGGGAGAAGACCAGTATTTGTGTGTCATAGCTTTAGCCACAATATGAAGCATTCTTCAAGCGTCGGTTCTTGATAAGGGGATTGGAACTTGTCAGGCATCCAGATTGGCTGCCTCGGCAAGGTAATTACCAGCAATGCCGGTATGTTCACGTAGCCACTGGAATATAATTTCATGCCCTGTAGCGATCATTTCCTGGTGATGTTCTTTTATTTCATATGTTAGCTGCTCGCGAGTCCTATGATATATGGCAAAATGCACTGAAGTGCTGCCTTAGTCGCAAAATATGACCCATTTCTGAGGTGTCCGTTGCAGGAGATATTTGACAGCAACAGGCAGGGCCGCAAGCTCTGCTGCCGTTGATGTTGTCATGTGGGACTGTTTGTCATGTGGACTTTTTTCGTAGCCGGAATGCCAACGACAAATGAAGAGGTGGTAGGTCAGACCGAACCATCACTATAGGTGTGTATTCGTGACCCGTATGTCTCATTGACTTATAGCAGCGTGATCTGTTTCAGAGCTGTTGTTGGGTGATTGGCTTTGTTCTTCCCATCCGTAATACTTAGACGCACCCCGAAGCTGTTGGAGACACCATAAGGGCAATGAAATCCTTGCTGCTGGTATGTATGCTAATGAAAGACAATCAGTATGGCTGATTATAACTTCAGAAAAGGTTGCACGCGGTCTCTGCGATGGCAAGAACGCCAACTGATTATCAGGGACGCAGGAAAGATGGCGGATATGCATCCTGAGACAATCCACAGCAACGTATGTTTGAATATAATGATCTTTGGCGAGCACAATTGTTGCAGCTGTTGATGCACAGCGAGGAATGCTTGGCCCTGTAAGCTCTACAATGAGCGAAATTGACTTGCACGTACTGGCCACACTGGAAGGCTGTGGTGTAAATAGCTTTTTAATAGAGCTCTGTTCAGCTGAAGGGTGGAGCTTACAGACGTGCCCCATGTTTTCCCGCATATGAATCTCAGACCCTGATCAATCGACAACTGCTTTTTCTTCAGGCACGTGCAATGAGGGCTCCGGGAAATGGTTCGGTACATTATTACACCCAAGAATCGATGGGTATTTCGATAGGTGATAGTGTGTCCATTAATGGACACTGGGTATGGTGTCATAGGTTTACGTGTGAATGAAATCAACTCACATTGCTATGTCGACGAAGTCAAGCCTTGTGTTTGAAGGTATGCTGATGTCAAAGTTGCTGCCCGCTGCGATCGCACGCGAACCTGAAGGCGAGTTACCGCAGTAATCCAAACGCAGATATCTGCGTATATCGAGATGTACATTGTTTTAGGTACAATTTCAGCTAGCCCAATGAGTGTCACATTTAACAACGTGGGACTGAATACTCCTCCATGAAGCACCTCGTATTAGGTTAATATTCAGCTGTGGGGCTACCTTCTATTTGCACAAATAACTACCGGCGAGTTACATGGTCAGATAACCAGCAAGACATGCGGCCGCCAATTCCAATAGTCTCCAGGGAGTTGATGACGGCCTCATGTGCAACGTTGCCATATGTGCATTTCACGTCGACAAAGAGCGCAACTGATATCGCTAACGGCTTTTCTCGCGTTGCACAAACGTTGTTACATCAATGGGGCTATCAATTGAGGAACGACCCCGACAAAAGCCTGACATGGAAGCTGGGTAGATATATACCCGGAAAAAGCGGCGCTAGTCCAGAGACGCAAAAGGTATCATGATGAGGCTCATCTGCGTAATCAAGCAAATATGTAATGGCTGAATAATAATTGAGAAATGAAACGAAGGAAGGAAGGAAAATTAAATTATCTGGTTTTACGTGCAACACCACTTTCTGAATATGAGGCACGCCGTAGTGGAGGAGTCCAGAAATTTAGAGCACCTGGGTTTCTTTAATGTGCACCTAAATATAAATTCACGGGTGTTCGCATTCGCCCCCATCGAAAAGAAGCCACCGTGGCCGGGATTCGATCCCGCGACCTCGTGCTTAGCAGCCCAACACTATAGCTACTAAGCAACCATGACTGGTTAAGAAAAGAAAAAAGAATGAGAGAAACAACGATAGAACCTTTAGGTACCGCATTAGCTTCTCGCGTGTGTCGTTGATGAGGACGACATACAGCGTCATATGCCACAGTGACTGGTTATGTTTTGAGAGAAGTCTGACCGTCCGATCGCATAACTAACTGCATCACCACGAGTGCCGCAAGCTTTCGCCTTCACTTGTTACAGAAGTGTAACATGCTGTCGAACTTTTTTCCACTCTTCTTAACATACAAGATGTCCTGAAAACGCAGACGTATCTTAGCTGATGCAAAACAGTCTATTCTTTTGACTGAATATTCCATCTGAGCGTGTCGAAGAGGCACGTGTATTTTAAATATTTAGACTTGCTAAGCTCCTTACCAAACCATCACTGATAGCCATTTCTTCTTACACGTACCTGTTTTATTTAGGATATACATAATGCAATAATTAAAGTGTGGTTTTTGTATTTCTTCCCACTCCAACTGAGATCGTTCTTATTTTCAAGTTTAGCCACACGCACCATAAAAAGCGGCAGTGTTGAATTTGTGTTTAACTCGATCCCTAATCGATCGCCAAGATTAAATACAGCAAGTTAGCGCTCAGGTTCAGAAAGTCGCCTTACCATTAGCGCGCGTTTTAGTTTGTCAATCTCTCGATTGGCAAGAAGTGTTTTTATCCTCCCATAACAAGTCATCCATATTGAGCTCCTTTGTCCGTCTACTTGCAGGAACTCTACTGCAACAGGAGGAAGGAAACAGCAAGAGTTGTGCGGTATCTGCGGCAATGCTTCGAGCAGACGGGGCGCCTCACAGGGGCACGCTAACGAACACACGGTCGACACAGCCCACTTCTGCAAAGCATGTGATCAGTCGTCTGTGAAGGTGTCTAAGTCTGTAGATCATGGCCACAACCCTACTACCAGAAAACACAAATGCCTAACCTGTGATAAACTCTTCCACCGGGCTGGTCATCTAGCTGAACATTACCGCACACACACAGACGAGAGACCATACAAATGCGAAACATGTGATAAAGCGTTCCGACGGGCTACTCATCTAGATAGCCACAAGCTCACGCACACAGGTGAGAAAGTGTACATTTGTAAAACATGCGGTAAATCATTCACGCGGGTGGCGAATCTCCTAAAACATGAGCAGGCTCACGAAGAGGAGAAACGTTGCGTATGCCAAAAATGTGCTAAGTCATTCAAAAACGAATATGATCTCGAGAGACATGTAGACTCTGAATGTGGAAACGACGCTTTCGTAGGAGAAATCTTTGATCGATCCTTTCAGAAGAATTAAAATATCTGTCGTCACCGCCGAACAAAGCACGTGGATCAAACACCGTACATGTGTAAGCAGTGCGGATGTCGTTTTGCAGACAAAGAAACAAGCTATAGGCATGTGTGCCAGAAAGAATGCAAGATGTGAACAATGCTGTCTGGTTTTTTTGAAATTACGTGGCAAGAGGTCGTCGCCAGGGTGTTTCAATGTCGAAAAATAATGCCGGTGCTGGCCAGCGCTCACTGTTCCATCAAGTGCGTTGTTGGTGAACGTTTTTTAATCAGTGATTTCAAGACAAACCCTAATGGGCTGCATGTTTTTGTTTTCTGTAACTAGATGGGTAAAATGTCCACAAAAGATCTTAGACTCCATATTCAGTTAGGTAAACTATTCTGCAGGTGCTTTGACAGTGTACTAGCAAACAAGCTTTTTTGAACCATATTCCTAGTTATTTTAGTACACAGAATGGAATATCTCTCATTAGGAAGCATTTGAGAAAGGAGTTACTGTGCTCTTGTCAATCAAAAGTAATTTCTGCCATTATTCGAGGTCGAAAGGCCAAGTTACCTTCGAGAGGCCGCACTTGTAGATGCTTTTACGAGAAGGTACAGCAAAATTGTGCGCGTATGAAAATTATTCCCTCGAAATTTTGTTCTTTCTTTGGTGCGTGTATTCACACCGCAAATGTTTATTCTATACCATAAACTAAGCTGATGATGGCAGTCACACTGTATTATTCAAATTATTTAGATGTTCACAATATGATATGGTTTCCCACTAGAAAATTTTAATTAGTCATGTTCTGTTGTGGTGGAATCTTTGAAGTTTAGGTGACTGTTTCTTATCCAGTCGGAAGACGTCTGTTTTGACTCGCACTGCTGTCTGATTGCAGGCGTGGATTCTTCTTTAGTCTGATGTGACAAAGCTCTCTGTGCAATACGAATGAAGGTTCGACAAGTGTGTCTTCACATACGTTTACATGCTATCGTGAATATATTTTTTATCTGAACGCGTTTCACCGGCAAATCACCGGTGTATCAGAACATTGTCCATCTTTCTCACCGATTATACATTTTTTCAATGCTGCAGTCGAATCTTTTGTAGTCAAATTGCATGCGCAATGCGAATAAAATTGTGCATCCTTAAAGGCATGCAAGAACCAACGATTATGCTAGAATCTTCAACGAAACATGCATGAATATCCCATGATCGCTACCCCCTATCACTTATTGGACGATCGGCGCATACTCACGGAACTATCTGCGCGAGTGCAAATCGTTTTGTGCTTTCCCGTCCACGAATAAAGAGTTAGATTCGTGACTCACGGTTCTTGCTAGTGTATTGTTCAACGTCGCTACAACGTGGCTTCTCGTCGAGGTGTTTAGTTGTGACCGGATACAGCCTGCAAACCATGAAAACAACGTAAGTATTGTCAACGGCCAGCGAGCTTGGTGCAACCCAGGACTACCGACCGAGTACGGTCGCCAGATCGAGAATACTAGGAAGATCATGGCCCAGTCAGCACTCCCAATGACGATCCTTGTGTCGCCAGCAATGATCGCGTTGTAACAGCCAATGGAGCCGCCGTTTTTCCAGAGATCATCGATTAAGACCCGGAAAGCTGGCTGGAAACCTACGCAGGAATCGCCACGTGTAAGAATTGAAAGCTGTGTCAGGACTATTTTTCTATGAAAGACACTGCTAGGACGTGGTTTGAAAAGCGAGGGTGCAGGTACCAGCGTGGGAGCTGTTTTGCAGGGGCTTCCTATAAGCATTCACGAGGGCCGTGCGCAAGGAGCCGGTCAAAACTGCTATAAACCTGTGTGCAGCTACCGAATGAGCACATTGCAATCTTCACGGAAGATATGAACGGTATGTTATTCACGCCGACCCGAACATGTCCGCGAAGAAAGTGTGTTCCGTCATGCGCGCCAGACTGACCCGTAAACTTTTGGCCAAGACCGTCGCGAAATTTTTAACAGAAGCCACATCGATAAGACGCTGGAAAGGCGTACTCGGCAACATAGCCACCTAGTTCTATCGCTGAAGTGAAGAATACAGGCACAGGCTCCGACATGCTCCCAAAACTCATTGGAGCCGTTGTAAGCGAATTAGCACGTAGAATGTTTTGTTCGACGCTGTCTCAAGCAGCCTTAATTCCGGACATCGTCCGAGGGCATATCCAGCATTCATTGAGTCCATGGGTGTTCGCAGCTCAAGCAGGACGTCATGACCTACGTCGCTGTCGTCCGACGTCGACGTCTCCCTCCATGCCAGCACCAGAGTGCTGGAACTCTTATTCCGTCGCCAGTTGCAGCCGCAAACCTAGCCGGCCACCAGCTCGCTCAATTCCCCGAGAAAGACACACGTATGGTTTGAACCCGACCACCGCCCGCTCTGCTGACACAACGGAAATGCAGGCCACGTCTAGTGTCGATACCCATACCGTGAGATAGGACTAGCATGTTTTGTGCGCTAAATCTCCACGTCCATAGAGAAGCGCGCGACCATGTTAAATTCCTAACTACTTCACTGCAAATCGGGAGAGAGCCCGACGACTTTCCCGATCGCCCTGGCCCCCATACTACCTCTGCTGCCAGTGCCCACAATGCAATGAAAGGCAACGAGACGCTTAACTGGGCTTTGCGAAGTTTGCTACACTATACTTGGAGATGTGGAAACCACGTTCAATCTAGTAATAACGCAGGAAACATTATTTTTCTTCGATACGGAAATCGTTATGTTGCTATTTAGAGGCGCTGACATGAAAAAGAAACATTCTTCTGGCTATCCTTCACACGATATGTCACGGTTAAAGTAAATTTTTCTCCACAACACGTGCTTACCACGTGCGCCAATTTCTTATCGTCAATCGTAAAGCGAAATGAAAGAAACTATATTTCACGTGCCATGGAGCATAATGCAATATATCCTGGAAGGAGTGTATGCGGACAGACACCCTTTTATTTCAGTGATGAACACATGCTGTAGTCGTTAGGAGGAGGAGGAGGAGGAATAAACTTTATTCTTGTCCTGTACAAGGTGTTGCCACCCGCCTGGCTAGTCCCATGTTGGGACCGGGAGGTCAAGCCTCCTAGCCCTATCACGGGCGTACTGGACAGCCAGGACTTGAGGGATGTGATTTGGAGATCTTATCATTCCTAAAAACCGATTCCGGGAAATGCCAGGGCCGAGCGACCCACACTCCCAGAGCATATGTTCAAGCGTGCATATCTCCTTTTTGCATGCTTTGCATATAATATTCATATCTGCAATGTCATACCATTCCTTTATTTGTGCAGGTGAATAATAAGACTCTGTTTGTAATTGCCTAAGTGTAACTGCTTGTGCTCTGTTTAGTCTATAGTGAGGGGGTGGAAACTCCCTCCTTCCCATGTAGTAATGTTTTGTAATTTCATTGTATGTAATGAGGGTATCTCTCTGTAAGTTCTCCAATCCAGCAGAATCAAAACCATATGTAGAAGCGGCCCGGTCTGTGAGGTCGCGGGCGACGCTGTTGGCCGATTCATTTGGATTGACAGGAATACCATCAAGTGAACCAAGGTGCGCCGGGAACCAATAAATGAAACGCGTAACATTTGTTTGCCTTTTGTTAATTATTTTCGCAGCCTGTGGGGCAATTTTTCCCCTATTGAAAGCTCTAATAGCTGTTTTCGAGTCGCTATAAATTTCTGTAAATCTATCGTCTGTTAGTGCCAATGCAATGGCGACTTGTTCAGCGACTTCAGGTTTGCTAGTGTAGACCGTGGCGCAGTTGGTGCAATTGCCCTGATGATCCACTACTGCCGCCGCGAACTTAGTTCGATCGTTGTAAGCAGCCGAATCAACAAAGCAGGCTCCTCTGCCCCCTTTATCCATTTTCTTCATTAACGCCCTGGCTCGCGCAACTCTCCTGTTGATGTTATGTTTTGGGTGGTCGTTATTTATTGGAAGATGTAAACATCTGCGAAGTGGTATATTGGATACCAACCTTAGCGAACGCCTATGATTTCTTAAAGCTTGCCCCTGGAAGTGAACGGAGCTTACGCTTCTTGACCAAAAAGAATGCGTCCTCAGTGAACTTGGACTCTGTCTTACCATTGGCATATTTATAGAGTTTGCCCAGGCTCTAGATTTTATTATACACCACACATTATTTCAAAAACTTCAACGATACGGTATAAGAGGCCTCGCACAAGAATTTGTCTAGTCCTACCTCACAATCAAACAGTTTGTGTCAATAACTGAACTAACCTTACATTTAAAGGAAATAGTTTCAAGCGTCCCTCAAGGAGGCGTACTCGGCCCATTGCTCTTCAACCTCTAGGTAAATGAGGTTGCATATATTCATGAAGGAACAAAGCTCATAATGTACGCTGACATTCTTAGCGCGTCTCTATTCTCCACCTGCCCCAACAATTTAGTTCGCCAAGCAAATGAATATCTTCGAAAGCTGAGTATGTGCTCCATTCAGAACTTCCTTAAAGTCAATGTCACCAACGCGAAAGCCATTGTCATCCATACTAAGGGTACATGTATTCAATCGCGCTTAAGTGCAACATTCAATTCAGCACAGATTGAGATAGTTAGTACTATTAAGATTCTTGGTGTATAATTTTCCTGCCATCAATTGCGGGATGACCAAGTTAACTTCATCGTCCACAAAGTTAGCCGCATTGTATGCATATTAGTTCGAAATACATATACTTTTCCTGCGGCAGAAACGCTCTTAATTTATTATGCATTATTCTCCTCCCGCGTAAACTATTGCCATTTGGTATGGTGTTCAACAAATGAGTAGAACATCAACGAACTGTTGCTACAAAAAAAAATTTTTGCGTATTATTGAAAAATTACCATATACAGAGGCCACGGATACTGTCTTTGAAAAGCATAACCCTTCTAAACTTAGCAACTATATACCCAAACTCAATGAAAGAATGTTTATCTCAGTCATCGCAGACCCTGCGAGACCTTCGCCGAAATAGCACATTTAGAACAATGTCAAACTGCGGGACTTACTCGTCACACAGAAAGGTGGAAAGTTTTGCGGTCCCAAACTAATTATGGCAATGAAGTGCTTCAGTGTCGCTTACCAAACTTTTCAATAGTTTCCACGATAGACGCATAGACATTCGCAACCAAACTATGTCAGATGTCAAATTGCTCACGAACCGTCAAGCCTAGTCGTCATGTTCCACCACTCCCTAACACATTCTAACACTGCATAAATATGACCACGTTATGTGAAGAAAAAAAACTTATGGGGCGTTACGCGCCAAAACCACTTTCTGATTATGAGGCACGCCGTAGTGCGTGACTGCGGGAATTTCGACCACCTGGGGTTCTTTAACATGCACCTAAATAGAAGTATACGAGTGTTTTCGCATTTCGCCCCCACTGAAATGCGGCCGCCATGGCCAGGCTTCGATCCCATGTCCTCGTTCTCAGCAGCCCAACACCGTAGCCACTAAGCTGCCACGGCGGGTCACGTTATTTGACGTACTCCTGAACTGCTTTCTTTGAAGCTACAATATCATCTAGAAGCTTCCATTATGTACATTTGTTTCCAGTGTATTTCAATCCATATTGATCTGTTGCTCTGTGAAAATGCTTCAGCACTTCTTTATGACTTTATCTTGAAACCATCAGATCAGTTTGAAGTTTTCGTTAATACATTTTGTCAAGGTGCTTATTGACTGGGGCTACGTAAGGAATAAGAGGTCGAACTCGGTGCGGTAGTCAAATTCCTGCGAGCAGTCAGAACCGGACCCGTGCGTCAAGCGCTGGTGGTGCGCATGACTGACCGGCACTTTTTTGTAACATTTCATACGCTGGAGATGCGCCGGGCTAACCAGCGCTTCTTCTTCGTTACAATTTTTCTCTCTACTGTCATTCATATTCCGTATTCTATCTGTATGTGTCTCCCTCTGAAATCGCCCTCTGTTGTTGCTTTTGCGGGGGTCAAAGGCCCCACAAGCTGCTTGCATTACACTTTTACCTCGACCTCCTCCATCCCAGAAAATAGGAAATAAAGAATAAACAAACAAAAACATCGGTGCCTTGCACTTTGGGAAGATGGATGACCAGTGAAGCTGTGTATGTAGGCCCCTAATGGCGGACTGCACAGGGTCAGCGCGGCTTTGCAATATCTTTGAGATCGTCCCGCGTATGGGGACTGCTTAACGCCTGCTCCACCACCGCCGCGAGTCGGCCCGGCATTGCACTAGCTTCGGAATCGGCCCACGCGTGGGGAATGCTTAACGCCTGCTTCACCAACGCAGCGTGCCCGGCCGGTATCGCACTATATCCGGGATCGGTCCGCGTACGGAGAGTTTAATGCTTACCACGCCAACAACGACACGAAAATTTCATTTCACCGCAGAGGTATACAGCTTCGCTGTAAAAAAGAGTCACGTAAGTAACACATTGTCTAAACCAAGAAAAGACAAATCGGACAATTGCTGCAAGGTACGTGATGTAAAGCCATCGTTGTTAGCTGTTTGAGCACTTTTTATTGGTTTAGGTGACAGCACTGCAAAAGACAACGAAGTGCTGCCAAAATAACTAGCGTCATTATGCATGACAGAAAGAACACCATAGGTTGGAGAAGGCAACGCAAGTCACGAGCAAAAATAAACGCTGTTTCTATAAACGTACGCTTCTATATAAAAGCTCGGGCCTACGTCATCGGTATCCAGACACTGAAAATTTTATCGAACTAAAAAAATGCGTCACAGAGTAGGCCGACGCAATGACAGGCTGGTGAGGAAGCTGGCCGAAGGTTCAAATGCGTTGGTTTTATTTGCGAAAATCGCCGGGTTTTCGCGACCGTGCGAGATGCGGGGCTTTCCTGTAGCCAAATAGGCCAACCAATCACAGCGGAGGAGGCGCGCTTCATCAACGCTCGTTGCCATGCATCGCCACCAGGTGGCCGGTACTTCTTGTTGCGAAGGAGGTAGGCATCATTCTACAGGAAAGATTCTATGGTCCAGAGCCCAGAGTGTTAGATTATCTGAATGCACCGAACTGTCAGTGGTGACTACTTGTTCGCACAGCCAGCAGAAAAAATTAAAAATAAACGCGATGACAACTATACACACTGGCCAAGCAACAAACACCGAAATGCACGCAACAACATCGTCACCACGCGACAACACTTCCGTCGACTGTAGCGGCTCTAGAAAGACCTGGAACAAGCTACGCCCGCTTTCCGAAGAGGAATTCGGGAACTAAACATGTGTGAATAAACGTTGTCTCGACTTGCATTCATTCTGTGTATTCGCTTATTGCGCAGCACCTTTGAATATCTAAACCGGTAGGCATAGTACTTATCTTGAAACAAAGAATCAATAATAAACACTTATTCATGCCTACTATTCTTGGCCGGGCGAAAGGTTTGCATAAATTTGATTTGATAGCTTGGCGTAAATATAGCACGCTTCATTGGGGCGCCTCTTCTATTGTTGGGATGTTAGCACTTTGACATCGAATAGTGGCGCACTATCGTCTCCATTTTTCAGATGGGCTTTACGGTTTCATTCGAGTTGCCCAAAAGCCCAACGTTTTGTAGGTTGTCTTTCATCTTTGGCACAGACTGCGCATGCGTGATGGTTCAGCATCGTTCTGTCTAGAAAATTCGCTAGTACTCCAGAGCATCAGCATCAGGCATGAGTGAAGAAACAAGCAGTGGACACCCGCCTCCCGCGTATGCCTTCTGCGAAGAATCAAACCCGAGCACAAGCCGTGAAGGCGCCGAGGGTGCTTCAAGCACATTCGATGATTACACTACGTCAGTATTCTCGGTTGTAAAACTTCCATGGAATAGTCTGACCTGTAGAATGAACCTGGAATGCATGATTTGACAGCCATGCATTTTCTCCCATATCAAAGTAGACGCTTTCGCCGACAACTCCTAGGCAGCGCACCTGCGGCTGCGTGTTATCACAGTAAAGACGAGTGCCGCTACTTGAAGCAAATGTTTTCATCCAAGTATGTGTTTTTGCTTGCGTCAGTTCATCGCATCGCTTAGCTGTAGCATTAGGCCAATGGCTAGGATGTTGCGCTGCTGACCTCGACGTGATGGGTAATCTTCCACGCACATTGGTCTATCACCACTGAATGTGAAATGCAAGAAACTTCAGTTACTCGGATTCCTGGGCACCTTATAGAAACCAAGGTGGCGAAATTTATATTTGAGATCCCTGCAAGACGCAGTCATAATGAGACCTTGGTTGGAAGCGTAAACCACCAAGATATAATGATATCCGTGCTTCACGCTTCCTTCGGCGATCGAGTGAGCATAATCTAGGAGGCTCGCTAAATAGCGCACAAATATCCCGATTTGCCGAAAATGCAAGAAATATGTGGTGAACTGAGTATATTCATTTCGAAATTGTTGCTGTTACTTGTTTTTCGGGAAATCTAATGGGTGTGATTGAAGAGAAACATCACATGGCTCCTAATTGAATGCTGTATTTATTTTTACGGCATGTGAGGCCAGCCGGAAAGTGTTATCTTGATGCCTCGACGCCCGCGTCACTTTGGTGCAAATGCGAACAGCCGCTATAGCAAAGCGTGCGGACCTAATCGTGAAAGGGCGAGAACAATTGCCACCGCAAATTTCAGGAAGCCTGGCCGCAAATTTTCAGAGCTGTTTCGGACATGACTGGGTGACCAATATGGCCGACTGGCGCTGCTCCTCTACGAGAGCTAATCTGACGTAGCTAACCGTAACATAAGGTTGCCTTACTTAACGCATAGTCTTAAGCTCTCGGGCACCATTCACGCGCCATGCTCATGGCGATGTTTACTCGCGGACAATTTTTCTTTGCTATGAAGGGAAAATTACGGCGGCGGAGCTTCGGCACATGACTGTACTCGTACGCAATGTAGTCTGGGCTCGGCACTGGTTTCGGTTTCGCAAACCTCTCATAACTTCTTTTGTGAAGACAGATACAATTAACTCGGCGTGAATCAATGTTTATTCACATCCGATATGTGCTAAGTTATTAACAGCGAGCCTGTCACAGCCTGCGTCAGAGCTGCGAAGCAGCCATATGGCATCGGTTAGGACTTGGACACGCAACCGACGCTGGCGTCGGAAGAGCCGGCGCATCAGTCAGCTCTCTCGCTCACTCCTGTGTAGTGCATGCGGAAAGTTGCGATGTCCACATGGATACGCTGGGTTTCTCTGTAGACGCTGCAAACACTTTTTTTTGTGTGTGTGCTTCAACACTTTTTTATAGCTGAAGTTGGTTAACGGCCTCTCAGGGAGTTGATTGGCTGGACAGCAGGCGACAGAGTCTCGCCGGAACACATGGGCGCCATTTTGCATTTGATTAAAGTGCAAGCAGTGCAATGGTTTAGGGTGTGCGAAAACTCGAAAGACAAAAACAAAAATAAAACATGTAGCAATAGTTGACTGGCGAATGTTATGTATCGTTTCAAATTAGGTGCTGTTAAAAACAAAAATAATATTGTTTTCTATTTCCCACGTAAGAAAACGTATACACAACTGTGGCAGTACTTCCAGTAGCGGTGAAATAGCTACCGCTTCATAGCCAAGAAAAGTTGTCCGCGAGTATAGAGCGAGCTCTTTCCTATTGACTATCATGATGTCGTAGTTGTACACACGTATAAATGCTTCATTTGACGGTGTTGTCTAAGTACTAATCATGCATGTTAAACAGAAAACGCACATTTGCACAAGCTGACACTGAACTTGTTCGCACTTACCATTTATCGGATTGCCTGACGAAAGCATTTTATTTGTTCGTGTGTTTTTGAGAAGCTTGTTCTTTTACCAGCGGAACTCAATGTCATAAGCATACATAGTTCTCTATCGTTTTCCAAAGAGTAAACTTAGATGTTTTTCATCGCAGCGATAAAGAAGCCGGAAGTTGTACTAATCATTATTTAAACCTTTAGCAAACAAAGAGCACACAAACTTCAGTTTGGATTCAGGAACGTATGTTTCGATTCCGACAGGAATGATAAACTGTCCTAGCTCTGGTCTCTTGAGCTCATATTTTGAGGAACATTATCGATGAGCATAATTTTACCGGCTCGATATTTATCGATCTCTATAAACCATGCGACACAATATACGAGTTCATACTCTTTGAAAACGTTTAATTGGCATTGGTGATCCTGCTGTGCTACTCTTGGTTTTGCATAGCAGATTTGAAATTGTCAGCCTAGCTGATCCTGTCTCGGATAAGATAACAACTGATTTAGGTGTACTGAGTTTATTCGGGGTCCTCTGCTCGTTCTAATTGTAAAAATAATATACGTAACTATCAAAATCACGCCCAACTAACACTACAGTGGTTTCTTGATGATACTATAAATTCTATTGCGTTTCTGCATTCATGTCGAAACTTCACTCTGATATTGCAAACATTTAAGAACAGTGCAATTAAAATTAACTGCACGTAAATACTCGAAAATTGTATTTCTTTATTTTCAACTGTGACTAAAGTCTAATAAGTAGCACACCTCCTGTACGAATTGGGCACCATCCATTCTCCAGGAATGCTTATGCCAGGTACCGTTGAGTCAGGTTACACTGCAATTTTATATTCCCTCATATAGAATGTGAAAACGAAAATAGCTTACGGCATGCAAAAGTCCTCATCAGAGTCAATTCTCATTTCAACCTTAACACACTCATTCACTGGCTCATTCATTTACGTATCTATTCTGTGGCCCCTCGAGGGAAAGAGATTTAAATGTGATATTGGCTCGCTTGAAGTCAATCAAAATCAAGTCTCACGGGTACTAATTTAAGCTCCTACAATGACGTGCTACACAACTGCTCCGAACTAGTGACACCAGCACCGTATCTCTGCTATTTGTTTATAATTTGGACATATTCTTTCAAGAGATGCTAAAGAAGCAGCTTCTAATTGACCTAATTACAGAATCGTCTTCTCTGCATGCAAACATTAGGAGATTTGCGCGTAACAAGAAATTTTATCTTGCCCAAAGTGTGCGCTAATGATGATACATAATATATTTCATTTTTCTTGAACTTTGTTGTGAAACTCCTTGGCGGAAGGTATGTGTGCAGGACAACATATAGAATTTAAAAAAATAATCCTAAGATGTTCTTGATCATACTCCTCGAATTCATGTACGTATTCCTTGTGCTGTCTTATATTTGTTCTACATTTATATGACCAGTATATTAATAGCATGATTCTGCTTAAGTTTGCTGCCGTACAGTCATTCCGATCTGCACCTCACTCTGAGTAGGGGCCCCAATACAGTATTTGATTATGGCGCGTCCTCTTGTACTCCACATCAGTCAAAGCATGAAACCACTTTGTGAAACAATGAACTCTTGAACAGCGTAGAGAGAGGTATAGACAACGCGAGCACTTCCCGCAATCGTTAATTTGACAAGCATCACATACGTTTATAGGAGACAAACAGCCAGCTTTCTCAAGTGCTAGTACAGTTTCCTAAGACATGATGGGAAGCGTAAAATATATGAAAGCTTATATAAAAATATAAAAGCAGCAAGTAATGCTAAAACTTAAGTTAAGTTAGTTAATCGCGTGATCTTGAAACCTAAGTTTCAAGATCACGCGATTAGACTATACTGCCGTACCCTGCCGGCAGCTCCCTGCGAGTGTTTCCATTTATTCTTTAGAAAGGTCAAAAGATGGTGCACTTTCGCAGCCCCCCCCCCCCCCCCCCCAAACAAGTGACTGTCGTCACTTCTATCATCTGTCGTGTGGTTTGCGTGTCACTTCGTCTTTTCATGCAGCACTCTGCATAGTGGGGCTCACACCAACAGTTTCTACAGGAGGAGGGTAAGGTGGTCCCCGGTGCCGTTTCGCACATTGTTTGCGTGCTGCAGAAACCTGTCATTCGTGCACGGCCCCACTAGCAGCTCCAATTTTCGTCTCATGATAACGGCAGCTGATAAACAGCGTTGTTATCGCATTTAACAAAGCCTTCCTTGTTGTTTGTTTGGCCACCTGGCTTGGTAGCTTTGCGGTAAACGGCCCTGCACAGATATGAAAGCTTGTTTGGCGCAAAGACGACCTTCATTTTGGCGCCGTTCCCAATCTTATTTAGCCTGTGTGAGACATCGTGAACATATGGTACCACCGCGCATCTTTTTTCTTTTATATTTTTGCGTTCACGCAGTTTCTGCGGCATATCAGATTGAGAATACTGGCGGGCGTGATTGAAAAGTTTTAGCAAACCCATTACTACAAAATTAGCGGTTGGCCTACCTTACAAAAACTATTATTGCTCATGATGAATATAAGTATGTCAATACCGAATACTTACCTGTATAATAGTTTCTTGAAATACCTTTCTTTATTTGGGAGTCGCGTTTGCTCAATCAGATGAAAACATCCTGCTTCAGAAACATGACATTTTTATTGATTCTGCTATCACGGCCACATTAAGGGACCTGTATCTCGCCCGTGTTAATAGAACATTGGAAAGTCAGTCAGATCGTTTAAAAGTTGAAAAAATATTACGGTATTTTGGCGATTATGCTATTCTATACTACTGCAGGTGATTTCAACCCAGATGCTTCAACTTTTCACTTAGTACATGTCTACGTTTGATCATGCATGAAACGCTGGAGTGAAATTGTTTAAGATTCCTAAATAAATGGCTGTGCTTCATAAGCGACCATATTTAGTAGCTGTTTGAGCCCCGATTCAATTATCTATTGCTGTCGTTTTCGTGGGGTCGCTCTGAGCTCTTGAAACTGTTCACCGACAAGTCAACTTTAATGAATGTACTTCATCGCTCCTGCTTTCACAAGTTTCTCAGCAGTTTTAGTGCAGTCTGACGACTTTGAAGATGCCGGGTTTCCGCAGTCGCTGGTGACCTCAGTGACCGAACCTTTGCTAAAAAGTGCGGAGAGTTGGTTTTGTTAGTTATTTATGAATATAGGCACAGCACACAAAATTTCTGTATTCTTCAGTGTGATATACATAATTTCTACACGTACTCTCGACTTTTCAGTGGGCCTATGGTCACTTGCTGGAAACTTTCAAGCATGACCGCCTCACCACATCTGTTAGCCAGAGAGAGAGAGAAAATTATTTGCAAAAAGGCAGACAGGTAAGCGTGAGCCTAACTTGTGGTTGCGAAGCTTCCACCGACCCTCATAAGTTCAAAACATGGCGGCGCATCGGCAGTTCATGAGGCTCAGCGCCATCTTTGTGATGAAGAACACATCAGGCGTAAAAAGAAAATCTGACTCCCTTTTCGTTAAAAACAGGAGTGACGTCATTCTTGCTTTTAAAGGCGCGATATTTCTTTAGGTGGCCTGCAATTGGCGCTATATTTCTAAAGCCCCGCAGTTCGACATCGATGGGCTTTTCGAGCTTTTGGCACTGAGAGCCATGCCGCAGAACGCGAGGCTACGAGCGCCGAAATGACACCCACGCAGAGAACATAACTTTTTTACAGGCCAAAGTAGCTTTGAGCGTTGAGTGCTGGTAACACTGTCGGACGCACAGCCCGTAGGTCAGGACACCCGCCTCGCAAACCCCGCGCCGCGAAAATTCAGACAAACACTCAAAGGCAAAAAAGAGAGATGGATAGCAAATGATAAATGATAAGCAGGGAGGTTAGCCAGGAGTGAGTCAGGTTGGCTACTCTACAATGGGGAAAGGGAAAATGTGAGGAAAAGATTAAAAGAGGGCAAAGCTACACAAAGTGCTAGGGGGGGGGGGGGGGACGTGTAATAGCAGGCTAATTTTTACATGCGCGCCTTCAAAAGCTCCTTTACATTGCTATTGATAGCTGCGTTGACACCTCCTTTTTGTAGTGGGCACTGTAATGGAGCCATTTCTTGTTAAGGATAACGTAAGAAAGCTTTCATTCGTTTCGTCGCTGCACTTCTTTCCATTACTCGCCAAAAGCACCCCGTTACATTCCCGTACAAAATTGCTAACGAACCTATACAAGGAGTAACATCTTTCAAATACTTAGGCGTTACTTTGTCCAATGATCTCTCATGGCATGCACATACTACAAACGTCATATCATTGGCAAATAGAACTCTCGGTTTTCTTAAATGTCACCTTCGTAACGCGCCCCAACACGTCAAATTACTAGCCTATAAGTCATTTATCCATTCAAAACTAGAGTATGCATCAGCCATATAGTCCCCGCATCAAGTATGCCTCGTAGGTCACCTTGAAACGCTACAGAATCGTTCCGCCAGATTTGTTCACTCATCTTATTCTGACTAAGTTAGTGTTACCGCTCTCAAAGCGGAATCTGGGCTGCAAGCTTTATCCCTCCGCCGACGCATAGCAACACTTCGTCTATTCCATAAGCTTTATTATTCATCACTTAACAGCGCGCCTTACCTCACACCACCCGCGTACATATCTCCTCGCACTGGTCGGCAACTGCAAGTTTCCCGTACACGTGGGAGAACTATTAATTTTTCAACAAATTCTTTTTCCTCGTGCAGCCAAAGACTGGAACAGCCTTCTTCGCAATATCGTCGTTCTCACCTGTCTATCATCTTCTGCCAATGTGACTGAGTACCTGTTGTCGCAAATTTGAGTGTTTTATTTATTCGTTGTGTACACCCACCCCTTATGTAATACCCCCTAGTGGGGTCTTTAAGTTAAATAAATCAAATGAAATGAAAAAAATGCTTGAAATATATCAGGAATTTTATTTTTGTTGAATGACATCAAGTAGCGAGACTTTTTCCATAAAACTGGTTTTTATTTCTGAATGTTTGTTTCATCCTTATACAGCCGCGCTTCAATCGCTATTCCCCTAATTGCCCTTGGAATTGTCAGTGACATTCTGTTCTGGACTGCTTTGGATCTACCTTGCAAACGAAACATGAGGTCATAGACACAACAAGGGTTGGTACTCGGGGGGATGTGTTCGTTAGTGCACCATTTGTTGAGCTTTCTGAAGAACTAGATTATCTTAACCACATCAAAGGGCGGCTCGGGCGGGTAAGTGTGATGGCAGTACAGAAAAATCTGATTACCTTGCAACATAGCACTTTCCTTACTTGGTTCTAAAATCATTTGCGGCTTCATTTCATTCATGCTTGACCATTCACGCTTCAATCATTTCATGCTTCATATCATGAATAATGAAATTGTGCAAATGCGCCTTCGCAAGGCGCTTGTTTGTGTCTTGCAAATGTGTGAGATGTCTTTGATAGTAAACGATCACTGAAAGTCAGCGTTTCGTCTGCGTCTGCCTACACTTTCCAGGTGTCTCTTGTGCGCTGCAGGCTAAATCACAATACCAACGTACTCGAACTTATATTCTTTCTAATTATAACACTTTACAGTAGTCTTTACCAGTTACGTTCTTTGTAAGCCTCTTATCAGCAACTGCGCCTTTAACGCTAAACTGGGTCTTTCTGAGAGGCAGCTGAGAGTGGCATATGTAAAGCAAACTTAGTGTCGCTTTCAACGATATATTTATGCGCTGTAGGCTTCATTCCATTGGTCGTCGTCAGCCTGTTCACAAGCGTTCAAAATGAGACTTGCCTAGGAGAGAACCATTGATTCTGTATACTTCAGTGGAAGCCATCTTGGCTGTTTTTCAATTCGTATTTTATGTAAGATACATTCACTTTATCGTAGTGCCGGAATTTGTCAGTTGTTGAACTTACATTAAAAACGCTCATATCAGCATGCTGTTAGTAAATTCCTGCAGGAACGTATGAAAGAGCATTTCCGTTCTGCAGAGTTCCCGCTATCGATTCTTTGAGGCCTTAACCTATTTTATTAAGGAAATGGTTTAAAATATTCCCAAATATTCCCTGCAGCCTATTCATTGTGCCGCACGATTTATTGACGCACTGACAAACGTAGAGCACAACTTATGTAGGTAAATACAAAGTCCCAATCAAACTCCTTGTAAGCGAACTAAAAATGTTAAGTTGACACAGTTCTTGCATCTCAAGCAGGCATTTCTACTAAGGTTGGTGAACTCCATACTCCAGATTTTGCGTCAAGTGGGTCATTCACTCTATGCTAGCCGGAAAGTGAGAGTTTATGTCAAATAAAACAATAAATGGATCACATTCGCAAACAAAATACCAGTTTCGTTATTCCAAATTTAGTTTTGACCAAAACATTGTTCAGATATATTCTGCCTTACCGGGACGCGAAGAGTGGGGGACCAATACATATGTCTAATTCCAGGATTTGTGACGTCTCCTTCGATGACCCATGGAACGCGTTGAACAGCCGGGCCGATGCCACGGATGTCAAAGGTGAGTATGGTCTGGCTTTCCACCACCGTTACCACTTGCGAAGACATCAAACAACACACAGAGGAGAGAACATTTACATGGATCACGAAGGCGGTGCACTTATTGCTAATAAGGACACCTTACCAGCGTCTTCGGGTCGGTTTCTGCTTGTGCAGCCTTAGTGTGAAAGGCATACCGATTAATTGAGTGCTAATAGAGATAACACTACACACAATCTACGTGCCTCAAGTTTCCGAATGAATTTATTTTGAAGGCAATGAATTCATAAACGCAATAGAAAATTGGCCATTTGTCTTAAATATGCCCTTGGAATGGGCTCATAGTCGCGAGCCTTGCAATGCATAGCAAGCCAATCACATGTTTTATTCTTCAAGTTGTATGCTTTCTCGAGCAGTTTGTCGTTAAAGCGCCCCTTCCCAGGTGCCATTGCAAACTTTGTTTACACACTGAAAATTGTCAGCCGCCGTCAACGATGCGTATTATTAACACAATTTTTCAATCTCTTCTTGATCGGGGACGATAGACGTGAAACTGTCCTGCTAGTGTGCCGCGAAGAAGCGAGTGTAACCGTGTACAGGCACTCTACGCTTTTTCCTCGACTAGGACTGGCGTCTGCAAGCGGTGTTCCTTCTTCGCCCTGTCGCACACAGGAGGCGAGGGCCTTCATCACGTTAACGTAATGAGCCTATCCTCCATTTTATTCCGTATCTTTTTTGGCCGCACAACACATCTCCTTGCGTGCACAGGCATTGGATGATCAACTGACCTCACTTGCTATGGGCTGTACCGTGGCAAGCAGTTCACATCGCACACAGATATCAATTTCTAGGACCATCAGTGCCTCTCTCAAAGCGCGGCTCCTTCAAGAGGATGAGCGCGGGGCCATCTGTGGAATATTGCAACTGTTTATTACAACTGTCTTTGTGGACGCAAACCACTTTCCTCGCGATCTCCGACAGGTGCAAGGCGCGTATACAGGAGCTTGCGCGCGTCTGGAAGCGTACGTAT
Organism: Dermacentor andersoni; assembly: GCF_023375885.2. Taxonomy (NCBI): domain Eukaryota; kingdom Metazoa; phylum Arthropoda; class Arachnida; order Ixodida; family Ixodidae; genus Dermacentor; species Dermacentor andersoni. Next base: position 30,956,861 of record NC_092824.1, on the reverse strand, counting down.
AATCTAGGCTTAAGAGCTGCGTTCTAAAAGACTTTGAACAGAGCCTCTACAATTCAGCAGGTCCGCTCCGCAAGCAAATATCACAATTACGTAAACCGCATGCCTTCATCATCATCATCATCGTCATCAGCCTGGTTACGCCCACTGCAGGGCAAAGGCCTCTCCCATACTTCTCCAACTGCCCCGGTCATGTGCTAATTGTGGCCATGTTGACCCTCCAAACTTCCTCATCTCATCTGCCCACCTGACTTTCTGTCGCCCCCTGCTACGCTTCCCTTCCCTCGGAATCCAGTCCGTAACCCTTAATGACCATCGGTTATCTTCCCTCCTCATTACATGTCCTGCCCATGCCCATTTCTTTTTCTTGATTTCAACTAAGATGTCATTAACGCGCGTCTGTTCCCTCACCCAATCTGCTCTTTTCTTATCCCTTAATGTTACACCTATCATTCTTCTTTCCATAGCCCGTTGCGTCGTCCTCAATTGAAGTAGAACCCTTTTCGTAAGCCTCCAGGTTTCTGCCCCGTACGTGAGTACTGGTAAGACACAGCTGTTATAAACTTTTCTCTTGAGGGATAATGGCAACCTGCTGTTCATGATCTCAGAATGCCTGCGAAACGCACCCCAGCCCATTCTTATTCTTCTTATTATTTCACTCTCATGATCCGGATCAGCAGTCACTACCTGTCCTAAGTAGATGTATTCCCTTACCACTTCCAGTGCCTCGCTACCTATCGTAAACTGCTGTTCCCTTCCGAGACTGTTAAACATTACTTTAGTTTTCTGCAGATTAATTTTTAGTCCCACCCTTCTGCTCTGCCTCTCCAGGTCAGTGAGCATGCATTGCAGTTGGTCCCCGGAGTTACTAAGCAAGGCAATATCATCAGCGAAGCGCAAGTTACTAAGGTATTCTCCATTTACTCTTATCCCCAATTCTTCCCAATCCAGGTCTCTGAATACCTCCTGTAAACCTGCTGTGAATAGCATTGGAGAGAACGTATCTCCTTGCCTGACGCCTTTCTTTATAGGGATTTTGTTGCTTTCTTTATGGACGACTACAGTGGCTGTGGAGCCGCTGTAGATATCTTTCAGTATTTTTACGTACGGCTCGTCTACACCCTGATTCCGCAATGCCTCCATGACTGCTGAGGTTTCGACTGAATCAAACGCTTTCTCATAATCAATGAAAGCTACATATAGTGGTTGGTTATATTCCGCACATTTCTCTATCACCTGATTGATCGTGTGAATATGATCTATTGTTGAGTAGCCTTTACGGAATCCTGCCTGGTCCTTTGGTTGACGGAAGTCTAAGGTGTTCCTGATTCTATTTGCAATTACCTTAGTAAATACTTTGTAGGCAACGGACAGTAAGCTGATCGGTCTATAATTTTTCAAGTCTTTGGCGTCCCCTTTCTTATGGATTAGGATTATGTTAGCGTTCTTCCAAGATTCCGGTACGCTCGAGGTCATGAGGCATTGTGTATACAGGGTGGCCAGTTTTTCTAGAACAATCTGCCCACCGTCCTTCAACAAATCTGCTGTTACCTGATCCTCCCCAGCTGCCTTCCCCCTTTGCATAGCTCCCAAGGCTTTCCTTACTTCTTCCGGTGTTACTTGTGGGATTTCGAATTCCTCTAGACTATTCTCTCTGCCATTATCATCGTGGGTTCCACTCGTACTGTATAAATCTCTATAGAACTCCTCAGCCACCTGAACTATATCACCCATATTAGTAATGATATTGCCGGCTTTGTCTCTTAACGCATTCATCTGATTCTTGCCAATTCCTAGTTTCTTCTTCGCTGCTTTTAGGCTTCCTCCGTTCCTGAGAGCTTGTTCAATTCTATCCATATTATACTTCCTTATGTCAGCTGTCTTACGCTTGTTGATTAACTTCGAAAGTTCTGCCAGTTCTATTCTGGCTGTAGGGTTAGAGGCTTTCATACATTGGCGTTTCTTGATCAGATCTTTCGTCTCCTGCGACAGCTTACTGGTATCCTGTCTAACAGAGTTACCGCCGACTTCTATTGCACACTCCTTAATGATGCCCACAAGATTGTCGTTCATTGCTTCAACACTAATTTCCTCTTCCTGAGTTAAAGCCGAATACCTGTTCTGTAGCTTGATCTGGAATTCCTCTATTTTCCCTCTTACTGCTAACTCATTGATCGGCTTCTTATGTACCAGTTTCTTCCGTTCCCTCCTCAAGTCTAGGCTAATTCGAGTTCTTACCATCCTGTGGTCACTGCAGCGCACCTTACCGAGCACGTCCACATCTTGTATGATGCCAGGGTTAGCGCAGAGTATGAAGTCTATTTCATTTCTAGTCTCGCCGTTCGGGCTCCTCCACGTCCACTTTCGTCTATCCCGCTTGCGGAAGAAGGTATTCATTATCCGCATATTATTCTGTTCCGCAAACTCTACTAATAACTCTCCCCTGCTATTCCTAGTGCCTATGCCGTATTCCCCCACTGCCTTGTCTCCAGCCTGCTTCTTGCCTACTTTGGCATTGAAATCGCCCATCAGTATAGTGTATTTTCTTTTCACTCTACCCATCGCCGATTCCACGTCTTCATAGAAGCTTTCGACTTCCTGGTCATCATGACTGGATGTAGGAGCGTAGACCTGTACAATCTTCATTTTGTACCTCTTATTAAGTTTCAGAACAAGACATGCCACCCTCTCGTTAATGCTATAGAATTCCTGTATGTTACCAGCTATATTCTTATTAATCAGGAATCCGACTCCTAGTTCTCGTCTCTCCGCTAAGCCCCGGTAGCACAGGACGTGCCCGCTTCTGAGCACTGTATATGCTTCTTTTGGCCTCCTAACTTCACTGAGCCCTATTATATCCCATTTACTGCCCTCTAATTCTTCCAATAGCACTGCTAGACTCGCCTCACTAGATAGCGTTCTAGCGTTAAACGTTGCCAGGTTCATATTCCAATGGCGGCCTGTCCGCATGCCTTAGAATACCTATAGCGGTCAACTTCGACTTATGAATATAAACACACACAAGTTACAAAAATGTTTAGGAGCGTTTTGCAAAAGTACTAACTACAACGTACCGGTATATTTAGATATACCAGTATGTTGTACATTTAGATTAAAACTACATGAGGTTTCGAGAATTGTGATATCTTTTTGCAGCGCTATTACAGAGCTGTAAGCTTGATACTGTTTCTTCAACAAAACATTTCGCATCCAATATTTTTCATAAATATGGTCGCAGCCTAAAGAAGGATATAGCTTCCTTCACGGGTCAGATTTTATTTTCTTGTGCATTCGATAGGAGCCGTGAAAGTTGGTGCAGGGGTGACCGAGAGAAACGACATCTCTTTTCATCCGTACAGCCTCTGAGCTGGAACTTCGTTTTGTGCACTGCCAAATAAGGCTTTACAATAACCAGAAAGGGTCCTTTTTGGTTACGGCAAGTTTGGTGTATGCGAAAGCCAGCTCATTGAACTTGCCATCTCACCCATTGACACCTTACTGAAGCATGGAATGCGCTTTTTACTGGAAATTAAAAGCGCATGTACAACTTTTTCACCGCACTAAAAATGATTACCTGTCGTCGTTCGCTTAGAACACAGTGATGTTGTATTCCCCTGCATTACACACAGCTTATTTATATTTAGAAAAGTCAACATTCCATGGATTTGACCGTGATTGATTCTTTCTTGGATACAAAGTTCCTTCTTGCATCGAATGCAGAATATAAAAAAAGAGCACAAACAGCAACACTGCAGCTAAGTTTCCCTTCGAAGAGCGCTTAACCAAAACCATTTGGATGGCACCATGTCAGCGCGAAATTTTCATACTCTATGAATTACCTCTAAAGAGCGCTAAGTAAACAGCTCCGCTGCTTTTCCGGGCCATACCGATACCACTGACAGCGGAAGCACCAGTTACCCGTCCATGGTGTCCAGCACCAGCGCCGATCCCGCCACACCTACTGCAAGCCCTGCTGGCGTGGAGAAAGCAACGTTGATCCCGGAAGACATTGAGAGGTGAGCCCACATTTATAAATGTTCCTTAACACAAACCAACCCAAAGATGGCACGAAATGGTTCCCATGGTGCAATCATGACTGCACTCCCCAATATGCTCGGAGGAGGGGAGCGATGATGCCTGAAAGGTGCAATATCTCACCTATTGCTCATAGCGTGCTGCCCCTCAGGGGCGTATGCGTCAGCATGCGTTTGTCGTGTAGCGACAGAACGAAACCGAGCACATGAGGGTCGGACCAATCCGCGATAAGCCATGCGCGACTTCACCGGGACCAGGGAAAAGGGGAACCTGAGTTTGGAGCCAATGCCTGGTGTTTGCACCTGTATGGCGCTTCCGTGGAGGCAGCACACCTCTTGGCCTCCGCGTCAAATTGACGGCAGCGCCGGACCGACCCATCTGAGCGAAATCAGTGATCTCCTCTCACTGTCACAACTCAGCAACTCTTTTCTTTCACTCACACTTTACTCCTTTCCTGCTTTCCATACGCTTTTCCTCACTTCCAACTTTTCAGCCGTTAAGGGTTAATAACCTTGTGTACCCACCGTGGTTGCTCAGTGGCTATGGTGTTAGGCTGCTGAGCACAAGGTCGCGGGATCGAATCCCGGTGATGGTGGCCGTATTTCGATGGGGGCAAAATGCGAAAACACCTGTGTACTTAGATTTAGGTGCACGGTTAAGAACCCCAGGTGGTCGAAATTTCCGGAGTCCTCGACTGCGGCGTGCCTCATAATCAGAAAGTGGTTTGGGCACGTAAAACCCCATAATTTAATTTATTTAATAACCTTGTGTGTCGTAACCACCCTTGGTTACACATATTGAGTTCTATCAGAGCTGTAGGACTGGTACACACAGATCATGGTCTTCTCGTGACCCCTTGTAGGGCTCCGTGGTGCGTAAGTCATAACTCTGCGCAAAACAGGCCTACATCTAGGCAGAACAATTCACTTTCCTCTCGCTCTCCCAAGGCCGGGAGGACTGATGATCTTTTTCGGTTCTTTGGCAGCGAAAAAGAAAAGCTTCACCAGATATCATGTAATGCACAGTACAAGACAAAAAAAAAACAGCCTGAATGATTTCGCATTTCTTCTAATAAAACGCATTAACCTCCCTAGAGCCAGAGTATAAAATCACGAAGACAGCTAGCGGTGGCATTCTGTCGGAACCACGCGACAAGAAGCAGTACGGAAAGCCATCCAACGTAGCCTCAGTTCTTGGACATCCCAGCAATCGTAACAAAATACCGCACGATGAAGGCTTTTCGAAGGGTTATTTCAGAAGGTGACGTTGTTGAACTGACTTAGGCAAAGCTTGTAGAAGGATGGAGAGGCAAAAACGTAATTAAGGCTCTACGAATGCAGGCGTCAATGTGCTTTTCTGGATTTCATCGGTGCTAAGACATTCCAGAAGTATGCACGTAGCTTCAAGCAATTATCCGTAAGACTTAACACAGAAATTAAAAGACGGGAACGGATAATGCAGTTGGTGGGGTAGGGGGAGGATCTTCATAGCAAGAAAACCTAACTTCGGACACTTAAAGAATATGTAAGGAATACTTCTATAAAGAATATTTGTGGACTACTCGAAGGCGTTCGATCAGATCTTCATTGAAATACTATCGGAAAAACTAGAATTATCTGGTATTTCTGGAATCGCAGCGCTCCTCCTAAAAACATACCTACAATATCGATGCTAGTGCGTTGCGATTGGAAACCAGGTGTCTACTTGCCTGAATATCCCAACAGGAGTCCCTCAGGGAAGTATCCTTGGCCCATTATTGTTTTTGCTATATATTAATGGTATACCAACTATTAGCAACAATCCTATTTATATTTTGTATGTAGATGACACAAGCCTCCTATTTAAAAGAAGCGACATGCAGCACCAGATCTTGGTTATTAATGCAACTATGAAAAATATTAGCACATGAAACACTGTAAATTGTCTTTTAATATATTCTGAAAAGAAAGCTGTGTTCCATGCGAGTCAAAGTTCGCTTATTTTAAAACCAGGGTTAAAGTGCGACAACTGAAACATTGAAATAGATGATACTGTGGAAGCGCTCGCAGCACCTTTGAATAAAAACATGAGCTGGCATCCTCACGTTAGCTTAGTCATGTCTCGCCTGGATAGGTGTGTTGGTGGGCTGGCAAAATTTCGCAAATACTTCCCGTATCCGTAAAAAATTGTCAATTTATAACAGACTCTTCTTATCACACCTTAGCTATTGGTTCTTGGTTTGGGTTTGGGTAGAGAGGAGGCAGAGCCTAAGCAGGAAGTAAGAGGTAGAACAGCCGCAGTCACGAAACGAGTGATTAACAGCATTGCCTATCCAAGCTCGCTGTTCCCATACAAGAAGGGTGATAGGGAAAACGTGACGTGAGAACGGAAGAAAATGCTACTCGTAAGCGGTATGAGCTTTACATTAACATACGGTACGGTGCGTCTGTGCTACTTCCGAAAAATAAACAAAATCGTAAATATGTCACATGCGCAACATACGTAGGGCGTGCGGAAACAGAGCCGCGTTAAAGTGGAATAAAGCCCCATTTAGGCCGACATAAGGAGTAGGCGGCACTGCGTAAGTGGTCACACATTAAATCAACATTCCTGTGCCCGCCGCGACAGCTTTCCGGCTATGAACTTACTGTAGGTCGTGGGTATGATCTCGACCGCAGCAGTCACATTTCGCTGGGGTAAAATTAGGAACGCCAGAAAGCAATACCATCGTGCTACAGTAATCCAGAGTCTGCAACTACGGCGTACGTCATATTCTGATTGTGATTTTATCATGTGTAGGCCCGTAATTCGGATTAAAGTTTATTACTTCTCCCACAATGCAGTGTGCCATGTGAGGCAATGAATACGCTGAACCCTCTCCGAAGTTATGAAGTATGCCGCAAAACAAGGCCTTAAGCAAACACCTGCCCCTGTGTGTGCTGTGTACTACGTACACATCAGTGGTTGACGTAGTAGTTCTGCGGAAACCCGCAAGGTAGAGAGAAGTAATTGATACAGGGGAAATCAGACATCCACCCGTTCGTAGCAATTGCTACAAAGGTGGATCAGTGGTGCACACACGATAACTTCACATCCAATCACCACTCTCGAGTTGTACTAAACGTTGAAGAAATTAAACATTAGACGACAACGCCACCGCTAAGTATCGTCGATCCAAGCAAACAGCACAGAAAGTAACGTTTGCATCGATTCCCACAGAGCATGGGATCCCCATAACAATATTTTAAAGTTTTATTTGCCTCCTCCTTCGACTTCCACGCTGCTGCAGATGTTGCTGTCAGATGCCTGTCACGTCAGGACGTAGTTGAGACGCACTAAACTAACGGTGGTTGGGTCGGGGCGTGGTCGTCACGTGGCCATGTCTCAAAAACACAGAAGACATGCGCTGTCGGTTTTTTTTTATGACTTTTCTTTATGAGCTCTCATTT